>NC_047056.1:6584683-6884683 GCF_000738735.6 Corvus cornix cornix | reverse complement strand
TTAGCAAATAGCGATTTTTATATTCCAGCAGCTCTGATGTTCTGGATTGTTCTGCCTGATTGTTCTCTAACTCATAATTACCACAGTCAGGGTGTTAAAGCCAGCCCTGGAAAGCAGATGTCCCAAATCGGCGACGGCAGTGAATGGCGAGACGTGAGGAGAGAAGCCCCCTTCCCTCTCCAGCTCTGCCAGCTGCAGGGAGCAGCGGAGCTCGTACAGAGTGTCCCCCCCAAACATGGCTCCGATGAACACCCCGTCGGGCTTGAGGACCTGGTGAATCTACAACACAGAAATACACAGGTCACAGCTTTGCTACATGAAGCCTACATAACTAAGTGCTTCTTAGACCTTTCTTTCTTAGTGAACTCAAGCAATCATTTTAAGAGCTGTAACAGACTTTTAATGTTAGCTGTGTTCTGTGGGACAAGCTATGCCATGGCTTCTGGTCACACTGTAAGCAAATACTCTGTCTGAAGAGAGGCTATTTTCTATTTCTAAGCGTAAATCCTCAGAAATTACACTTACAGTCAGGAAACATGGAAGAAACTGTGGAAATTGAGAGTAAACTATTTTCAGCAGAATACTCCTAGAACAATATTCTCAATTAATTTACTCCTAAAAGGAGGGTAGATTAAGATAAGTATGCTATTTACTTTTGCTTTCTGAGAGCAAAAGCACTTCTTAATGGCTTGATTTAAGAGAAATGGAGGCTTTAGTTTCCAGTAGTGATCTCTGCACTTCTGAGACAACCAAGTAATGCCATATTTATTATGTCTACCATTACTTATTATTAACTTGCCAGAACAACAATATCGTAACTCAAACACCAAGGCTGACAAGCTGCTTTCTGGTCTCCTAAGTCCTAGCCCCCTTCTTAGTGAGAAGGCCAATAAATTCATGCTTTCTTTTTTCTTTAAGAATTGGAAATGATCTCTGGTTTAGACATCCAGAAGAGCCTGATTACATAATCAGGCTAACAAGACAGCAAAAGCTTCCAACACTTTAGAAACAAAAATATTTTCAATTGTTTTTTAATTAAGTATTAACCAAGCTACCTTTTCTGTGATAGTAAAAAAGCCTTTAATTGATAGGTAAGAAAATTAGGCAGTTAAAGGCAGTTTTCATTAGTTAAAGACAGTGGTACCAACACAGGAAATCAAGACAGTTGGCCAAGAGGCCCAGTTCCCTCCCCATTGTGAGACAGTGTCAGTTATATTTACTGTGGGAGAAAGTATTTGACACTACATAGAATACTTAAGTTCCAGTGAAAATTGTATATTTCTTTAGAAGTATTTTTTATAAGTACTGAATGCATTTCAATTGGTTTTTATTATTTCAGTAACAGTAGGGCAGTCCTATTCCTACCAACAGGTGATAAAACAGCACTGCAATGACTGATCAATTTGAAACAAATGGAAAAAACAGCAAAATGGTTAACATGTTCCTTGTCCTTGCTCCATGTTTTTGATTTGACTGAAGTTTACACCTGCAGGGAAGAGCTGAACTAATCCAAAATGACCAAAACTGTTACTGAAAAAAAAAAAAAAAAAATTTTTGTCCTCAACAAGAATTTGCTTCATTTCAAAACCAAAAAGCCTTGATCAAAGCTGTATTTCAAAATAAACAGCTGAGACATAAAAATAACTCAAGCTCCATAAAGCAGTTCTGGAGAAGCTTAGTATTGTTCTACAAATAGTAAGAACTAACAACAAGAAAAATCAATAGCACTGCCTCAGGTGACATTAGTTACCATGATCACAGCTGTAGAGAATCCAAAATATTACACAAACATGTTGTTTCAGCTATTTATTCCAAACTGATTTGAGGGAGCAAATGAGCAGCAATATCAACTGATGCTCCTCAAACTGCCAAAAGTATTGCAAAAAAATACTTGTGTGCAACAGGAGTTATTTCTGTGTCTCTTATTTAAAGAAGACCAGGAAATACAGAGTACAAGTAATGGCAAGTGCTGACTTACAGTTTTAAAAACCAGTTTCTTACCTCTTTGAAAGCTTTAGGAAGGTCATTCACCCAATGTAAACTGAAAGAACAGAAGTGTACATTTTACAATTTCAGATTAAATCAAATTTAGGGAATTCAAGTAACTATTTAATTATCTAAGTAAGTTTCAGGAGCCAAAGCCACAAACTGGTTTCTCAAGCTGCAACCATGCTGAAACACCTGCTTGAAACTGATACTAAACAAGAACCAAAGTTTATCCACATGGCACTTTTTTCTTTCTTTTTTTTGGTTGAGAAAATGCAAGTCCTGGAGACTAGTTTGTCAAAATGCAGGAAAGAGAGAAGCTCCAAGTGTTTTGAATGAAAGTAAACAAACAAAACAGGAAGAATCACCAGGATAGCAGTTTTTCCTAATGCATGCTCATATTAACTATGCAAGTACATTTCTTATCGCTTTTTAATGGACAAGTAATCTTTGTGGGATTTATTTCCTTAAAGCTACTCTGAAAAGAACATTCTTAACAATTTAAACAAACAAAAAAAATTATTAATACATACCTTAAGCTGCTAACAACAAGATCAAATGTATCTTCTTTGAAAGGAAGGAATTCCTCATCAGCTACGACCCTGACCGTCGGGATTTCAGATTCTATAGGGTTTTTCTAATGTTGGGTTAGAAGGCAAACAACTCATCAGAAACTCACTTCTTTTGATTTCCTGTATTACAGAATTGAAGCACTGTAGCATTCAAAAAGTTACTTACTAAAGCATTCTCTGCGATATCAACTTGAATAAGTTTTTCAACTGTTTCCTGAAATAAAATTTTAGAAGTCTATGAAATATTTAAGTTGTTTTGTAAATGGACATAAGTCATTTTTTAGCACTTACACCTATTTACAATAAGTTAGAAAGAGTCTTCTCAGCTTTTGATAAAAGCTTTATATAAAGCAGAAAGCACTTTTCCCCACCCAACATGGCACCTGCTCCCAGGGAGAACAGCTGAGGCAGAAATGGTGACAGAAAACACGTTTTGTAATTTTAGCCATAAATTTAGTTAAATATAAACCATGGATTAACAGCCAAGGAAGCACCTCTACTTACAGCATGGTTCATGAAGGGTAAATTGTTAATGGCTTTAAAATCTCCATAATGACACTTCTCTAACAATTAACTGTGGCCAATAAATTCCCCAAAAACCCATGCATATTCCTACATAAAACTATAAGTTAACTGTTATATAGCAGATAACTTCCCTTGCACTACCATTTGTCAAGCTTTCAGTGGCAATAAATTAAGAACAGCCTGCACAACACAGAGCTTTGAATGATAACTACAGGTGTGGGGGAGACGACTTACCTCATATCAAGACTCAGATAATTGTTTTAAGTTGTAACAGAGCTCTTTGTGAAAGGGAGGAACACATATGAACTCCCTTTAAACACCTTTAAGTATGAAGAGAGAGTACCTTGGTTAAGTGCTGAGCTATGTAACCTCTTCCAGAGCCAACATCCAAAGCGAGAGGAAACGTTCTAAAGGATAAGATTAGCAATACATAGCATAACCAAGTCTTAAAACATTTTTAATTTTAGATTATATCAAGTTTCACTACTAATCTCTACGGGCCTTACTGAACTCAGCCCGTCGAGCATCCTTCTGTGGCACCGCGGGGAAAGGCGCTCCGCACCCAGCGGTTCTCCCCAAGGGTCCCGTCCCCTGGGGGTGAGGGGAGGGTGCGGGACACGGCGGGGCTCACCTGGTGATGTCAAACACCCGGTCCGCGATCCTGCCGCCGACCTGGGGGAAGAGCCGGCGGTCAGAAACACAGGATCAATGAGGCCGGAAAAGACCTCTGAGATCATCAAGTCCAACCTATGAGTAAACACCACCTCGTCAACTAAACCATGGCACTGAGTGCCACGTCCAGTCTTTCCTTAAAACACCTTCAGGGACGGCGACTCCACCACCTCCCTGGGAAGCCCATTGCAATGTCTGATCACTCCTTTCTGCGAAGGAATTCCTAATGTCCAACCTCAACTTCCCCTGGCACAGCTTGAGACCTCTTATCCTGTCGCTGGCTGCTTGGGACAAGAGAGCGACTCCCACCTGGCTACATCCTGCTGTCAGTGAATTGTAGAGTGATAAGGCCACCCCTGAGCTTTCTCTTCTCCACGCTGAACACCCCAGCTCCCTCAGAGGACTTGTGCTCCAGCCCCTTCACCAGCCCCGCTGCCCTTCTCTGGACCCGCTCCAGCTCCTCAATATCCCCCCTAAACTGCGGGGCCCGGAACTGGCAACAGCACTCAAGGCGACCCCGCCAGCCCCCCCCCGACCCCACACCTCCTCCCGCAGGTAATCGCACTTGGCAGGCTCGGCCTGCAGCGCCGCCCAGTTCTTCTGCTTCCGCTTCAGCCGGACGGTCGAACGGGTTCAGCGCACCCGAGCCCGGCGAGGCTCCGGTGGGAGGAGGAGCAGGCGAAGCGGCGGCGGCCCGCGCCGGCAGCGCCCAGAGCCGGCGGCACCATCGCGCCCTCAGCGCCGGCCGGGCCAGACCCCTCATCGGCTCGGCCTCGCACGCCCTCTGCGCATGAGCCGCGCGGGAGAGCCGTGTCCCGCCGCGGCCGCCGTAGCGCCGCCGGAAGTGGCGGTGCGGTGGCGGCGTGCAGCGTGCGGGCGGCGCTTTGAGGGAGCGGCGGGCCTCGGGCACGGTCGGTGCGAGCGGGGCTTCCTCTGGGCTCCTCCCTGCGGCCGCGTCCGTCGCTGGGGTCGGGGACGGAGTGGGTGCGGGGGCTGCAGCCGACTCGGCGCACCTGGTGTTGCTGGTGGGCTGTAGCTGAGGTGGACACCGGGCTAAGCTCGCCAAAGGCCCTGTGTGTGGGTCTGGTGGGGAGTCACGGAGGGATGTGTCTGCAGACCATGTGTGGCCGTTCTCGTAGAATCATAGAATGGCCTGGGTTGAAAGGAATCTCAAACGCTATCTCGTTCGAAACCCTCTCCATGGGCAGGGGCACCTTCCACCAGACCACGTTGCTCAGAGCTCCATCCAACCTGGCCGTGAACATTTCCAGGGATGAGGCATCCAGATCTTCGCTGGGTAAACGGTGTCAGTTCCTCACCACCCTCACACTGAAGAATTTTTTCCTCCTATGTAATCTAAACCTACCTTCTAGTAGTTGGAAGCCATTCCCCTTTGTCCTGTTACTCCAGACCCCTGTAAATAGTCCTTCTCTATCTTTCTTGTAGGCTTCTTTCAAATACTGGAATGTCACAATTAGGTCTTCTGAAGCCTTCTGTTCTCCAAGCTGAACAATCCCAATTCTCTCAGTCTTTTCACATAGGAGAGGAATTCCATCCCTCTAATTATCTTGGTGGTCTCTGGACTCCAACAGCTCCATGTTCTTCCTGTGCTGGGACCCCAGATCTGGACACAGCACTGGAGGTGGGGTCTCACCTGAGCAGAGCAGAGGGGCAGAATTCCCTTCCTCACCTGCTGCCCATGGAGCTTTGGATGCAGCCTGGGGCACAGGGGGTTTCTGGGCTGCCAGCGCAGCTGACAAAGCAAAGATTTGTGGCTGAGACGGTGGTAGGTACAGGATTATTTGTGACTTGTTTAAATCTGCTGCTGCAGCAAAGCCAACAGGGTGCTGAGTTCCATCAACCAGACGTCACCAGCAGAGATAAAGAAGTCATTATCCCACTTGGTGCTTGTCAGGTCACATCGGGAACTCTGTGTTCAGTTTTGGTTCCTGCCCCACAAAAAAGATGTGGGCAGACTGGGGAGGGTCGAGAGGAGGGCCACAAAGATGACCAACGGACTGGGAAGCTGCCATGTGAGGAAAGGCAGAGAGAGCTGGGTTTGTTCAGCCTTGAGGAAAGAAGGCTCAGGGGAGACCTTATTCTCATGTTCCAGTATTTAAAAGGTGGCTACAGAGATGATGGAGACTCTCTTTCTACAAGGAGTCACAAGCAAGAGACAAGGGGTAATGGGTATAAGTTATTCCTTGGGAGATTCCACTTAGATACAAGAGGAACATTTTCCTCAATGAGAACATTCAGCCATTGGAATAATCTCCGCAGGGAAGCGGTGGATTCGCACGTACAAGATTTGGCTGGACAGAGTGCTGGGCCATCTTGTATATGCAACGCTTTTGCCAAGAAATGTTGGGCCAGATGATCTTTGAGGTCCCTTCCAGCCAGGTGGTGTGTGATGCTCTGAAATTGTCATATGTGCTTTTGGAAAGAACTTTTTAGGTATAGGTTAGAAATCCAACTTTGTTTAATCCTTGTTTTTTTCAGTCACATATCTAAGTCTGTGTTCATTGGTTGAGGTTTTTTTAATCAGAAATGATGGGGTTTTTTCCATATTGTAGATGTCCAAGTCTTCAATGGCATCAAAAATGTCATCCCAGGAGGAAATACTGAGCGATGGCCGGTTCAGCTGCGTCGCAAGGGATCCCAGGTTTTGGGAGATGCCTGAAAAGGAACGTAAAGTCAAGATTGACAAGCGATTCCGAGCGATGTTTCATGACAAGAAGTTCAAGCTGAGATACACAGTGGATAAAAGAGGTCGCCCTGTTAACTATACCTCTACAGAGAACCTCAGGAAGTTTTATGCCTTGTCGGAATCTGACTCTGATCTTTCAGAAAGTGATAGTAAAGAACTCACTGTAAAGAAAAAAAAGAAAAAGAAAGCTAAAGGTAAAGGAGAAGCGGATTCTGCAACGGCCATTGCCGGTGGCCTCCCAAAGGAGGAGAGCAAAAAATCCAAACAAGGGGTGGACCAAACATGTGAAGCAGTGACTGCACTAAATGACCTTAAAAAAGAAGGACAAAAAAGTAAATCTAAGTTCAGCTTGAAGGAGGATTCACAGAAAATGGCAATGGAAGTTGATCGCTCTCGGGGAAACAAGGGCCTTTTACCCAGAGGGGAGAACAAACAAGGAGGTGCATCAGGGGGAAGATCCATTTCAATTCAAAACAAGGAAAAGTCTTCACAAGCAAATGGTACTAAGTCAGTCAAAGCTCCCACGAGGGACCACTCCCTAGGAGAGAAAATAAAAGAATCAGGTTAGTTGTTCGAATAAGGAGGAGAATTCAGCTGTGTTTATTTGGATGTTGTTGCTTTCGTTTTGTCCATGGAAGATATTTTGCAAGATCAGTTATAAAATAGCTGACTGACTCAGATTCAGTGTTCCTGGAAGATTGGAGTTGGTCAGCTCTGTATAGAATCAGTTCTGATTCTTCAGTAAGATTGTGAGCATCCCTGTCCTTTTAATTGTTGGTGCTGAAATTGTTGGTTAGTTAGGAAAGTAAAATTTATAACAGCATATATGCTGCTGTATTTATCAAACTGAACAGCAGATACATGAACTGATACCATGAAGGCACATCACAACTTGTGGACTGAAATTGTAAACATGGCAGCATTGAGCCATTAATATTAAAGGAGATTGGAAAGAACAGGTAACTTGAAGAAAAGTTTGAAGAAAAACTTTATTTATATTGCTTGTGCATGTGTATAGCCTCCATTATTAAACTGATTTCTACCTGTTGGTTCTGTAAGATAAATGAAATAGCAGTATATTTAATTACAGTTGAGATTGATAATACAATTGTAGGCCTAAAGAGTATTTACATTAGATTAGACCAGACTAGACAAACAAGCGCGGCAACACCGATGTTTTCTGTTATTTGCTCCTGCATCATTACACCTTTCGGGGGTCCTGTAAATAGGTATGAAAAAGCCCTGAAGTTTTCCTTTTTGTAAAGGGTCATATGTAATTCTAACATAAAAATAGGTGTCTAATGTTTATCTTTCTGTGCTCAGACGTCTGTGACCAAAGTGTAAAATGTAAAAGCCAGTTAGAGGAAGAAACTTCTGCAAGTGAGGATGCAGAATCGGAAGAAGAGGAATCAGAAGATGGTGGAGAAACAGGCGAGGAAGAGGAGCCAGAAGATGATGGGGAAATGGGTGAAGATGACAGTGATTCAGAAGGTGATGAAGAAAGTGATAGTGGGCCTGATCTAGCCAGAGGCATAGGGAACATTGAAACGAGCTCAGAGGATGATGAGGACTTGAACGAGCTGTTTCCAAAGGAGCCAGAGATCGAGCACTTGTGGCGCGAGTTGGATAAAGATGCCCCTCGTGGAGATGAGGTAACAATACTTTGCATGTGAAAAGTTGCTACATGACAAACTCAGAAATGTTATGAGTTCATACAGTTTGTGGGAGTATTTTTTGTAAAGGTTTTTCAGCCTTTTAGTGACAGAATGGAAGTGATGGTGAAATTGTCTGACAATGAGAGACTTGCAGTTTTCACTGGTATCTCCTCTTCCCCCTAAGCACACTTACCTATACCTATAGATAAGCTGTCTGCAGGTGAAAGGACAAACAAAATTGAGCCTTTCAGAAATTCCAGAATTTGGATAGTGCTGCTTTTGTTCACTACTGATTTTTTTCACTTTTCAAAAATTTAGTTATTTAACTCACACTTTAAGAAATTAAGATATCATTAGACAGCGAAATAGGACTTCACAACTAGCACAATCAGTGTGTAAGAAATCACAGTACTCTAGTGCTGCCACAATACAGGGGTAGTGATTGTTCTTGAAACTAACAATGTTTGATAACAAGATCCTAAGTGATTATGTTGTCGCTGCAGTTCTAAATCTGTGATTGATGCAGTCCATTCTGTGGTGCTTCACTATTTATGTCCTTTTTATGTGCTCTGGTAATTGCTGCTTCTGATCTTTGCTAGTTTAAGTGATAAAAAGCCATGAGGACAATGCTGCTTTTATTTTTTTCAGCAAAGTTTATTGCTGACTTTTTTACCACTGAGTTCTGCAAGAGAATTGTGTATTCCTCACAACAGTTAAGAATTAAACCTATGAATTTTATGTTCTTTTCTTTCAGATTACAAGCAGATTGGCAGTTTGTAATATGGATTGGGATAGGTTGAAGGCTAAGGATTTGCTGGCTCTATTTAATTCTTTCACACCCAAAGGAGGAACAGTGTTTTCTGTTAAGGTAAGACTTGATCTCTAAAAAGAGAACTGACTTTTACTGATAAAAGAAATAGACTGCAAAATAAGAAGTAAGACAGTGGTGTAGAGAACCAAAAGAAATATTAATGTGTTTAAAGAGAAACTGTGTTGCAATTTAACTCGCTGTAACAGGCATGTATTTGGCAGAGTTAGAGGCCAAAGCCATTGACTTCTCATGTTTATGAGGTTGGCTCTCAGTGCTGGTTCTCTGACACTAATAGTGAAGTTCTTAGTTCTAGTAGGAGGAGACTACATTTCCTTGATTAGTTTAATTTTCAGTGGTCTGCACGGCAGATAACCCAGCCTTAGACCTTACTAATAAATTGGTTGTATTCTGGCCAATTAAGTTATATTTTTCCATTTAGTGTCTGCCTCAGCTCTCTGAGAAATTTTAATCAGATACCTCTTCCTGAAAAGGGCCACAGTAGAATGAGCAAAGTTAGGGTTCGTGTTGTTCTTCATCTGTCTCAAGATTCCTGGCAGGCAGTTTGGTTATTCTGCTGTCTTTTCCATACATTAAAATTAGGAAGGTAATAAATCTGATGGAATTGATCCCTTAACTGATCTTAAATAAAAACTGTAAAGTGTAAAAGCCTGGAGAGATATTTTTTCTTAGTTAGTGTACATTGTGTCACAGTTTAAGCTTTAGTTTTGTATTGTTGTATTTGTAGATTTATCCTTCAGAGTTTGGAAAAGAGAGATTGAAAGAGGAAGAACAAAAAGGACCTGTGGAACTGTTCGATCTTCCAGAGAATACCACAGAGGATGATGGGTATTAATTTTAATTTTGTCTTCAAATAAGAGATATAATATGTTTAATTCTTAGTGAAAATCCCAATCAACTCCTGTTTCCAGGAGTTCATATGTGGAAATGTCCCGTGGACAGCTTAATTTTTCAGTTTTTTTCAAGGGTTGTTTTACAACCCTTGGTTCATTGTCAGTGCATTTAATAAATGCATTATGATGAAACTTGAGAAGATTTGCTTGTTGATGTGAGTTCAAAATTTTATGATGTAGCTCATTGGAATAATCAATGGAACAAATACATGGGGAGCTTAAAAAAACAGCATTTCTCTTCTACAAATTGCCATTTGTGCAGTAAACTCCCCTTAGTGCTCACTGTCAAAATTCTTACCTGTGAATCAACAGGGACCTTAACTTAGTCCAAGAATTCCCAGATTGAGATTTCTGGAGTGCCATCAGCAGCAGCCCTGGCTTCCCAGGCTGAGCTCCTCAGTCCTACCATTGTCCTGACTTCTTCGGGCATGTCTTTCTTGCTTTTTTTAAACTTTTGTTAAAGGTTTTGCTTTGATATTTTTCCAGAATTCCCAGATGTTTGGTAGCCTGATTGGGGCCATATTTGTATAATGCATCCTGCTGGACTGCCCTGTATTTAGAAAATCTAGATGCTTCTGACATAAGGGTAGATCCCTTTGAAGGCATTCTCTAGTGCATCAGGGGAGTGTAAGGTGGACGCAGAGCGCGTTCTGAGGTCCTCTTCACTGTGTGCCTCAAGGTGCATCCTGAAGCGTTAGATTTACTGCTCAGTGGGCTTGAGAGCATCTGCAATCCAACAAACAAACCCAGGTATCCCAGAGGTACCTCAGTGATACCTGTGCCTGTGCCCTTCAGCTTCACAGAACCTCATCCTTGTGATCTTTCAATGGAGTCATATACAGATTTTACACTTAATAAAACTGTGTGAAATAGTCTTTTTACTTGAGCAAAACTGAATACTGGTGGAACTTTGTGCTGTTTAATATCGAGCCTTACAAGATTAGAAGAGTGCTTGGTTGGCACATGTTTTTAACGAGTTGGATTAACATATTTTGCAAATAACAAGATGTTACAGCCAGCTCACCTGACTGGTCTTTTCTCCACTTTTGCAGGATTTATAGGGAAAAACTGCGGGAATACCAGTTTAAGCGACTGAAATACTTCTATGCAGTTGTAGAATGTGATTCTCCTGCAACAGCCAATAAAATTTATGAGGAATGTGATGGACTGGAATTTGAAAGTAGCTGCTCTTTCATAGACCTGAGGTAGCTCCACTGGTGATATTTTTACATGTTGGGCCAGGGAGGGTGAATTAAAGGCAGTTTATAATAATTTGGAGTAAACTTTATTGACTTCACTCTGTAAGCAAAACAAGATATGAAGATAAATTGGGCATCCAGTGAGTTGTTAGGTTTCCCTTTGGTTCTTCTTTCTTCTTTTTGACCGTTTTTATTGTAACGTGGGAAGTTCAAGAGGATGTCTGCGTAGAGAGATTATTTTCCGGAAATCCAGATAAAATGTTCTCATTACATCTTCAAGCTTTTGGTACAATTAAGTAAAGTGATAGGATTCAGGAAATGAAACAATGCACTGTTGCTTTTTTCTTTTTCTCTCCCCAAGGGTCCAGAAGTGGCTCTTTTTTGGGATTCCTTACCACAGGGCAAGATTATTGCTGCTGTTGTCACAAAGCTGCAATAGATGTGTTAGCCCTTGTGAATGAGCTGGATGCTCTGGTATTTCCAAAGTCATGTTTGGGGAAGAAAGGATTTTAAATTGTGGTTTGCTTTATTGTTAGTATTTCCTTTTGTTGCAAAAAACCCCTTTCAGTCTAAACAGAAAAGTTACTAAATCATAAAAAGTTGTGGCAGAAGCCCTGTTTGTCTGCTGGGGCCTCTGTTATGGACACTCTTGGAAATCAGTGAAAGTTAAGGTTTTTTTTTTGCTTTGAATAATTTTCTAGGGGAACTTAGTTACTTTGCTTTGAACCATTTTGGAAAAGACATCTTTGCTAAGTGAATATGTGAACATGTGTGACTATGTAAACATGTAAAATGTGTAAACATTTTAAACACTGGTAATGTTTTACAACAAACACAGGTGTTTGAAATTCTCCAGTGATTTTCCTAATCTTCTGCTTTGTTAAATTTTAATGTAGACTACTATTTATCAGATTACATTTGCAAAGATTTTAAAAAAATCACAAGTAATTCCTCATGTAGTATACCAAGGTTTTTGTTTTTTTTAAACTAAGTTCTTTGGTTGCTACTCATGACTTTGGTCTTTTAAACTTTTTTTTTCCTTATTCATTATAATTTTCAAGATGTACCAGGCTTTCCTAAAAGGCTTGGAATTTTTTTTCATCTGTTTCCAAATCCTCTTTTATTCGCTTTTTTCTTTTTAATTTTTAATATTAAGATGGTTCTTAAAACAAAGAAAAACACCCAAAAAACCATCTGCAACCCTGTTTATACCAGACTGAAAATTGAAATACTTCCCAAACAGGGTGTTGTTATACACTGAAAACCTGTGGAGCAGACCTGCAGAAGCCAGGCAATGAATCTTACATGTGTGGAGTACTTGTCCATTTCTTTTGTTCCCTTTTCAGGCTTACCGCCTTTTTATTTTAGCTAATTCTTTCATGCTGATGTACCATACTCATGAAAGCTTAGACTGTTTATACTATGCAATTTCCCAATGTATTTGAAGAATAACACATTTTATTTGCCTTTAAGATTTATTCCAGATAATGTTACATTTGATGATAAGCCAAAAGATGTAGCCTCAGAAGTGAACATAGCTGCTTATAAGCCAAAGTACTTCACATCTGCTGCTATGGGAACATCAAAGGTATCTTTACAGTGTTTTTGTAATGTTTTTCTTATTTGTTTAGTTTTGCTGTCAGCTTTTGAATGATATATGTACTCGGGAAAAGATTCCTGATTATCTTCACCATTTCAAAATAAAGACATCAAATGTATTAAAAGATTTAAGCATGTTATGGACCCACAAGTTGGATTTTAAAAGAGATTGGGCTTCATTTTATCTCTATGACAAGTTGCACATGAAATTGCTTTATTATTTACAGTTAAATCTTTTAATTTGCCTAAAATGGATGTTAGTGTATTAATCGGTAAGAGCCGTTTTGGTGGTAATGCCAGGCTTCAACAGTTGCTTCCCCTCCTTGTAGCAATTCATTCCTACTCTGTCCTACTGACAGCCAAAATTTCCATCTGGCCATGAAATGAACCAGATTGGAGGAGTGATTAGTTGAGAAATAAGAACTTTCTGCTGGATCATTTTTCAGTCAGATCTGTTTCACGTTCTGGTTGAGGGTGCAGTTGCGCAAACACTTTCATTGTCCCCATTGCAATCTGCATGTGATTCCACCAGTGAATTGCTGCTGGAAGAGGAAAAGAGAGGGGTTGGTGCCTGCTTCAACACCAGTATCTGTTGCCACAAAGGAAATTTGGCTTACAGAGGTTTTGTGTTGTGGGACCTGCTCTTACAGAACCATTCAGTGCATGAGGAGATCTCTTCAGTTCTTCTTGTAGTTCAAATTCATTGAAACCGACTGTAGAATAAATTCCAAAATGTTATAATTAAATTCCTGTTACTAAATGGTTATTATAGTGAGTAGAGAGCATGACTAACAGGTTTATATTGTGTCTTGAATGGAAGGTATAAAATAATTTTCCCTAAAAAGACAGCATTACAGTGTTTAGTTTTAGTGTTCCAGCTTCTACAACTGGCATTCTTATTTTTAAGGTAGATATCACATGGGATGAGACAGATCATGAGCGAGTAACATCACTCAGCAGAACTTTTAACAAAGAGGAGCTTCTTGACATGGATTTTCAAGCTTATTTGGCTTCATCGAGTGAAGAAGAGGAGGAACAGCAGCAAGGTACTTTGGTGATAAATGTACACAAAGTCATTAGCTGCAGGGTTTTAAACACAAATTATTTAAATATTTAAATGTTGTATTTATAGAAAATGCTTTGAATGTCATCTTTTACAAGGACAATTATATTTGTTGTATAATGATTGAGCCTGTAAGCAGAATCACTAAATGGTTCAGACTGGAAGGAACCTAAAAGACCAACTAGCTCCAACCCCCTGCCACTGGCAGGGACACCTTCCACTGGACTACAGTAGTTGCTTTCTGAATAGGAGCTTGCACCTCTGTGTGGAAAATAATTTTCTTGCTTTTTTATTTCTCCTCCTACCCCCTTTTTTCTTTTTTTTTCAGGGTACCTTGACATCTCTTTGTCAAGTTTGGCAGTATCTGCTTCTAATCTGTCCATTTCTGAGATAAATTACAGACTCATAGAAGCTGAAGTGTTTCCTTTTCAGAGGAAAAGTCCTAGTTTGAAATGCAAGGTGGTTAATGACTAGATGAACAGGGACATCTTTCAAGTGCTTTTTGATTCATGTACTTCTTAAGAATATAAAGAGAATTTCATCTAACTTCGCAAGGTACTTTAGTCTTCTGCATATGGTGCACCAGTGTTTAAATTCCTTATTAAATTGCTTGTTTTCATTCTGAAATGCGTCCTGCTCTTAATAATACCTACAGCCTAGATTACAAGGCAAATAAAATTTCATTAAGCCTTAATTAGGTCTTTCAAACAGATCTTAAAATTGATTTATCCCGCATTAAAGCAGCTTGCTGCAAGCAGAGATGAGCTTGGAGCATGCAAAAAAACATTGCAGTTTTTTTTGGTTGTAGATTTGGGAAATCTTGTGGCAGAAAACTCAGCTTGGCAATATATTGGCAGGGATAATGTCCATTTGTTTCTCATCTTACATAAAAACTCACAAACTGCACTGTTGTGAGCTTTAGTTTCTCTATCAATGCTTAGTGAAGTCTAAAGGGGAGCAGGGGATTCAGAGTAAAGCATTTCCATCTCCTCTCACATACAAGGCTACCATGATGTTAAAGAACAGCATCTATGGTAGGGTGGTGATGAAAGCAAATAGCCATGGGAACAACACTTCAGAAATTTTAAAGAGTAAAATTCCATTTCTGGGAAGGAAAAAAAAATGACCTTAAGTAATCTTATCGCACTAATAAATTTTAAACCTGGAAATGTCTAGATACAAATGATGTTTTGAAAAGTAAGTTATTAAGAGAGGAATTATGTTGTCATGTCTTTAATGTGTTCCTGACGTTTTATCCATTCAGTTATGTGATACAAAACAGGATTCCATCTGTCAGGGTTCCGTCCAGCAGAATTATGTGGTGCTATGCACAAATGGGAAAAATCAATGTCAGCTGCTTGAATGGAAATGTAGGAGTCTGATAAGGAGGGAAAAAATGTCCTGGACTTCTATTTGTACTTTTCAAACTTATTAAAATGTTTTATTTATAAACAGGTTTTTGTTGGCCTGTTCTAATTTTTTTTTCATGGAATTTTTTCAACTTAAAATATGTGCATCATGAATGTTAGTATTACTGTTAAACAACAGTTCTGTGACATCAGGGATTTCAGTGACCTGGAATGTTGTGGTTCACAGCACAAAATTTCTCCTTTACATTGCTTCTGAATTTTCTGCTACTTGGGTACATTTATCCCAATTAGGAAGTGTTTGTGGCATTCATTAAATCCAGTCCATAATTGCTATTTTGACAATGAGCACCAGTGACTTAGTGTATGGCATTTTAAATATGCTTCAAATTAAGCATTATGGGGTTTATGTCTAAGCTTTTCATCTGTTTTTTTTTTATCTTTGCAAGAGCAACATCTTTTCTGCTGTTCTGCTTTGCACAGCACACAAATACTGAAACAGAATATATGATAAAATACTTTTATAGGATTTTTTAAAATTAGCTAGTCTTGATAGAATCATGGAGTCACAGAATATCCTGAGTTGGAAGGGACCCATGAGGACCACTGGGTCCAAGTTGTGACTCCACAAAGGGCAACCTAAAAGCTAAACCTAAGAGTTGTCCAAACACTTACTGAACACCACCAGGCTTGTAGGAAACTCCATGTAGATCCCTGCTCTACTCAGTAGGAATCTGAGCAGGAAGCCCAGCCTCCTGTGGTATTTGACTTCCGATATAAGACTCTGCAAACCCAGTAGGTCTTTGTTTTGTGCTGCTGCCCCGATGCCAGAGGTGCACAAGTGCAGAGAAAGGAAATGTAGTGGTTGGGAGGGAGGAGTTTTTGTTCAAATAATGCTGCTGAATCTTATTTTCAATAATTAAGGTTAAATAGAGTCAGACCAGATATTAAATCTTTTTACAATTCTGAGAACTATTTGGTGCAATAACTCATGACTATATACATAAATTTAAATGCATAATATAGCATTTTATTAGATAACAATACAGCCTTTTTCTCTTAAAGATGAACAGTATCCACATGTGTTTATATTTGCTAGAGCTATTACAGAAGACTAAGAAATGGAGGGTGACAGAAGTAGAACATGCAGTTATTTATTATTGTCTCTGGAAAGAAGAAGCAAGAGGATTTAGCAGTTTATGAGTTGGCCAAGCCTGGGTGGAATATCATGGGAATTTCAGAATACAAATACCACAACCTGATTATTTTCTTTCCGTGAAGCATCAGAAACTGGATACAGCTGATGCAGGTGTTGGATACTTTTCCAAAGCATGCTTGCAGGAACTATTGGGTTGGGTTTGTTTTGTAATTAAAGGTGCTTGGAAGGCCAATAAGGGTCATGTCAGCATTCCTTCCAGGAGGTTCGTATAAACTGTGGGAGGTGTCCAGTAACTTGAAGAACACATCTCTGTGTGTTTTTGCAGGCCAGTGAGTCCCTACTCAGGACTGACTCTGATTGCCAGTGTTAACCTTGGCTTAGGTCTGGCTGGCTCAGAGGCATGGCTCTACTGATGCCAGGTCACCTCTGCACAGACAGCTGCTGAGAGGCTGCAGCTACAACACTCACCTGGTTTGCAAGGGGAGGTTTAAAGACCCGGTGCACATCCCTCGATGGTTAGACTACAAAGACCTGAAGGAAAATGCAAAAAAAATCTAAGAAAATGCCATAAATTAATGTTTACCCTTCATTTACTGTTATCTGTGTTGCATTCTCTTCTTCTAATATCTTTTCTTTCTGAAAAATCTTACAAAAAGGCATCAATTCTGACAAGCTTTGAATAAACTTCATTTCATATTCTAAATTTTTCCATTTTTTTATTATCATTGGGATGACCTAATGGGATTTGCACAACTCCATGTTCAGGAAGTGCTTAGAATGTGGGAAAATGGGTTTAAACCCCAGTGTTTTCTTTGTCATTATTTTCTGGCTCAAGACTGAGTTCAGCACATTCAGTTTTTCATAGCATGCTGTAGTGCAGTGCAAAAACCTCTACCTCAGACTTGATTCTTGAATACTGGAGTGTGAAGCATTTAGTTTTAATCCTGTCGGTCTACATGCATTGTAGGTATTTTGGGTTTTATTTTTTATCTATCTGAATTTGAATAACTACCCTGGATAGAATTGAGACATTTAAGGCAATTTTTATGGTATGGCCATCAGCATCCAAGTCATTAGCTGAGTTTTCTGCTTTGCCATTACATCATGGAAAGAAAATTCCCCCTCATCTTTAAAAAAAATTCAGCCTTGCAGCAGACCTCTTGTCAAATGTTATATCTGCTACAAGTTTTCTACTGCCTTTAATTTTTAAGGCTGAGGTTTTTTAAAAAAAGGAATCATCTACTCAGCTATTGCAAGATAAACTACGAACACAATCTCTTCACAACCCTGTGATTACAAGAACGTGATCTCAGCTGCCAATCACCAATTTAACATATTGAGCCTCTGCATGTGGTTATATTTTGTATTAATGTCATCTTTTAAAAACAAATTGTTGTATTGGAATGTTTCTGACCAGCCTCATGATTTGAAATTCATTCTTTTTAAATCTTTTAGCACTTCTATTACTTCTTTCTTTTGAAAACAATAAGAATATACTTTATTTTATACTCTAGATTTCATCAGTTTTTGCCTTTTTCTCCTTCCCAGGTTGATTGTATTTCTCTTGCAGTGCAGCGGTTAATGCCCCAGAACTTTTTGGTTTGTGTGTTTTCTTCAAAAAGCCTTTGAACAAGCTGTTGGCAGAAAGCATTGCTGCCTTAATATCCATCAAAGTGGTTCCTGATGTTGTGCAATACAGTGTGATACTTGAAAGCCGCTGACAAGGTTATTTGAACTCTGAGCAAACTTTGAGAACATACTCAGCTCACTTTCCTTTCTTGCATCTGTTGTCAAATGTGCTTTATTTGCTTACAGATTTAAAAGCTCCTACAGTTCTTTTGAAGGCGATGTTGAACATTTGTTTTAAAACTGTTAGTTTTGACAGAAGAAACACAACTTCTATCTAAATGAGAAAGAATGACAATATGCATTGGCACTTAAATTTCTCCTAGCAAAATGAGTGATAAATACAAACTGGTAGCCCCTTGCCTATCAAGGTTCTAGGGATCCTCTTTTGGCTCAAAGATTTCTTCAGTTCCCATCCAGTAGAGCTTCTTTCTCAGGACACTAGGAAGAAGAAACAACCAAATGTCTTCTTTTTCTACTTGTCTTCAAAACATAGTTGCCTTTTGCTTTCTGAATGAGCAGATGCTTCCTTCTTAGATCTCAGCTTCTGATGAGGAAAGTGGAAAAGCAGCTGCAGTTGACTGTACCCATGTGCCGTGCAAAAGATGAGCCAGCAGGGAACGAGCCCAGCCTGGCTGAACAGAGAGCTTTGGCTGGAACTTAGGAAAGAAAGGAAGGTTTATGAACTTTGGAAGATGGGGCAGGCAATTCAGGGGGACTACAAGGGTGCTGTGAGGTTATGCAGGGAGAAAATTAGAAGGGTCACAGCCAATCTAGAATTTAACCTGGTTACTGCCGTGAAAGACAAAAATTGTTTCTATAAACACATTAACAATAAGAGGAGAGCTAAGGAGAATCTCCATCCTTTACTGGATGCAGAGAGAGGCGCAGTGACAAAGGATGAGGGAAAGACTGCAGTACCTAATGCCTCCTTTGCCCTCAGTCTTAAATAGTAACACCAGTTCTGGGTACCTGAACTGGGAGACAGGAACAGGGAGCAGAAAGAAGCCCCCTTAATCCCAAGGGAAATGGTCAGTGACCTGCTACACCACTACTTAGAGACACACAAGTCTCTGGGGCCAGATGGGATCCACCCAAGGGTACTGAGGGAGCTGGCAGATATGATATGCTCACTTAGCCACTTTCCATCATTTTTCAGCAGTCCTGGATAATCAGAGAAGTCCCAGTTGACTGGAAGTTAGCAAATGTAATGCCCATCTACACAAAGTGGTGGAAGGAGAGTGCAGGGAACTACAGGCCTGTCAGCCCAGCATCAATGCTGGGGAGGTCACGGAGTGGGTCATCTTGAGGGCTATCATGTAGGTACCCTACAGGACAACCAGAGGCTCAGGCCAGTCAGCACAGGTTTGTGCAGGGCAGGTTCCTGCTTGACTAAATTAATCTCCTCTTATGGCAGGGTAACCCTCTTAGTGAATGAGGGAAGGGCTGTGGGTATTGGAACAGGCTGCCCAGGAAAGTGGCTCGATCACCATCCCCAGAGGTATTTAAAAGCCATGTAGATGTGGCACTTGTGGACATGATGCAGTGGCAGCTTAGCCATGCTGGGCTAACAGTTGGATTCGATGATCTTAAAGGTCTTTTCCAGCCTAAATGATTCTGTGATTCTATGAGCAGTAAAGATTTCTGCCTCCAGTCAACAACCAGCTTCTTGCAGTGATGGAATGGGGCGAGAACACTGCCACACCTCAGTTTTAGCCAAAGACCAGACTTGGAACTGGGACACATTTCTGGACACCAGTTATGCTGTCCACTCAATTCAGTACTGTAGGAAGCACAGCTTTACTGCTCATCCAGAGAAAAAGAAAAGATGACCCTGCCCCAAACCTAGTTTTCTACAGTTAAAGGAGTTGCAGCATTTTTCAAGTCTGTTTTCACTGAAATACTCGTTTAAAAGCTTATTGTAAGTAACATTTTAGTTGATTTTTTTCCTAAAAACAAGGAAAAAAGAAGTCCTCTTTTCTGTCTTGCTTCATTTGTTCATTCAGCAAGTCACTGAAGATTAAGGCATTGAATAATTATCTCTTTTACAGACTCTTGCTGTTTGTCAAAAAGCAGCATTTTATTTTCAAAATGCTTTACACCACTGGTTTCAGAGATTTAGGTACTATGCTGGAAAGGACTCTAAAACTAATAATTTAAAATTACGGTAAAGGATGCTGTGCCCCGTCAGTGATTTCCTTTACTGGACAAATTCTCTTTTGTCTTTTCAGATACTATTTTTATTTCATCTAAATAAGGGAATTCTTAAACTGGTTGTTCTGTGGGGTAATAACAGATGAAAATATTTTATATTATCTTTTAAAAGTAATGTGTGTGTCTTAGGTTTGTTTCCTAAAGATAAACTTCAGTTGGTCACTTTCTTGAGGCTCTCTGTGATAACTTTGCTCTCTCCTCTTAGATGGTGATGTAGTTAATGAAATGGAAGATGACAAACTGAGGAAAAGCCAAAAAGATGATGAAGAGCAAATTGCCAAGTACAGAGAACTTTTGCAAAGTATCCAAGAAAAAGAGAAAAAACAGGAAGAAAAGGATATAGGAATGGAGATTAAATGGGTTCCAGGTAAGGTTTATTTTTTTTATTTTCCTGCCTTGGAGGATATGCAATATTGGTCTGCTGACAGGGATATAGTGTAAGGTGCTGAATTTATAGTAGGAGAAACAAACCCTTTTTTTCCCCATAAATTGAAATCCAGATTGTTTACAGTGAGGGAAATAGAAGAAATAACATGTCTGAACTCAGTTCCTCAGCTGTAAGTTTCTCTTTATAGATTATTTTTTCGCCAGGATTTTTTGTACTTGCTTTTTCAATTATCACTTTATAGACTTTTTTTTAAAGTAGAATTCATGTGTTTGCTATAGATTCATAAAACATACTTGCACTTTTAAAAATGAAAACCAGTATGATTTGGAAACATAGTGTATAATTAGAGGAGAGTGGTTTGGAAATGTTGCCTGCATAATGCTAAAGATTTGGGGGAGCAGAAAAGGGAAAAGTCTGACCTTCCAGTGAAACTGCTCTGGGAGAAAGCAAAGTACCAGGAAAGGCTGGGGAATAGTGACATCCAGATTGACATCAGAAATTAATGAAAGGTAACTTCACCATATAGCATCCCAGCAGAACCCATCCTGACAGCCAAAAACGAGTGTCTAGTTCTTTTTTTTTCTTTATGACAAAAAAAACACTCAAACTGAATGCTTTCCCTGAGGTGTAATGAGCCAGTTTAACAGCTCCCTATATCCACAAAGGGAAAGGTTTTCACTGTGGCATCACCTTGACCCTGGCCCAAAGCTCATTCTGACTGCCTGTACCAGCCTTGGCACTTGGTAGATCTCCTTGCAAGCCTAATTTTGTTCGCTAAAATAACAGAACTACTCTGGAAAAGAAAAAATCTGGATCTTTTCCACTGAGTTAGCATGTCAGATAGGCAGATGTTCAGAGGGTTAAATGGTGCAGCTGAAAGACTAGGGAAGTATGACATTCCCTTCTTGGGAGCAGCAAGGTGCAGCAGGTGTGGGACTGCAGCCTGTGTTAGGACACAGCCCTGATCTCTTACTGCAAGTAGCAAGACCAGACACATACCAGAATCTAGGCCCTTCACTGCTGATGGGAATTCCCAGCTAGGAATGCATATCTAATGATATGATTTACACAAATATTATTCTGAGTTCACTCAGATAACTTCTGCTGAACAGAAGTTCTGCTCAGTTTGAAATACTCTGGTCTGTAGCAGTTCACTGAAATGGACTAAACTGAACGGAACAATTTTATTCCTGTTTCTTCATAAGATCTGTGTTCTAGAGGATACACGGGCATTAAAAATAGTTGTGTGCTTTCAATCGTGCTTTTATAATTCCAGTAATTTCTGACATGAATTCTGTCAAAACCCTTTTGGAAAAGCATGTATCATGCAGCCAGGACAAGTGCTCGCTGACACAGCGTTGTACTCCATCTGTCCACTGTGTGTCAGTACTTGCATTCACGATGTTGCTCACTCAGTAGTTAATTCATTGTGTCACTGAGCATTCAAGGCCAAGGAGTTTTCATACGTACGTAGCTTTGTAAGATTTCTACAGAGAGTTGTTGCCACCTTTCAGATTGAAGGTGGAAGCCACAGATGAACCAGTTGCTGCTAGGAGTGTGTTTTGTATTTATATATATTTGTATTTATATATATTTGTATTTATATTTATTTATGTGTTTTTCTGTTGGTTTTGAAAAACACGTTTGGAGGTTTTTTTGTTTGTTATGCATTCTGTTTTTTGAAGAATTTTGCAAATTTTATGAAAGAAGTTCTGTAAATTTAAAAAAGTTTGGGTACCTTAATGTGGTAACATAGTCAGGAATCTAGAGCAAACCCTTCATTTTAGGAGATGG
Source organism: Corvus cornix cornix (assembly GCF_000738735.6). Classification (NCBI taxonomy): domain Eukaryota; kingdom Metazoa; phylum Chordata; class Aves; order Passeriformes; family Corvidae; genus Corvus; species Corvus cornix. The sequence goes on along the minus strand of NC_047056.1, from coordinate 6,862,435 downwards.
AAAATTGTTTTAAGGGAGACCAAAGGAAACTCTTTAGCCTTGCTTGCCCTGGGAGAACAAGAAGTTTTGTAAGAGGCTGTCTTTAAGACTGTGCCTTGCATGTTACGAGTAAACTGCATTGACATTTAGTAGAAATGGAGTTTTAACTGTAGTAGAGATGGAATCCAGTTCCTTAATGCATGGGCTCCCTGTTTCTTTGCTATGGAACTTGACTTTAGAAAATTGGATTTGTTGCATACTTATACCTAGTCCAACCCCTTCCTGACTGCATCTTCTTGTAGGACTCCTAGACTTTTGCCATGTCCTCATCTCTTTTGAGGGAGGGATGGTAAAAAAACCCAAACAAGCAAACAAAAACCCCCTATCTTGATAAATTTGACTGACTTTGTCTAAATTTAGCTGGATGTCCATGCACAGGGTCAGGTTTGTTCATATAATTTTGGGTTCAATGTGCATGTGTGTGCAATGAATTTTACAAGGGTAGTTTATAGTATTTAATGTTACTTTAGCAACTATGGTTTTACAGGATATGTTAACATTTCCTCATTTCTTACCCTGAAAAAGTAGAGGATTATTGAAGAGCAGAGGTTTTGGAAATCATAGACTTGTTCACTTGCCTTTGTTAGAGACAGTTCACCTCCACAAGGTCAACAGTGCCACTTCTGGCTATTGACCCCTGCAATACGGTTTTGTCCGAAACCCAAGTCCTAAAAGGGAAAATGGGTGTCTTAAGTTTGCTTTTGAGTCAAAAATTCAGCCATTACTGCTTTTAGGCAGCATTTGGAGAAGAGGTCCTGCACACCTGAAGGGGATATTCTTTTATATATGTTTTTTATATGGTGGAGCATAGGCAGCACATGCTGAACAGTAGTTTATAGCTCTGGCACTATATACATGCTTGAGGTTGTGCTTCTTTATGGGAGGGAGGAGCATTAGTTGTTATTTTTTCTTGAACAAATGTGCTTATTTAAATTTCAAAACCACTTATGTTCAGTTGGAGCATTCTGGACATTCAAAAATAGTTTTTGTTGTAATCTCTGAAGACTCCTAATTTTTTTCAGAACTAGTTTATGTCTGTTGAAATATTTTTATTATCGAGTTCTGCCTTAATGCGCTTGACTTATTGCAAAATATTTTCCTGCCCAAATGTTTAATACATGGAAGAATTACAACAGTTAACTCTAGGAAGTTTTTCAATTGAAAGGCAGATATTTGAATTAATTTAAAATTTTGAGTTTTGGCACAGTCATTTACACATGGTTATAGAAAGCATACTTTGTCAATGATTCAGTTATTCTTGAATCATAATAGTTTTAAATAAACCACAGTGCCAGCAAAAATAAATTAGATGTAGTTCCAACTCTCTTTGGTCTGTTCTTCTAGGCACAAAATCAGTGTTATATTTAAGCATCCATCTGTTTTCTTAATCATATCTGATTTAAGCAACAATTACTATGAATTCTTATCCAGTTCCCAAAGCTCCCCTTAGAAAGTGAAGAGAGAGAAGACCACAACTGCATTTCTTGATGATATTCAGCCAGGTTTTTTTTTTGGACCTAAAAATTTTTCCTTTGGGAAGAATGAGATGTAAATATTTAGCTAGGCTTGGAGGAAAATTTCAAATTTGTTTTCATCCGAAGTAGAACAGAAGAACAGTAGAACAGAAGGCTGTGGTGTCTGTAAAGTGCATAGTGAAGCCCAGCTGTACAGCCAGAGATTATGCAGAGCACAGAAATGCTCCTATGGAACATGTATCTCCATCTGGATCACTGCTGAGTGTGTCCCCTGACAGGAGTGGCCTCGCCTCCTGCAGCACGAAGCAGCATGCGCTGAGCTGTGTGGGGGCTCACACCTGACAGCTGCGATGGGTGCTGGGTTCTTGCTGGCACTTTTACTGTCTTAGGAAAGACTTGTTGACTTAACAAATTTCATCTTTGGGGGTGACAAATTCTAATGTTATCAGAGTATTTCTATTTGCCGTTCCTTTCAGCTACCTGCAACAAGGAGTTTCATTTTTCTGGTGAGGCATTACACGCAAGATGAACTTGCTCGTTTAGGTTTCCTGAAAACAGAAATGTATCTCTCTGGCCTCTAATAACAGTGACAGTTGCAGGCTGTTAAACTTCTGCAAGTTTAGAGTGTTTGGAGAAGTAAAAATTCTGACCTGCCCCTCTCTCTTGCTGTCCCAGCAGTGTGACAGCAGTGTATGTAGGTTTGCTGTAGTATTTACCGTAGATGACCTTTTTCCTCTCTTTTCTTGCCCTCGTTTGTGAAGATTAAATGAAACCATTGTGATTAATTTATTCTAAAAAAATGTATTTCAATAAGGGTGTATAAGTTATATCTTTCAATGGCCAGCTAATATTTCTACCTAAAGTAGACAATTCCTTTCCCCTGCTGCAGTCCAAATCCTTTTGACCACTTAAATACACTCTTATTCTCGGGAAGTGGTCTGGACAGTAGTTTCTAAGCCATTCTAATCTGTGGAGAAACTCTGATGCCTTTCATGAGACTGCCAAATACCACAAGAAAGGGCTGGATTTTCCTCCAAGTTCTTCAGTGCCAGATGGATCAAATGATTCCATTTTCCAGGCAAATAAATCAGAAATATTGTAACTTCCTTTCAGATTTTGGGTTTCTCTTTTGCTGGAGATGTGACATATATTTTTAAAATTCTGTATTTACTATCTTCAAAGAGAATCTGCAAGGTTGTTACCTGACCAGTAATTTTTTCCATAAAAGTACCACAAAGTATCCAAAGTCATAGTGGTTCCATTTCAAGGAAGCTGATGAGTCTGCTTTCATGGACTTTGAAGATAACTAAATATTTGTTCTTGTTGTATGAGAGTTTCTTAATGGCCTGTTTTTAGTGAACCTATGCAAAATCCTTCCTTTATCGTGGTTCTGATTTGTTTGCTGGTTAAGTACCCAATTTTTTTGGCTGTAACAGTTTGCCCCTTACTGTTCATTCTGGCACCTTTCCAGAGTAGTAGAAGGATCCTTTATCTTGTTTTTGCTCCACTCTTTTCCTCCTATGGTTCTATGGTTTAATATGATTTTAGATCTTGTCCACACTTCGTATTTCAGACAAGTTGTAACTAGCTCCCCAGCCTTGGAATTATTTTTGGAGTGTCAACAAGCACAAAACCAGCGATTAGTGTTTGCAGTTTTTCAGAAAAATGTTCTGCCTGCTCTTCTGGGGATAGGTAGAACTGTCCATGAAAGCTGCCTGCTTCTTCCATCAGGATCACTGTTTTCAGTTCCTCCATACTGAGGAGAGCTGGAAGGAATAATGAGGAATGGGGACTTGGCAACTGGGAAATCTGGGAGAAAGAATGGGGTCTGGTCTAGGACATCTGGAGAGGTCTGACTATGATTTCTAAGCAGTAAAACTGGAATGAAGGGTGGGAGAGTAGGATGTGGTCTGGTCAGGTCAGGGCTGGACTGGGGTGGCAGAAGAGAATGCTGAAGAGAGACCACTAGAAGTAGGGCTGGGGAAGAGACAACAAATATCAGGCTTGGAGGGCGAAGCAGAAACAGGATTCCTACTCCCAAGATAATTTAGTCACTTTGTGGGAGATGATGTTACCTATAGGATATTTGACTGCTTTGTCACAGAAGTTAAAAAAAAAGTATGTAGTGAATGAAGCAAGGAGTTGCAGGCAGGAGGAAAACACTTCATTGCCCAGGCTGTTACCTCTGATCAGGGAAGTGGATTCTGTTTCTGCCACTGAATTGTGATCCAGTGCATTGCAAGGCAAGTCAGTTAATCTCCTTAGATCATGAAATTTTGTTTTTGCAAGTGCCCATCTTGTGAAGAACAGGCTGAAAGTGTGTAAGGTGCATCTGAAATCAGTTTTCATCCTCATAACATCCAAGTGCTCTGTGATGTAGTGAATTTTAGAAAAGTATTCCTGATGTGTATGGAATTTTTTACCAAAATTAGAAGATTGCTTTTAAATGAAGAGCTTATTCTGGATTTAAGTATTCTACATGTAAAATGGGAATGCTCCTGTTATTTGATGGATTTATTTTTAAGGTGAAATTCTTACATCATTGAATACTCTAACAATGCATATTATAGAAAACTTCATTCTGTTTTATTTACAAAAAGCTTAAAGGTTAGGACACACTTGTCTATACAGGTGCAAGTGCTGGGCATTGAAACTTGGGTGTCCCTGCTAAATTACAGAATTTAATGTAAACCTAATTAACACATCCAGATTTAACTGTCTGGTCCTGTTAGGCCAGAATTATTAAGAGCCAGACATGTTGCACTTCTATGTGGTTTACTTTTCTAGAATGAAAAGTACAGTGGTCAGCAGAGATCCTGCAGCATTGTCAGAGTATTGTCACAGAGGCAAAGTTTCAGCAACTGAACTAATTCAGAATCTTAACTAATGATAGTGTGGTACATAAGACGTAAGGGCTCTGTGTACATCTGTTAGTTTTATCGTGTTACTCATTCTGGCATCTGTAGACTGCCCAGTTGAATGTCTGGAGAAGAGACCTTTCTGATTAACAGCAGGAGTGGGAATCAGATACCACACAGCAAGCTCTTCTTCTGACTCTTGTACAGTTTTTACTGAAGGAATGTTTTATTTGGAAAAACACATCCTGTGAAGCGATCTTCTTTATAAAGATGGTTTTTAAAGCAATATTTATGTTGTTTCCACAGACTTGTTGAAGAAAAATTAGATTGTTCTTTTACAAAAGAGAAAACAGTTTATTTTTAAAAATTCAGATTCATCACATTTTTTTAATTTACTATGGTTTTTTTTCCTAGGCCTCAAAGAAACTGCTGAAGAAATGGTCAAAAACAGGTTGGAAGGAAAGGATAACCTGACTCCATGGCAAAAATACCTAGAGAAGAAGAAAGAAAAAAGAATTCTCAAGAAAAAGAGAAAGGTAATGTTTTTACTGGCCATTTGAGGGGGAGTTGTTTGTTTGTGTTCTTAATTTGTTGTTAATGTTTGTTTCAGATAAACAAAATAATAAATTGCCCAGTTGCCAGTGCTATTTTAAGGTTAGAATATGCAGTGTTCACTCATGTGGAAGTACTGAGAGTACTTCGTCAAACCTACAGAGCAAAAGGATATTCAGCATACTGCTGACCATACATATGCTTACACAAAACATCTTTTATCTACTTGTGCTGCTGTGAAGATAAATGAGTCATAATAATAATTGGCTTTGATTTGCATTCTTAATGCATTAGAAGTGGTCTTTTTGCTACTGTGTGCATATCAATTCGAAGTTCTTATGACAATGGTAATTGTAGTTTTGGGAATTTTGGGGCTAAAATAATACAGACCTGTTTCCCAAAGCTGTAATGGCAAAGAATTAATAGCTACAAAGAACTATTCAAATTTCAAATTGCAAGGGGGAAAAAAAAAAGCATGTGGCACGCAGAATCTAGGTTCTCTAAAGTCTTAAATTACTCTCAATATAACTCACATTGCTGAATTACACTTCTAAGAGTAAGCTCTACACCTTGAGTTACTCTGTGTATGTCAGTTTTAACTGGCACTTGATGAGAAACTTCTTTAAGCTGATGAGTGCTCAAAATGGAGTCAGTAGCACTGTTCAGTAGCAGAGCAACTTTGTCTAGCATAACATTCTTGTTCAGTTTGATAAGTTAAGTCAAGGAGTAAGGTGTATGACACACTACTGCCAGTAAGAAAATTTGTTCTTTTAAATCCAAACTCCAGCTTTTTGAAATTTGCTCCACAAAATGAACTTTCTTACTCAAGTTTGTCCCCAAGCAGAGCTTTTGTGGAACATAAAGTAAGGAGACAACAGTGCTGATCCTGTAATTTGTTGGAATGGTTGTCTGGTGCATCATAATTTGGGGATATGCCTAATAAAAATGTGTGAAAGAGGGTTGAAATTCTTGATTTGTCTTCACTATCAATTTTTAGTGTACTCTGGTGTTAGGATGTTCCACGTACAGTATTTCAGTTTTCATCTTCATAGCTAGCTACTCACAGAACATCTCATTCCAGGGAAACTTAAGTGGTAGTTATATGTTGATTGAAATAATGTTTGTGCTTTGTTATAGGCTAATGCTGAGAGAGAAGAGAGTGAAGATGAACTTCCACCTGATGTTGATCTCAATGACCCGTATTTTGCTGAAGAATTGGAGAAAACAGGTCAGTCAAGACAGGTGACTTCAAAAGTAAATCTGCCCTTTTGTTAAATACTGACTCATCAAAACAAAGTCAGGCTGGACTAAACACAGAGATAGAATGTTCAGAATTAAATTAAGTAGGTGCAATTTGCTTAAAATTGCTGTTCCTGTAAAATTATGCCTATTGTAATACATGGAGTGGTAGGGAATATTCTCTTGGCTTTCACCAGAGACCATTAGTTATCCAGTTTCTGGGGGTGGCTGCTAAAAACAAGCTGCTCCCTGAAGTATTCCAGAGAAAAGAACTCCATTGCCTTTGAAGTCTTTTTCTTTTTATATAGGAAGAGCCAGATATACATAGGTCCCTTTGAAGCTTGGGTCAAGTACAAAAACATCAAATGTTTTTGCATCATAAACAAAGTTGTCTTTCAGAAGAAATCACTTTTCTCTTAGTCTGATACACATTTTTACTGGTGTACTCTTGGTGGCTTAGAAACTCGAATAGTGAAATGTAATATTTTAGAAAACAACTTGCCCAGTTTAGATTTTTAAGATACCTTTTTTACAAGCTTTTTATTCTGATTTTTAAATTAGCTTTTGCCATGGTAACAGCAAATTTGAGTGTGATTTTGCTGAGCAAAATCAATAAAGGTAGGTTTTTGATGTTCGTAATTCTAGGAGCCAGATCCTAAGGGTGGCTTACACATGTATATTAAAAGAAGAAAAATGACATAAAAACAAAAGAAGAAAACAAACATAAAGAATATAGCATCAGATTTACTAATATTGCCAGTCTGTTGTTTGGTTGGGGTTTTTTTGAGCATAGCAATGCAGATCCAGGTTCCATTTAAAAAGGGTAAGTTACTTTTAATTTGATACTTGCCAGCACAGGCTTCTGTCCTGATTGTTAAAATCTATCTTGGGATAAAATAAATAACTAAACCCCAAAATCTGGATGATTTTGTGCTTAGTAATCTGAAATACAGAACAGTAGACTGAGTCCTGTCCATGTTTTAGAAACAAACACCACAGTCCAATGTGTCATGCAGTGCTGTTTTCTACCATGCTTTCCAGGTGGTTTGTGTATAGGTTGAAGTAACTAATTGTAAAGATAACCATTCCTTTCACCAAATTGTTTAATTTTTCTTTAATAGCAAGATTACCTAGGTACTCTCATAGAATGTGTGATGTTCTCTGTGAAATCTCTGAAAAAATGTTTTTTGCTGCATTATGTGAGAAGTTCTTTGTGTCCTAGAGGGGCTCACCAGAGAATGAGCTTATCTGCACATCTTTAAGCCTTGTCCATAACATGGAGAATAGACTTTAATGTTTGTGGAGTCTTAGAAGATAGTAAAATACACATAAAGGTTAAGAAAGTGAAGTTTTTGTCTTCAAGATTACTGATAATTACTGAGATACAGGAGAAAACCAGAATGTGGTTAGCCCTGGAGAGGTTCTAAAGGGACAGTACAGTGGCTGGCTGCGAGCCAGTTTACATTTTAATAGTAATTACATGGCACAGCTTTGGCTTTCACCAAGTTTACCCAGAACAACCTCTGTCTCATAGTTGGGGTTGCTTTTAAGCACAATTTATCCAGTGAGGGAAAATGGGTTACAGTCATCTTTGAACTTGGCTATAATTCTGCCAACTTTGTATTTAGGGTACAGGCAACTTAAATGACCATCCTTTTTCACAAGCCTTCCACAATTCCCCTAAACGATTGAAATTTCACCCTTAAATTGACTGTCAGATTATTTTAGATGATGCTGAAAAAGCACATGATGGGGTTTATTTGCAGACTCATGTGGACCAGTGCAGAAACTGGGGATTTAGTAGTGCTGGATTCACTTGCTGGCTGTAACATGCATGAGTCTTGGGTAGCTTGGTTTCTTTCAAGCTGAGGCAATTGAAGGGAAGCCAGAGTGTAAGGACCAAGGGCCTAAAAACTGAGTGCTTTGAAAGGAAAATTGGAAATTATGGGAAATCTACTGAAGTGTATGTTCCTCGGGTACGTCTTTGTTCCTGATAACTGTTTGTAAAGCAGGCAGTGATTCTTACAGTGTGAGTGCTTCATCTTGGGAGAGGCAAGGTAGAACAAATTCTTTGTGCCTGCTGTGCCCCAAAAGCTGTCTGTGCAGGGCTCATGGTAGTACTTGCTTTGCACAGTTTTCATATGACTTTTTAATAGTACCATGGGCTAAAATGTCAGATGCTGCAGATACATGAGCCTTGATGATGCATTCTAGAAGCTTAACTCTAGTTTCATATTGTCAAGAAAGAAATAATTTGTCACTTTTGTTTTACACTGATGCCCATACTGTTTCAAAAAGCCTTGTAAAACTTGGGTTTGGCTTGGTGTCTTGGTTTTGAAAGACAGGTGTCTGCTAAGGAAGGCAGAGGCCCCCCTTGAAGTGGCAGATGTAACCCCTTTTCCCTCCAAGTTATTATATTTTGAAATCAAGAGCCTTTAGGCGAAGATGTGGGAAATAGGAATAACAGTTCTTTACTATATATATATATATGTGTATAACCAGTCAAACAAAACAACAACAACTATGGCAGTAACAGCAAACAATCACAAACCCAGTCCCAGCCTTCTCGGCTGTCGGGCCCTTTCCCCTCGGGTGCAGTTCCGCTCGCAGCCGGCAGGGGCGCTGGCGGCTCCCGGTGAGCAGGGCAGGTGCGATGGTTCCCCCGCGGCTGCAGGGGGCGCTCCGGAGCGAGCTCGGGAAACCCGCGGCTCTGGTGCCCTGGGATCCCGGGAAGGGATGGAACAAAGGCTTCACAAACCCCTGGGCAGTTGATCCCGGGCTCTCAGGAACAGCAGGCTGAAACGGCAGGCTGGAACGGCAGGCTAGAACGGCAGGCTGGAGCGGCAGGGACGAACGCAAATCCCGGGTGGCAGGCGAGATGTATCCAGATGGGAGAACCCCACGGAGGCCCAGGCAGGCAGGGCGAGCAGGGCTACAGCGTAGCGAAAGCTCGAAGCAGCAGCGGGGCAGGGCAGCCACAGCCCGGTCTCCAGCAGGGCAGGGAAAGCGGCTTTTGGGGTCCCGGCGTTGTTTCCAGCAGGAAGAAAGAACGGCCAAAAAGAAAGAAGCAGCAGCTCCTTGCTCTGCAGCTTCTCTCTCCGGACGCTCAGAGCGAACTGCCCCCACACCCAGGTGTAGACAAAGGAGTAGCCAGGCCCGCCCCACTCCCCTTTTTGTCTTTCTTAAGTACAGCTATTTGTCCCCTAGCAACATGCATATGGGATAAAATTCCTTTAACAGGAAAAAAAAACTAAGACTAAACTAAAACCCCAACACTTGGCCAGTTTCACTGTTACTGCATCAGCTTCTGTGGGGTCTTAGAAAAGGGAGACAGAATGACTCTTGTAGCCTAAACTATTAATAACTGAAAAATTAATAGCTGAATAGTGTTAATTAATAGCTTATTAACATGAGAGCAAGGTCCTGCTTTTGGAGATCACCGAACAGTTTCAGAACACATTAGACTATTAAATGTAGCTTCTGTTGAGCCTTTGAGGAATTCTTCACACATTATTGTAACTTCTATTAGTTCCAAACCATTAGATGCCTTCTCATGATGTAACTTATGACGTATGTAGGAATTGATGGCTTTTTAAAGCCGGAAGGGAGCAGTACGAGTGCAGGGACCTAAGAGCGTAACAACAAAATCAGAGTATACTTGCAGAACCTGTATTTGGAAGATAAAGTAGGTGAAAAGATTAATTTACTGTGTGTCTTTGCAAGGCTTTTGAGCCTGACTCATGTTTCTGACTAAGGCAGATAAGATGTCTTGTGAGGGGAGTTTTTGATTTGGGGTCAGTTTCTGTGTCTGAAGTCTCAAACTTATGATTAGCTTTTACCGTCAGCACTGGAAAGTTGTTGATGCACAAAGTTAATGTTGCAAACAAAATCCTTGAGCTGAGAAAGAGTCGAATGGCAGCTTCAGCGGGGATTACAGCAGAAACTGGATGCTTCTTGTACTGGCTGGTGACAGCTACCAATTGGTTCTGCATAACGCTGAAGTACCTGCAGCTGTAGGTGGGACAAATCTGATTAAAAGATGGCAGTGGGGATGAGGTGCTAGGAAAAATCTGAGGGTATGCAATCAGTTTGCAACAAGTGTGTGTGTGGTGGGGCTTCCAGAATGTATGTGGGAATATGGACTGTGGCAGGAGTATGTTAAAAATACAGAAAATGATGCATTTGTGAATTTTTAAACAGAACCATTTTCAGTGTGATACAAATTTTTGAATCCCTAGGGTGATTTGAGGTCCCGAGCTGGTTTTATTAGCTGCATAGTATCAAAGTAAGAAATAAAGGTTTTATTAATTTATTTATTTTCATGTAGAAGAGCTCAGTTTGATACTAACTCCTGATTCAGCCCCATCTGCATCCACAGAAAACACTGAAGGCATAAGGATCACTTCTGTGATTCCCTATATAGAGAAAGATGAGGGAAGGTGACTTGAATAACTTTCCTTTGGGAATGTGTGGAAAGAAAAGAAATTTACTGATCTAACTTCTCATATAATTGTCTCCAGTTGTATCTCTGTGCTCCTTTTCTGTAGTTTAGCCACTTCTGAAAGATAGAAAAGGTTCCATAATTGTTGAAGTCTTACAGAAGACATTTATTTCTCCCTTCTACACATTAACTTAAATTGTGTAGAGTTTAGGTAACAATATTATATCTGAATCTGATTTTCCTGCACATTTTCTGGAACTACTAAATCAACAGTTCAGTTTTGGAGCTGATGACATTGTGCATCTGGATAGTTTATTTTTTGGTGGTGGTGGTTTGTTTCTTCTGGAAGTCCATATCCAGTTTGGAATCCATGTAGAAGTAGTCAAGGGAATAGTCAAGGCAGAAAAAAAAATATTCCTCAAGAAATATGTCCTGTTCCTTAGTGATATAACTTGACATTTGTCTGGCATGTCTGTATTTCTAGTCTGAGTACAATCCTGTCTTGACAAAATGAAGCCAAATATCTTCCTTAAGAGTACCCCCAGTGGACTGCAGTAAATTGCCTGGGAATGTCATTCCAAGCTCAAAGGTCAGAGTGTGTGGTTCAGGACAGGAAACCTTCTGCTTTTCCTCCTTCTTCTTGATCAAGATCTACAGGCATTCCAAAGAGAATAATTTGGTTTTGTAGGATTTATAAAGAGGTCTGTTTTCATTAGAAGTTATGTTTGACTAATATCTTATGCTGTTACTGTTCATTATGTCTGTCTAATCAGCACTGTGTATCTGAATGCTAAGGGAGTAGGGGAGCTTCCTCAGAACAATATTCAGTCTGAGCAGAGTCAATCATATTTTAATTTCCACTATAAAACACTCTGGGAGTGGTGTGATGTCATGAGTTTGCCTGCACTATTGTGATACTTCTCTCTACTGCCCTTTGAAAAATACAGTAAAACCATGTTTTTGACTTGTTTATGCCACTTGAATGTTGCTGCCTCCTTAAACTGAACAACTGTTCAGTGAACAACTATTTTTATTGCTTTACGTCTTCCTGGTTTTTCTTAACTTTGCAGCCTTTTTACACATCTGACATTTAGATACTGACTGCAAGAAAATGAGATGTACTTAGAAGTTCTAGCTGTAGGTAAATTATGCCCTCATGCGTAAGCTTGGATAAATGTGTTCATGCTCTGTATTTGCACTTAGGTTTAAAGAAGAAGCCAGAATCAGTAGAAAGTGCCTCAGAAGATGAAGATGAAGTTGAAAAACAGAAGGTAAAGTGATGTAAAATGTTGCATTGCATGAGTTCTGCAAGTATTTGTTATGTGTTTGTGAGTGGAACTGCAGAATTTCATAGGATGCCAGTGGAATAAAACTACACAATTTTAATAGTGAGAGCTTTTGGAACAAAAACTACCAAGAAGAAGTTTGTGTGTTGGGCAGTGCGAAGTTTTAATTTTTTTAACATCAGTATTATATGAAACATTTGTGAGTTCAGACTTTGTCCTGTATATTTTTGTCCTTGAAGATTAGTTGCTTGCCATTTTCTTTTCATTCTTTCTCAGAACAAGTTAACTAGAAATTACTTAAATCCAGATATGTTAGTTTTTATTTTGCTATATGAATACTTGTATTAAATTGCATTCGTTAGTTATTTCTAAACTGTGGTGTACAATTTTCAGATGAGATTATTACTGTGTTTGAAAATTGAATGTGGGTATTTGCAATTTTTTAATGTCTAATAAGAAGGAAATCAACTTATATTAATACTACACCTCAAAATGTTAAAAAGAATGTTGTTATGGCTGAAATAATACTGCCCTGATGACCCTATTTGAACTCATTTATGTAAATGTAGACTCATACAGGCTTTATTAATGAGACGTTGAATTTTTTCATAGAAAACTTTCATTGTGTACATGGACTTTCTTATTTTGTAACAGGCTGAAATGGCCCTACTGATGATGGATGATGAGGAGGACACTAGAAAACATTTTAATTATAAAAAGATTGTAGAACAACAGAATTTGAGCAAAAAGAAGAAGAAACTTCTTATGAAAAAGAAAGAATTACTAGAAGATGACTTCCAGGTAATTGTGTACTCCTTGATTTTGTGACTGGAGCAGTTCCAGGAATCTCATTAGCTGTGACTTCTGAAGCAGCTCATGTTTTATTGGGCTTAAAAGCTTTGCTGTCATGGGAAAAGTTTACCTAAAATAAATGCTTCTTTTCTCCCTTCAGGTAAATGTTGCTGATACAAGATTCCAAGCCATGTTTACTTCTCCCCTGTTTAATTTGGATCCTTCAGATCCAAATTTCAAGAAGACAAAAGCAGTAGAAAAGATCCTGGAAGAGAAAGCTCGCCGAAGAGAAGAAAAGGAGCAAGATCTTAAGGAGGCAAACAAGGGCCTGGAGAGCAAGATGGCAAAGAAAGGAGATGTTGCTAAAAAAGTCATAGATCCTGCCCTATCAATGCTAATAAAGTCTGTCAAAAATAAAACAGAAGAGTTTCAGGCAAGGAAAAAGAAGAGATTCAAATAACTGAACTTTGTTTTTACTTGGACTTTAGTAGTCTTAGCCCTTCTAACTGGAGACATCTGTTAAAGTTACTGCAGCCTGCTCTGATTCCTGTCCACCTAAGACGTCCTGAAAAGTCATTTAACTATGTTGGTGAATTTTGAAGTGTTCAGAGTAATAATCACTCTTTTCTTCTGCCACAACAAATACTGTTTTGCACATATGTAAGGAAATGATGGTTTTGGGGTGGTTTGTTTTGTATTATGTCATCTCTGAAAAATAATAGAAGTGCTGAAGATGGCTACAAAAATCATAATTATGGGTTTATTTATAAATAATAAAAACAGTTCTGCAGAGGTTTATTGCTGAGACTAAGTAGTCTTAAAGTTTTTAATTCCACAGAAGTCTGTAAAACATACCTGTCTTGATAAAGAAGGTAATAACTACAAATGGAAGAAATTTTGTATAAAAGTCTTTTGTGGATTTTTAAAAGATTGCATAAATGCTTTATTATTTTCTCCTTTAAATACATGAAGGTAATAGAACTAATTAATGGAAATATTGCCATTTAGAAGTGTTTCATTAACATACTTTGGAAATAAATAGTTGGCCCAGAAGAATTTTGGGTACTAGCTGTGTTTTTTTCTTTCATGCCTAAATGAAATTACATCAAAATTAAACTTTTTGCTACTGTTATTACATTTCCATGAATATGATACTTATACAAAGTCTTCCAATATTGTAAGTGTTAAAAAATAAGGGGGCAGGGAAGGGGAGGGAAAAATCAAAGGCAGATCTAGATGATACAATTTTAGAAACCATCTTGTTTGGCCATGTTAGTGTTGATGATGAAGATATCAAAGGTGCAGGGAGAATACAGTAAGTAGAAAATGATCAGTCTTCCCTGGAGTGTGGCCACTGATTTGTCTTAAGGTTTGGTGTGGGTTGGGGTGCTGTGATTTTTTTAAAGGTTTGCTGTATCAGCTGTAATGGAAATACAACATTGCATTACAAGAAAGACCGAAAACTCTAGAAACAAGGAGCTGAAAGGTAATTTTACATTTTAAAGACATAATTTTTAATTTCTAAGATGTTCTACTCATTTAAACAAAGACTTCTATGAAAACAGAGGTTAAAACTATGGATAATCAAAGCTAGTGTTTATATCAAGTAAATTTATCTCAGTATGTAAAGGAGATGAGAGAGCTGGATTAGCACATGGGTGGCTGTAGAGTGGCCAAAGGTGTTAAGGAACATAATATACAAATACAGGTGGAGATGGATTTTACAATAAGTAAAGAGTGTTTTGCAATGATGTGCCTGTGGAATACTTGCAGACCTCAAATGCTTTAAATGTAATTACTCTTCATAAACATTTGAACATCTTCAGAGTCACTTTGTTTTAATACTGGGTCCATAGAGAGTCTCCCGTAACTTTGTTTAGTCATTTGTATGGAAAACAAATTTGTTGGGAAATGAAAGGCAACAGCAAACTGCACTCTCTTGAATCCTCTAACCCTGCCGAGTTCTACCAAATATTCTGTATTATCAGTACTTTTCAGCTCGGTGCTTTTATAACGTCACTGGAAATCAACGTGGAATTGGTGGATCTCTGCTCCTCCAGAATGCCCGGATATGCTGAGTGACTCACTGGTACAAAACTCTCCAACAGAACTTCTGTACTCCTGCAAAGCCTCTGTCCTTGACACTAACTTTGCTGGAGGAGTCATTTGAAAAATCTGGTTATAAAATTAAAAAGTCACAAATTGTGAGGACTTCTAACTGAAATTAGGTGGTCGAAATTATGTTGTGTCTTCCATGTATGTATGCTGGCTACTTTCTCCTGTTAGGAAGCCTGGCCTCTACTTGGATGTCATAGCACGACAAAATGCATGGAAAGATGAAGGCAGACTTCACAGTGATTGTAATTATTGGTTGTAATAATTATTTTGTTGTATGGTAAGATGTACTGGGTATCCTGTAAACGCTTAATGTATGATAATTTTATGTAATCAGAAGTTTTTGTTGTTGTTTTTGTTCTCAAGTTACTGAGTGCTGAGGGGGCATCTTAGTTGGGAAGAACTGGGGAACTTCAGGATCTGTCCTAGCGTGCGTCTTAGATGGGAAATTCCGTTTGTTTATAAAATTATTAGCTCTAACACCTCTTTTTCTTCTTCCCCTTAAAAAAAAAGTTTTAATTGCTAGTTAGTATCATCTAAGCTCCATGATTCCAGATCAATGTGAGCAAAATCTGACATGTTTTCTGTGTCTCCAGCAGAAGCATATCTTGAAAGTCTGGTAAGAATCTAGAATTCCCTGCAATCCATATCCCTTGGTGTAAACAAAACAAATGATGGTTTTGACCATCTCATTCTTTTAAACGTGAAAATTGGATCTAGAAGTTCCAACCTCTGAACTTTAAAATATGGTATTACTTTTGACTTTCACTAGATGTCATGTAACCAGCAAAAGTGAAGGCAATGAAGTAAAATAACACATTAAAAACCAGGACTGTTAAAAGTGAGACAAATAATTTTTCTAGCAACTTACAGAGGTCTATTATAAAGTAATTTGTCTCCAAGTTGGCAGCCAGCAGAGCTCACATTGAATGTAAGCCAGGCCTTTAAACCTCTAATATTACGACTGGAAATCACAAGAGGGTTTGATTTATGTAAAAACTGAGGAAGATCAGACAACAAGAGATGAACAGCCATGTATGTTTTCAATCATTCCTTCCATCTAAAAATTAAATGTATTATTTCCAATTCATAGCAGGTTGGCTTTTTGTTCTTTTCATATTTTGATAGAATCCAGAAATAACAGTAAGTTGTGCCATCACATACTTTTTTAGCTAACAAAGCAAACAACCAAAATACTGTGGGTTTTCTAAATAAGGTCTTAGAAACCTACGTTATATGTGACCTATATTTAAAAGTACTAATTAATTTGCTTTGTGTTTGTCTTAAATCATGTTCAATGCCTTAGTCAGCTCTGATAAAAGCAACACTGGTACCTCTGATGGCACAGTAATTTTCATTAATTCCTAGAGTACTTTAAAGAACTGTTACTTTCTTAATGTAAAAATGGACCTTTTCATGTAGAGGACTATGTTACTGCATTCCTGTAAGAAGCAAGACCAAGCGGCAAAAAGGTGTATTCTGAAGTTTTCTGTCCTTAACATACAGCATTATAAATGAGAGTATTTTTGTCTGGATTCTGGATCCAGTCTAGATGAATGTCACCTAAGGTCATTACTACTTTGTCCCTCATCACTAACATATGAGTAATCCCTACTCAGGGCTGTTCCAGCTCTGTATTTCAGCCATGCAACACTGCTGAGTTTTAAACAACATTGCTTGTAGCCTCCAGTGAGCCCACTGGCAAACCCTGCTCCTCTCCCATCCTCATAGACACCCGATCCGACGGCTGGTTGCCACATTTTCATGGGCAATTTTCATGCCAAATTTTCATGGGCAAATGCTCCTGGACTTCGTCCCATGAGCTCCTTGGCACTGCACAAATCCTTTCGCATTGAAATCCTGCCCAGTGCACTTAGACCTTTCTCCTTTTGTGTTTCTGGGACAAGGTAGGAGGGAAAGGACGACTGAGGCAGATGGGGTGTGTAGTGACTTCTGACAGTGGGATCAAAGATGGGCATTGTAAGTGTGAGCAGAAAAACTGCCCAGTGCAGTCAGCAATTCGTGTGGCTGAACCGCTGCTCAAAGGGGCTGGCAGGTGGTCCATGAAAAATGCAAGTTAACAGAAGTGGTTACCAAAAGGACTGTGAATAGCAAAGGGACTGGTTTAGGGCGGCTGTGATTGCCACAGGTGATTAAGGCTGAAATCAGTTCTGTGGAATGTAAAACGCTCAAGCAGAAGCTGCTTCCCTTCCTCATTGCCCTGTCTGCTTTTCCCCTTAGGTTAATGCCTGGGCTCTCAAAGAGGGAGTAGATCCATGAGCTGGCCCAAGAATGGATGCCTTGGGCTTTGGAGGACTTAGGGACAGGTTGGCCCTTTTCCTTAGCAGAAGTAATGACTGAGCAGCATCAGCAGGGAGAGAACCTGAGATGTGCAGGGATGAGCAATGCCTCTGGTAGCCAAGAGTTTAAGGGTGTCCTTGCAGTTGGAGTGGGAAAGAAGGTCTGTAATTTCTGAACCAAGCAGAAGTTAGACTTTTTTTTTCACACATTTCTCGTTTGGTGAATTTTAGAGCTCCCTATCAGGAAACTAAATACAAGTGCCTAGGAACCAAAACCACGTCAGAGTGAAAATCAAGCACAGTACATGTGAAATCAGCTCTGGCATTTGTTGCAGTTACCTAAACAGATCTTTTTCTTTAAGCTCTAATCTGATGTGAAAATACCATGTTAAGGGAAGCAGTCTTCATTATTCTATACTTTGGTGTCCAAGTGCTCAACTTTGCAAAATAACTGTTTTGTTAGCAGGGTATTAATTTTAATTTATTTTAATGAAATAAAAGCCACAACCTTTATGCTCCAGAGAAGCTCATCTGTATCATGAGATCCATCATCTCAATCCAGAATAGGAGACTGGGCACTTCAGTGAACATCCCAAGTGTAAGCAGGGAACAATTCTGTGCTCTGTATGCCCTCTAAGGAGGAGTAGAAATGCTTCACAGGGTGGTGGCATACCGCTACTTGCAGCACTTGTGTAGTAAAATCAAAACAGGTGTAGCAGACCACACTTAAAAGGAATATAAATCTATCACTTAAGTTACCTGCTTTTCTTAAGAGGCCCAAAATTTACCTTTGATAGCAAAGTAAGTTGACTTGGTAAACAAAGATGATTTTGTCACAGAATAACAGCCTTGTTTTTCTGTGAGATACAATTTCTGAAGACAAAAAGTACAAAATACAGAAAAAGGGTAACAGTAATGAATTTAGTTGCGTATTAAGATGTAGTTTCAAAATGCAAATTCTGTTCTAAGATAAACCTGCACTGATTTTTGTACTGATCTCAACTTCACCAAAATGTGAATTTGCTGATAGAGCTCATGAGCTTGTCTGAGGGATGAGAATGGGTATTTTTTTTTTCCTCGTTTTGAATCTTGAAGATCAGAACTTCCCCAGTAAGAGAATGATTCTGCTAATTATTCTTAAATCGTAGTGAACTTAGGAATCTTGAAGTCTCTCTGTTGCAATGGGATCAGTATCACAGAATTTGAAGAGTAGGATGCTGTGAAGACTTCCTACTGAAATTGTATCATACCCTGAGTGCAATAAGCCAGTTTGGGTTTGGACGAAATCATTAGCCATGGAGAACTGCAGAGAGCAACCAAGGAGGTCAAAATCCGTAACAATAATGAGATGATCTAACCTGTGGAGAAAGCCTAGTTCAGGAGTTAGTTGCCAACTTGACCTGTTTTGCCACAATATGTATTCTTAAACTGTCATATTTAAACCTTCACCATACTTTGTGGGCATGAAGAAGAATGTTCGCTGATTCTGAAAACCAGTTTTCTGTGAGTCTTGGCTTCCTGATTTCCTGTAGCTGTCACTGGGAGATGACTGTCCTACCTACTGCAGTGGCCAGTATCTACCCAGTATGCATTCACCTCACTGTTCAAGGAATAAAGACAAAACCTTGCAGGGATTTACTACTTGTGGTTATTTTGGCAACAAGTGATGACTGCATTTTTTAAGTTGCATTTCTCAAAAGTCCCATGTCTTATGATTTGGCCCCCCTGAAAAGCTGGCTGACAGATTGCAATCACACCGAGTTAGAGCTTTCTGAGCTGCAATGGAATGAGTGTTGGAAATAATCACGTGTGGGTGTTGAGCAGCCGGGAGTATCTGGAATGCTAAATAGACAGGTCCAGGATGCTGGAGTATTTTCCTCATCTGAAGTAGCTCATTATCTGGAAAAAACATTATTTTACTGGCTGGAAGTCAAAGAAGGGGCCTCTTCATATGGAGAGGAAGCAACAAGCATGCCTGGAGGAGACTGCAGGCTTATTTATGCTACCTGCGAAGATCAGCCAGTCTTTCAGGGGGATTGATGATGTGGTGTTTGAGTGGATTGATTCCAGCCTTCAGTTGCTATTCTCCTCTTGCATGCAATCATCCAGGTAATAGTTCCTGTTTGTATTTCTTGGTGCATTCAGCTTCTTTTTCTGTTGACTGTAGAAGTGAGTTGCAAAGTTCCTAACTGAAGATGGAATGGTTGATATAGGGGTGTATTTCTATGTGCTTGCCTTTTTTGCTGTTCTCTTTTCCTTGTGGCCACTTCCCAGACACATCCTTCATTAAAGCATTAAAGTTGTCTCGAATTGATTGTTTAAGGGTGTCCTCTCACCTGGGTTAAAAAGGATAGAAAAGGGATTTGAGTCTTCTCCTCTTCTACTGCCCTTTCCCAGCATCTCTGTCCTTAACAGGTGTCTGAAAGTACTGAAGCCTCCCAAACCAAAGGCTCAGGAACTTATTGCCTGGAACATCTTTTGTAAAACCTCATTGAAGTCTAAGGACTTCAATAGCCACTTTTACCCAGAATAAATTAAACGAGCAGATAAGCTCTTTATCATATTAGGAAGTAAAACCAGTAGAGCGTGCTTCAAAAGACAAAGCGCAAGAAGAAATCTAAAAATAATCAACAAGAAATTGAACAAAAAACCCCAAAGGCTTTAAAACACAGCTGGAATCTTTGTAAAAGGAATAAAGAAAACCTTTCACTTCAAACCTGGATGCTGTGGAATGATTTACAGAACGAGAACACCTTTTTATTGGAGTAGCAACACAAATCTACAGAAAGGTAAGGACCAGAAAATAGGAAAAGAACCCCAAGAAATATTTGGCCAGTTTGAAAACTGTCACTGGCAGCAGAGGACAAGTTAAGTAAAGGCATCAAAAAACAAGTGAAAACAGACATTTGGATTTGAAATCCAGTTCTGGAAAATGGTACAGGACCAAATGCTGACAAGGCTTTAGCTTCCCCCTAAAGAACGAAGGGCTCCGTGATACTGTCTATCTATCAGTGTGACAGCTCTACCTCTGGAATTTGAACCTATTGCCAACTTCAAGGAGATTTGACAGTCAGGTCAAGTCAAAATATGTGTAGCTGGGAGTCAGACACATGTTGTGCTGCCTCTTTCTTAGCCACACACGGAACAGCTGGACAGAGAAAGGGAAAATGGGAGACAGAAGGTGCTTAGGACCTTACACAGGACAGAGAGGTGAATGCACAAGGTCAAATCAAAGCTGCCTCAGTGATGGCCAATGCTGTGCATCGAAGAAGGGCTGCAGCCAGAAGGCAAATGCGTTGCAACACTTCCACAACACCCTCCTTTTCCCTCAAATCAGTCTGTCCTAGCTCAAATGTACCTATTGCCATTTAAGAAGCAAAAAAAGTACTTTGAGGTGTCTCCTTGGTTCACTTCAGCACTGTCAAGAATAACAAGGGCTTTAAAAAAAAAAACCACAACAAAAAATATGGAAACAAAGCAACTCGCAACTGGGATTTGGACCTCAGGTTAAAATCTGTGAAAGAAGGCCAAAGATCTTCTGAGGGTTTGTGGACTGCATATTTCCTTGTAGTTTTGTCCAACAGAATAGGAAGCACCTGGTAATGTGGAAGACAAAAGCTGCTCTCCAAAAGCCACATAATTTTGTGTGCCAAAAACTTGTGTTGAAAAAGACTTGCATTTGTTCCTGACATATCTTGCATTGTTAAAAAAATGTAAGGCTGGTCTTTGAAAAAATAAGTCAATAATACAAAAGTGGAAGCACATTTTTATTGGGAAAAAAGCCATAATAAGTGTTCCTGTCACTATTAGGCAGGCCAGGAAGGAGCCTTCTGAATTCCTGGGGGAGATCCTGTGTAGGACAATTAGGATGTGGTGGAGATGAAATAAAATCTGGGGGTGAAAAAGTTAGTTTCCAGATGTCCCTATCCACAGCAGGGGCATTTGGCCTAGATGTTCTTCAAGGCTCCATCCAACTCAAACCATTCTATGGTTCTATGGGTTTTTTTTTGGTTCTTGCCAGTTCAGTGCAAGTTCCTGTTAATGTCTAATACACAATATAACCTGTGTTCGCCACAAACATGAAAGCAAATGACGCTTTTCTTGATGATGGCACGAAGTGTAAACAATCTGTTACTAGTTATTATTTGCTACGAAATGTATTTGGGCTAGTGAATGAAATTGGTGTTACAGGAAGTCCTGTAGTCAGTGCTGCAGAAACATAATTTGTCAAAATTCGCTTAAAAAACTTAAGTCTGGCGGGCGAGCTCCTGCCGGCTGTCGGGTGGAAACGAAGCCCGCTGCTGAGGGCGCTGAGGGCAGCGCCGGTGAGGGGGCCGCGCCCAGGCTCTCCGCGTGCCGTCAGGGCCGGGCGGCGGGAGAGGCGGCACCGCGGCGCCCCTCGGTCGCTCTGCCCGGGTGAGGCCTCGCTGTAAAACCTGAGCCCGCCTGAGCACAAACAGCGCCGCGCTGCTGGTGCTGAGGCACAGCCATCGGAGTGTCGGCCCGGCCGCCCTGCGCTCCGCTCGCCCCACGGCCGCTCCCTTGACGGGCTTTCGGGCCCTGCAGGGTCTCCCGGGCGGGAGGGGGCTGCGAGCGGCTGAGCGGTCCCTGCTGCCTCGGCGTGACCCTCGCGTATGTTTGTCTTTCTCCCAGCGCCTGCTTAGCATTCAAAGTTACTTTTGCAGTGCGGTCAGGGCTTTGGGCGGCTTCCACGAGACCAGATTGCTCAGAGCTCCGTTCAACCTGGCCTTGAATGCTTCTAGGGATGGGGCATCCACAGCTTCTCTGGGCAACCTGTGCCAGTGCCTCACCACCCTCACAGCTAGAAACTTCCTCCTAATATCTAATCTGAACCTATGCTCTGTCTAAAGCCATTCCTCCCTGTCCTGTTACTCCATGCTCTAGTGAATAGTCCCTCTCCATCTTTCTTGTAGGCTCCCTTCAGGTACTGGGAGGCCACAGTTAGGTCACCCCTGAGCCTCCTCTTCTCGAGGCTGAACAATCCCAGTTCTCTCAGCCTTTCCTCAAGGAGAACTGCTCCATCCCTCTGATCATCTTGGTGGCTTCCTCTGGACTCACTCTAACAGCTCCATGCCCATCCTGTGCTGCAGACCCCAGATCCTGGACACAGCACTGCAGGTGGGGTCACATTTGAGTGAGACAGAGGGGCAGAATCCCCTCTCTCACCTGCTGCCCACAGGGCTCTGGATGCAGCCCAGAACAGGGTTGGTTTCTGGGCTGCCAGAGCACATTGCCACCTCATGTCCAGCCTCTCATCCACCAGCACCCCCAAATCCTTAAACGATTTTTATTCATGTTCTTCAGGAGTCACACTACTGTGTATTCCTCCACTGTTTCTGTAGCTATACGGATGTAGAACAGGGAACTGTGTAACAAGGAGGATCAAGATCAGGACTGATGAAAGTATAACAGCCAGGAAGGAGAACTAATAAATACTAGGAGAACGTTGAAAGTGAAAGGATGGGTCGAATGTGATCTTACAAAGGGGAAGCAGCAATTTCTTGAATGAAATGGAAATGAAGAATATTTTGAGATGGAAGTGGTTTGACCAAACTGACTTGATGTGGAGGAAGTGTTATGAAAGTATTGAGATTAAGTCAACCATATGTAAAAACAAATATATCGTGACACACAAATATATGCAAAGGCCTAATTAGGATTCTCAGTCTGATGTTACGCTCCTAGTTAAAGTGGCATCTCTATCCTCATTTTCAAATGCAATGGCAGATCAAGATACAGCAGTGGGCTGAGGCAGCCACACACTCACACCCTCTGGCCTGGCCTTGCCTTGACATTCCCAGCCTCTGGCTGCCAGGCAACAGCCTTGTGACATCACAGCTGATGCCACCACCTTGCACAGACCCCGTGGGCACTGCTCGGCTCAGCTCAGGGTGAGGGCGAGAGATCGCAGCTCCTCAGGCAGCTCCGCCATGCTCCGCCCGGGGCTCTCCCTGCTCCTGGGGCTCTGCGTGGCCTCGCTGCTCCCCAGCACCCTCAGAGCTCACAGCTGTCCCAGCAGGAACACGGCCCGGCTGCACGTGCCAGCCCAGGACGTGCAGCAGCCGGACACTGGCACAGGCAGTGCCAGCCTGTGGTTGGTGCAGGTGCACTGCTGCACCTTCTTAGCCCTGTCCCTGCTGCTCGCCGTGCTTTGCCTTGGATGCAGCCTCCGGAGAAAAGCCGAGAGGCAGCGCAGAGAGGTGAGGGCTGGGGACCAGGCAGCTGGGATGGTGCCAGGGGGCCAGGAGCTACAACGTGTAGGGAGAGGACTGCCAGCCCCTGTGCAGAGGAAAGCCTGGGCAGGCACCAAGGGTCCTCTACCTCTTCCCCAGCCCTGTGCCCGAGCCCAGAGGCAGAGGTGGGGCTCAGCCCCCTTCCTCCCAGGAGGAAACAAGGACAGGCTGAGGCACAAGAACAAGACAGATCCTGCCCGAGGTCTTCTCCACACAAGCTGTGGCCTGGGGCAGCCCAGCCAGGCCCCAGCTTCCCCAGGAGAGCCCAAGGGGCTCAGCCCTCTGAGTCCCCTCTGCCCCTTTCACCGTGCTCCCTGCCCCGTGTCTCCCAGGAGAAGGCCTGGACACGCTCAGCTTGGCCACGGACCTGCTGCCTGGCTGACTGCCCCCCCCTCCATGACGAGGTGATCGGCCGGCAGGAGGAGAACTCTGCCTCCACCAAGAGCTACCTGAGGCACCTGCGCCAGCGCTGCCTGCGGGGGGACGTGCTCCAGAGAGGAAGGAACAAGAAAGCGTGGAAGGACTTAGACGAGGAGGCAGCGCTTTTCTCTGATTGAGAAAACAACACCTGCTAGGCAAATGGAGCAATATACTGCAAGATTTCCAATCCAGCTTTTTTATTATTATTAAAATTATTTATTAAATAAGACAGCTTTTATTAGTAGCGAATGAAATTGTTGTCAGAGAGATACCATAGAAATTTAATTGTAGTGAAAATTGTAAAAATTGTAGTTTGGCTGAAGCAGGTGATTTTCTGTCAGCTTGTTTGCAGAGAATGAATGGTACTCTCCGCTGTTGCAGGAACCAGTGTAACAGCTACATGTTGGGCTTACTTCTAGGAAAACAAAAGTGAGAAGTTAAAATCTGCTTCATCTAGAGGGATGAGGATAATCTTTTACATAAAAGATATCCTTTCGCTTCTCATGATGGAGCTTGAGCAAGAGATCGAGTGAATTCTGCAAACAGAACAACCTTGTCTTGATCTAATAAAAGCTTTAGAGTTTCAACTTTAAAAGGCTGAGCTTTGCAAATGAGAATTTGAGGTGTCAGCTAAAATAAATTTACAATATAAGTAAATCCATAAGGACATCTGGACTCATCATGGATCTACAAAGAAGAGGAGCAGGGCCTGGAAGTGTGGAGGCACTTTGGGAGAGTGTGGACTGGGATAATGAAATGTCTCACACATACAAAGCTGGTTCCCAGGACTGATGATAGTGACCATCAGAGAAGGTATCAGGGAAATGGGATTCATATACAGCTGCCCTCGATCCTGGAAAGGCACCTTCAGAAAGCAGTGTGTCACCTCTACAACAAAGTGGACAGAAAATAATAAAAACTTAGTATCTCTAGCAGAACACAATAGTCAAATGCTCATTGAAGCAGAAAGATGTAAAGTATCTGACTGTTCCAAGAATTTCCTACCAAGTCTATTATGAAATAAAGGTATTTTTAATCAGTAAGTTTAGTTTTGATTAGCTATCAGAAGTCACATGTGTAGATATATATGTATCCTGAATATCAATATATGTGTGTATTGTGCATTGTATTATATAGTGCACACTGTGTATATATGTATAGTGATATGAAACATATGTATATTGCATATTAATAGATGTATATTGCATATTGGATGATATATTGATGATGTATATCTACATTGTATGTTGATATATAGATGTATTGCATATTGGATGATATATATGTGTACTGATAGAATGTATCTGCGTATGGATATAAATATGTGTATTAACATGACTATGTAGCATATTTGTATATTTGTACATTGCATACTGTATGATATATTTTGATATAGATGTATATTGCATATATATATATATATAGGTACATTATATACTGTATGACCTGTATATTGGTTATATATATCGATATGATATATATGTATATTGATATGAGAGATATATATTGCCCTGGGGGTAACAACACCGGAGGCCGCTATCCACCCCCTTGAGACACAGATCACCTCTGAGCTGCTGTCTCAGGAGGCCGTGCCCAGTGCCGATGGCGCGGCAGCGCCGGCCCGGACGGCGAAGCGCGGCCCGCGCCCCCCGCCATGCGCGCCCCGCGCGCCATTGGCCCCGCGGAACGCCAATCAGCACTGGCGCCACTTCCGGCGCGGGGCGCGCCCCGGCCAATGGGCGCAGGGCGGGGGCGGGACGCCTCATGCTCACCGAGGCAACGGCCGGGCGGGCGGTCCCGGATGGCGGCGGTGCAGGGTGAGTGCGGCGCCGCGGGGCTGCCCTGCCCCGCCGCTCCCGCCTGCCCCGGCGCGGCCTCTTCCGCGTGCCCTGCCCGCGGGGCCGCACGGGCCGGGAACGCGCCGCGCCGAGAGGCGGCCGCGCGCGGGCTCGGGCGGTCCGCGCGTCCGCCGCGCGGGGTCTGCCCCGGGTGACGTCACGGGCCGCGGCCCCGCGTGACGTCACGGGCCGGGCGGCGGGAGCGCCGCGCCGCCGGGATCGGGGTGGGCGCGAGGGAGTTGGGGCCCCTGCGCTCCGCTCGCTCCGCGGCCGCTCCCGGCGGGACTCTTGCGGCGTCAGCCCGGGCGGGAGGGGGCTGCCTCGGCGGGACCCGCGCGTGTGTTTGTGTTTCTCCGAGCGCCTGTTCAGGATTCAGAGTTACTTTTGCCGTGCAGTCAGATCTCTGGGTGCTTTGGTAAAATCATTGTGCTTCCTGTTCTCCAGCAGTCACGCTGATGTGTATTCTTGCACCGTTTCTGTCGCTGTACAGATGGAGAGCAGGGAACGTGTAGCAAGGAGGAGTGAAATCAGGAGCGGTGGAAGTTTGACAGCCAGGAGGGAGAACTGGTAAATCCTAGAAGAGGCTTGAAAGGGAAAAGTTGAGTCTAGTGGGAGAGTGGGAGCTTAAGAAGTGGAAGCAGCAGGTTTGTGAATGAGATCTACAAGGACTTGAAGAAGAGTTTGAGGTGGGAGGGGTTTGAGAAAATTGAGTTGGTGGGGAGGAAGTGTTACAAACTGAAGCAAACGAGAGAGATAGGTTGCCTCTGTGTTCTCTAGTAGAAACAGAAACATCCTTAGACCCAGCTGTATGCAAAAGGCTAATTAGGATTTTCAGCCTGCAGTTACACTGTTAGTAAGTCTTTATGTGACATCTCCATCTTAATTTTCAAAAGCCATTTAATCATCATCATTGCTTTCCCTTCCACCACACTATTTCTTCCATTCCTGTGAGAGTTTAAATTCCTTACTTGCTCCTCTGTCACTTCACTGAAGTCTGTGCTGTACCCTTGTTTCTGTACGGTGTAACAAGATGCAACAAAGAAGACCAATAGTTGCTGGAGCCTTCTTTACTATTACTAGTAAAAAGGAAGTAAATGCAGTGATTAATACTTTAATTTTAGCTCTGAAGTATATACCAGTGACCATTACAGTTGGATGTAATCCATAAATGCTCTTTCTCTCTGCAGAGCCTGTGTATTGTAGTGGCCTTTCATTTTGTATCAAGACATATATAATTATAACAATAAGTTCATATTTAATTTTGAAAAGTAGATTTATAAATGTATGAAGATTACTATGTATGTTTAGCATTTAAGAAGAAATGATGGTAAATAAATAACTTCCTCCAGAGCTGTGCTAATTCTTCTTATCAAAAGAATGATTATGGCAAACCAGCTGGTTTGTTCTGTGGCAGTGCTGAATCTTGCTAAACATCATTTGCATGGTTTGGGTCATGTAAATGGAGTGATATTTAATTACTGGAGTAAGCCATATAGCATTTGCAAAGTCAGTGGTTTAAGTCTTATGCATTAAACATCTCATTTTTCCACTTCTGTGGAAGTGGAAAAACACTTTCCAGTGTTCTTGGGTTACAAAGTCCTTTTCGAGATGGTAGGAGTGATAGATGTTATACTGGAATATAGAGGTGTAGAGTCTGAGAATGGTTTGGCTCGAAAGGGACCTTAAAATTAATCTAGTTCTTAATATATAACCTATCTTAATATATTACAGAGGTTTTCTCCATTTCTGCATTAACACTACATGCTTTTCACTTCCTTAAGCAATTCAACATGTAGAATGTCTCTATTTTGCCTGTTAAACTAGACAAATGGTTTTGTGTTAGGATTAATGTGCAGTAAAAGCTGTGGATAAGAGCAGCAGTAAATACAAAGAGTTTGTTTGGCAGCTCCTGATATATACGTCGTTCTATATTGTTACTTTTTTGTTTCATGTACTAGACATTATTGACAATATTTCCATTAGCTTTATATAAACATTAAATTCCTTAAAAATCTTAAGGATAACCATCAAAACCAATAGAGTTACTAAGTTATTTGAGCTTGACTTAAGCATGTTGTGGTTCACTAGTAATCATGGTAGCTCTGCTTACCCAGGCAAACATTATTGCACTGTTTCAGGCTTATTTGGTTTTGGTTTAGAAATACTTTGTCATTTAAAAAAAGTTAATTTTTTTTTCTTTTCCTGCTGCAAATTAGTGGGGAATTATGAGGAGATGGGATGAAACAGTATAGAAGAATAGGAATTCATTAAAGGATCTTAAACAGCTATTCCTTGCAAAAGAAAGGAAAAGGTATGGTGTTTTAAAGGGTTACTCATGTGCTAGTAAGATGGGCGGAGAAATAAGCTGTATTGTTGAAAAACAGGACACCATGGAAAGCAAAACTTATATTAACAATTCCTTCCAGTGTCTGGCAAGATCATGAGGTTCAAGTTATGTTGTAGTGAAAAGGCTGCTTTCAGCTTGCAACATGAACTTTGATTATTTAAGTCTCATTAATGCTGTTGGCTAGGGAAGAGGCAGAACTCGGAAGCCCTCCTTTGGAGCGGTGTGTTCCCCTTGGTTCAAACCTGTCTCCCAGAAGTTCATTCTGAGGTTATTTGTGTGAAATTCATCTCTTGAAATCAGTGTCTAACATATACATCTGATCTGGTTTTAGGATGATTTCTCTCCAGAGTTTATTTTTGAATGGAATTGTGCTCCTTCCCAGTAGAAGATGGTGATCCTAATGTATGATCATGGAGAAGGGGATAAGTTCAGTAGAAGTGTTACCTTCCAAATCATCTCAGGTTACAGCTGTAAAAGTGGTGGTCAAAGAGCCCGAAGCAAAGCAAACCCAAAGAGGGAAACGAGTGGGATTTGTGCTTGTCCATGCAGGTAAGGTGTGGAAGCAGAACAGTGGGAATGGAAATAATGTATATTTTGATATCAAACTAGATATCAACAAAAATTTTATAGTGGTTTTGGACTACTAGTGTGCTAATAAAGTGACATTAACTCTGTGTGCAAATCTGGGAATGGGGAGTTTGATTGGAAGTTGCACTGGAAACTCTTAATCAAAATGTAGCTATTCGGGTATTCTGGATGGTATGTTTTTTATCCTTGACAAAGAAAACCCCTAAATTTAAGTGATTATAAAATGTCATATTCTGCAGTTGTCTGCTAAGCTTGGCAAACCTACAAAATGGAGGAGATATTTCAGTCTGTTTCTTTATCTTTAGAAGGATCAAATACAGTCGTTTCATTAGTGATGATTTCTTGTCTAACTTGTTCGTGAGGACAGTCCAGCTGAGACCTTCTGAAACCTCCTTGGGCTGTTTGTTGCAGAACTCTTTTTACTCTTTTGAGATTTTTCTTCCAAGTCTATTTTTTTGATCTTGTTCTTGTTTAAGTGAGTTACTGTTTATTCATTCCGCATGTAATGAAGGGCTCCTCTACTGAGATCTGATAGAAAAATTATGTGTTATGTGTGTCTTGCTCATAAATTCTTTTCTCACAGGTTCTTTATTAAATACTATGAATCATGAAGTTAACAATGCTTATATCTGGGTGTATATTTGTTTTGAGCATCTGTGTGAGAACATGAGGTGAAATATAGGAAAGTGGCCTGGTGATGCCTAAAATATTTGAAAAGCCAACGTGTTACTTGCTTTATAAAATCATTAAGGTTAAAAAAAACCAAACCCAAACCTCAAATAATTTATTCTGGGTTGATATTTGATGACCCTGGTATTCTATTTTAAGGGCAAATGGAATTGCTCAATATAGTGTCCTTTACTGGGTCACTTTGGTACTAGTATTAAAGCTCATTTTATTAGAGTTTCTCAAAATGAGTATTTCTACACGTCAGCAAAGGGAAGTTGAGATAAACACAAGCACATTTTTAAGTGCAAAACCTGGTAAAACAGAAGTAGATTTTTAAATATAAGTGTCCCACTCTTGTTTTTCTGATGCTGCATTTAGTTGAGTGGTGGCATTGATAAATTTTTCAGGTATGGAAGTAGAGGCAGTGGCTTCAAAATGGGGCAGAATGGTTCAATACAGCAGGATAGATATAAAGACTAAAAATAAGAAAAAGGTGAAAAATCTGTATGATCTTCATTGCAAGGAACTGCTTGTTCTAAATTGGGAGTAACAAGCTCTAATAATGTAGAATAAACGTGAGAAAATGAGCAGAATGGTAATTGTGGTAAAAGGAAAATCAGAGTTTGACTTAAAACTGTGAGTTTTGCCCAATAATGAAGAGTGAAGAAAAAAGCTACTCTGGAAATCCTCCAAGAATGAGTGAAACTGGAATCTCTTAGAAAGTGTTTTTAGGAAGAGATTAATGCTGATATATATACCTGCATGCTTCTGGATATATGCTCTGTATCCTGTATTTTACTGGGTCTGTTTGAGTCTGTGTTGGAATGCATAAAGTTGTCAATCATTGGTACAAAAAGGAAATGCCAATGTAATCCAGAGTAAGAAATGCTGTATCTGCCTGTGTCTTAAATCTCTGTGTGAACTACAGGCTGTAGTTTGCCAGGTGCTATAATAGATTTTCCTTTTGCTTCAATTGCAGGTGCAGGTTATCATTCTGAATCCAAAGCTAAAGAGTACAAGCACGTGTGCAAAAGAGCCTGCCAGAAGGTATGTGTTACCAGCTCCACAGGCCTGTACTGGGTACACAAGAAACACCTTTGGTAGCATTGTCCCTTCTGTAGGAATGGACACATCTGGACTGAGCTGCTCGGGCTCTATGTGTTTATAGAGGGAAATGAGGGAAAACAGAGCAGAAACAGTTAACATGATACAGAGACAGGACAGTGTGTGGCCCTGAGATGCAGCAACATTCTCATCAGTGCTGACAAATAGCAGACACCAAAGGAACAGTGGGAGAACAAGAGAAGGTCACAGTGGTACCTACAAGGACTATTCCTACGGCTTCCTGCACTGCTCCAGGGTTTCTGGAGCTAAATATGGTGTCTGTATTTTGATTTCATCCATGTCCACTCTTTGGAGTTTATTTAAACTCTAGCATCCAAGTTGCTCTGTGAACGCAGGGGTTTCCAGAATTATTTTCTTCTTGATAGCTCTTACCCTCTTAATAGGAAGGGAGGTAGAAACAGGAAAAACACAACCAAAAAAAAAATCAAAGCTGGAAAGGGAGAAATGGCAAGACTTTAATTTCCATTGAAACTAATATGTTTTCATCTCTTCCAAGAACTTTGCTTTGGAACTGGCAAGTCCTGTCTATTAAGTGTTGAATGAGTAGCTGGAAGACCTCTCTCTAGAATTTTTAATGTCTTTTGCTTTCTCCAGGGAGAAGGAGCTTGGGAGCTTGGCAGGATTTTTAGAAGAGTCTGAGTTGGTCTCTGATAGTTATCACTTTGTGTTACAGTTTGTTGCTCAATCTAATACCAATCTAATTTTGTAATGAGAGGCCTCACAAATCATCCAAACTTAACACTGACTTTATTAGCCCTGGTGAAAGTAATTTTCCAGCTAATTATGTGAGATCTACTGTTGAATTCAAGTCCAATTTGAGATTCTGTGTGGCTACTCTTGAGCTGAGTAGCCAACATAAATAACTTCTGTGAAGAACAAACAGTTTCAGGTTTGTCTTGCAGCCATAGTTGTTTTCTGTGGTTCCCTGAGGGAGCTTGACTGTAAGATCTTGTTCAGTTTGGATCTAATAAATACTATTAGGCTCTAGAAGTTCATTGTCGTGTGTGTATATAATTTGAAGGTAGCATTATATTCCTGGATTTGTGTTGGCTTTTAGATGAGGTTGTGAAATTCTCTTCAATTTTATGACAATTGCTGTATGTGATACTGGAAATTTTTGTTGAATCTTGGAAGGAAAATTTGAAACTTGTTGACTGAAACATTTGGTATTTGAAGACATCAAGTATAAGAAGTTATTTTGATATAAATTGGACTGTGCAGAAATCTGCTACTAAATGCAGTGTCACAATGTTGTAGTAGTAAAATCATACCTTCAGATCTGCCCTCATATGATTCACACTGACTTTTTCCAGTGCATCTTGTTCTTATGCCCTCTTACATTTTAAACTAATTTGGTGAAGATTTTATTTCATACAGGACTAGGAAAATGTAGGGCTCAGTCACAGAATAATAGAATTTCCTAAAAATCAACCAAAACTTCTGTTTTACAGGCAATTGAAAAGCTACAGGCTGGTGCTCTTGCAACAGATGCAGTGACTGCAGCACTTATAGAATTAGAGGTATGAATTCTGACTGGTAGTAAATATATCTCTTGGGTGAATCTTGCCAGACTTTTCTGTAGGAAGTTATTAAATGGGAAGTCTCAGTGGATTTTTGGTTTTGTGCTACACTAATTTTTGTCTTTTGCTTTTCCACTATATTTTGATGTAAATGTGTTTAAGGGCTTTATAAAAATGCAAACTGAATAAAAGTTTTCTAGCTGGTACAATTTGGTTGTCATCTTGGGTATGCCTTATCAGATAGTCTTTACCCTTCAAGAGTAAATGCAGTGATTAAAGACTTACTGAACACTTTGTAAGGCACTTTATTTCTGACTTACTGAGCAACAGACAGACTGTTCTGGCTCTGCTTCTTAGGGGAAAAAATATGCTACTGGTTCTGATTTTTATGACAAAATTTGTGCAGATGAATAGGGCAAGTAATGCTTTTATTTCAAAACAGTACTTGTTAATTAAGAGAGAACATCTTCATGAGCAGCTGTTTGTGAGGTTTTTGGAAAAGCATCTTTTTGGAGTGATGAGATTTTTATGGCATCTGCCTTCAGTGATATAATGTAGAAGTGAGTAAAGCTAAACATTTCTGGGATGCAAATGAGGCAGTTTGGTCATTGTCCCAGATCCGGTAATCCCTCATGACAGTAGTGATGGAAACAGGTATTCTTCTTCTCCTGTAAGTAGTAATTGCTGCTTCTTCTCCAACTTTATTCGTAAAAAAAAATGGAAGGCAAGGTAAGTGTTGTGCTGTAAAAATAATTTCCTGCCTTTGGAATTCATGGTAGTATTCCAAGAGGATTAGCAGTGGATTTGCTTACCCACATGTTGGGAAAGTGTCCATTAATGTACTCGATGGGGTTAGCGTAAGGCAGGCAGTAAGTGCATACTTCAGTATGTGTTAGACATGCTGACTGGGAGCCAAGGCTTCGGTCACACTGCTAACTTGGCAAGTGCCTTGGCTTTAGCACTCCTGTGGGTCTCACTGAGCCGTTCAAATATGCTTTCATGTGTTATCTTACACATTAGGGTATGGCTCGCAGAAAGCAGCGGGTATCTCTCGAATGGAATTATTTACGATGCACTTCCCTAAGCTCACTGAGGCTGCTCTCACTCCACAAGAATGGTTTGTGTGTCAGCTCTCTCCTCAGTGGAAAACAAAAATAAAAATCTACTTTGGGTTGTGATTTTTATTGTGTTCCTGAGCTACAAAGGAAAACATATTTTGAGAAGCTTAACTGAACAGTTATAGATTACTTTGCAGCTGTGTCTGGGGTAAATATTTTATGTGTTTTTGTTATCCCCAAGAGACTTTTCTTCTACTTCAGTAGATTTAAATACTCTGAAGTAGCTTCTGTAGAACAAATTATGGCTGTAAGATGAAATGAAAAAGTTTTTTCCAGTTACTCCAATCAGAACCCTTTTTCTCCTTATCTGCCTTGCTACTTTTGTGCTGATGGCTGCCATCATTCTACTTTCTAGTTCTGAATTGTATTAGGTCATTTTTTTATGTGTTCTGTTGCACTAAGCTTTTTTTTTTTCCCTTTTCCTGTGCTTCAGATAAAATGTTACTTTGTTCAGGTTGTACTGCAGTCATTAATGTAATTATTTGGTTTCATTTATTCATTAAGTGATTTATATAGTCTCTTAATTGGGGCTCTGTCTGTTACTGGAACAGGGAATACTGGGTTTGGGATTTGGGCTTCTTTTAGATTAAATTAGTTAGTTTTGCAGTTACATTGAGGAAAAGTCAAATTTTTATACTCAAAACAGAAAATGGTGGGGTTTGCAGTGGCAGTTTTTTGGATTTGGTATGAGAAACTCCGAAGTGTTAGACTGTCAGCTTCCAAAATATGGAAAGGTTTGTATCTACTCATACCTTGTTCTGAGCACCACCTCCAGACATCTCTGCCTTTTCTGTAGCTGCATCTTCTGGTTTAGTACTGGTGGTTTTTCTGTTGCTCTGTGGAGAACAAACCACGTGGCAAGTCAACAAATCAACCAGAATAGTGTTTCTCACTAAGTGCAAGATTTTATGAATAAAAGTATAGGTTTGTGTTCATGGTCTCTCTAGTGAGCTGTCACTCCCTTTTGTTTATGCCTTAGCATAAAGGTAAAGTGTTATAGCATATGAAGTTGGCAAGTACATAACAAAAATCTGTGTGAAACTATGTTTGTTTTCTTGTCTTCGTGTAACACAAATGAAGATACAGAACAATGAAAGATTGTATTAAATGATAACAGATTTCATTGTAAAGTATACTGACTGTAACTTCTTGATGTTTTGGTTTCTGTAGGGCACATTCCTATGAGTTTATCTGAAATATTTAATCACTTTTACGGTTCTCTCAGACTGTTAATGCTGTATTCCAAAAATTCGTAGTCTTTGCAAGGCACAAATATCTTTTAGTGGAAATCTCACAAAAAGTTGAATTTTTTTCCTCTGTTCCGCTCAATTACACAACTCCTGTTACACAGGATTTCAGCTCATCCAAAAGGCATCACTTCAAAGACTCGTTGAGGCACAAGAGTTGCTCTTGATCTTTTATGAGCAAGCTGACAATTTGCTTGTGGTATGCTGTGTTTTATTTTTTCAGGCTCTTAAGTGCAGAAAGAAAAGCCTTTCTATGTTGGACTGTGTGACTCTCAAGTGAAATGGTGTTCTGTGAATATATGCTAACAATAATAATGCTAATAGTTAAATTGAGGAAAAGGTGGATTTCTTTTGCAAAGATACAAGACTGACGAAGAATGCTGTTAAAACAATTGTGCTGGTCTTCATAAGCATCAGCTGTATTTGATAAGGTCATTAAGGCAGGTATGTTTTCTGGTTTGAGAGCTGTCATTGCAGAGAAATGTTACCTCTGTCAGCTTTTGGTAATAAAATGGTCTGGACGAGGTATTTCACAAGACTCACTATTTACTCTGTTTACTTCTGCAAAGACATTATTACAGTACTGTTACTTTTTGCACTCTTGCTATCAGCCACCATACGATGCCTGGATTTTTGTTGAAACACAATGGAATTATTAAACAGGGTTTTTTTTTTGTGGGGGGGAGGAGACCCCATACAACCCACTTGAAATGTGCTGTTTTCAGCAAAACCACATGCTGATTTGCATTTATGTCTGGCTGTGAGAAAATTACGTGATTTCAAGCTTTTCTTTGACTATAGAGCACTTAAGGAAGTCTTCTGATCAGGTACTAGAGACAGGAACATAAGGTGGCTGTAAATGATGATTTCAAGTTGTTTCTAAGTTTAGTGTAATCTGTTATTAATATGTGTGTAGATTACTTGTTTCTTTATCTGACTTCAGTAGAACGTTCTTTATGAGCATCACTTAAATTGGGAGCTAATATGATTGATGGGGAAGCGGATGTCCCATTTTGGGTTCCAGTCTCCTTGCTATTGAAATTGCTCAGTTCATTTTGCATGTTGTTGTTTTGGATCAATGCAAAGAATGTTTTGTACCTGTTGTTATACTCAATCAGTGTATTTCTGTGGTTGTCAGCAAAATTTTGCAGTGAAAGAACCTTTTTCTTGATTTTTTTTCCTGTTTTTGTTTGTTTTTTTTAATTTTTCCTTGTAATTAAGACTTTTGAGTATACAGTCTTAGTCCCAAGGACTTCTCTTTCAAGCAGAAGCAGCCTTGTTGTATTAAGGCAGTCACCATAGATGCACTTTTAATGGATAATGACCTGGAAGTTGTTAATTCTAGTTAAAAGCAGTACTATGATGTTTTGCTGCAGAGTGACCGACAGTAATTTGTGACAAAAGTGTTGTCTAAAAACATTTTTGCTAGTTTAATTGAAAGGGATGGGACTCATCTTTGTAGACTATTGATTGTTGTCACAAAACTCCCACAGAAAAATAACTTAAAATTACAGTATTTGAAAAGAAATGCCTGTATCCCTTGAATTTGTTTTAGAAGTGACAAATAAGCCATGACCAAAACTGTATCAAAGATGGATGGGATGTTCTTTTGTGTTCATTGAAAACCGAGCATTTTAACTATTTGCCTAGGTACAAGTGTTAGAGAGTTGGGTAACTCCTTCAAGCATTCCATCTTTGACCACAGCTAGAAACTTCAGGATGCCCGTATTTGCTGCCTGAACATTTATAGTACATTTTGAAGTAAAAAGGATTCTAAAAATAAAAATGATACCCTCAGAAGCTCGAGAGTTTTGCAGGACGGGTAACTTGGGGAAACAAAACTCTTCTTTCACATCTTACAGCTCTTGCCTCCTTTGCTACAGGTTTACATGGTTAGTTTTAGAGATACTTTGTGGAGTAATTGCCAGGAAGCCTAGTATTTTTCACATAATTGAAGACTTACATTTTGTTAAAATGCTTTGAATAGCTGTTTGTTTTTTCTCTCTTCCTACTTACTCTTCTGTGGTAGCAAGGCTTGCTGTTAACATGCCAAGCTCAGGCTTGGTTTGCTTACTTGTCTTTTTCAGTTTCCTTAGAAACACAAAGGCTGATTGCTGCTTGTGGTTTTAAATAAAAGTGTATTCCTGAAGATACCTTTTTCTCTTTTCCTGTCCTCCCTTTTCCTGGACACATGCTTTGGTTGGGTTCTTCCCCATTTTATGGTAGTCAGGTCTTGCAGTGCTGCATTTTTCTGTCTGAGGGTATGAAGAGACTTTCACTTAGGTCAGTTTGTTTCTTCCCTCTTTGAAGGCATTCTTGCTTCTGTTTTAATGTTTCTGCATTCCTTGAAAGTTTTGAATTTTCATTTCAAAATACACCTTAATGTTCATACATTCATTATATTCCTCCACTTGCATATCAGACTCTTGAAATCTTTTGATCAGACTTCGCAGAGGTTCATGTTTTCAAAAAGAGATTGTTTTTGTATGGTGTATTTCATGCCTTTGCCTATTCATAGAAGTAGGTGTGAATGCCTTGTTTCCATTTTTTTATAAAGGCTTTTCGCCTACCTTGTTTCAAAGGCTTTTATCTCACCTCGGAGACACTTAGGTAGATATCAAAAATTCCATGGGTTCACACCCAGTTTCTCTAAAGCTGTTTTCAGATTGCCTTTCAGATGTGTGAAGTTGAACCATCTTCCTCTTAGGAATTCTGAGATTGTTTTCTTAATTGAATGCAATCTAATTCTAAAGCTAAGTGAAACTCCACAGAAATTTTGAACAGATGCTTGGAAGTTGGTCTTTATTTCTTTTTACTGGAGAAGTTACTCGTGTTGTGACTGATTGTACTGGTAAGATTCCTTCTGAGTCCTAATATGAGAGTTACTCTACCGAAGAGATACCTGCAATTTGGTGTGGAGTTATTCTTTATCAAAAATTCTGTAGTATTCTGATAAATATTCTGTAGGGGGAAATAAGTGACATTCCTGTTGTCTTTAGATGCTCTGAGTAAGTTATCTCTTGGTGCATCCTTGAGTTTGTGCCAGTGGAGGTGCTACGCCAAAGCATGTAGCACATCTAGATCCTTAGAAATAAAGTGAACTCTGTATCCTGTACTTTTTCCCTACCCTCTTTTTATTATTTCCTTTACCAGATGGTAGAAACCTTTTGTGTCTTGAGTGCAGAAGCATTCTAGACAGTATTATCAGGACTTCTTCTCTGGTGGGTCCTTCTTACTCCCTTTATTTGGCCATGACATCTACTCTTAAGATAACAGCTGTCTCTGCTTTGTGACAGTGGCAAATCTGTGGAGCACAGCATTTTTCCTCTTTTCTATTTCTTTTGAGTATAATGTGTTGAGTGAATGTTTTTGGAACAGAACATTAGAGATTTGTCTCCAGACTCACAGGTCTTTGCACTCTGATTACCCAGGGGTGAAGAACTTGGACAGCACTAGGAGCAAGCATTGTTCATCCTAAGCATTCCTGGTTTTACTGTGTCTTCCAAGTACCTTTCACCGTTCTCTTTCAATTCCTTCCACCACTTCTCTGCTTCCTTTTTTTATGAACTTAATTTTCTTCGTATCTGTAGAGCCTGGGGAGCAATGAAGGCAGTTAAGCCAGCGGCTACTCTGAGCCTTCTCCCTTTTCAAGGCCATCATCTATTTTTAAACATATTTTCCCCTGTCCACCCCCTTCTATGGAAAGTTATTTGTGCGCTTTAAGCTGTAAACATTTCATTATCCTAAAATCTTTTCAACATTACTCATTTGCTGTGAGCTGTAGCTGTCGAAATGAATAACTAAATGAATATACACATTGAATTGGAAGAAGTAGTGTGGAATAAAATAGGATAAAATCTTGTGCTGCTTCAGAAGGAAATACCAGAAAATGAAGGCCCGTTTCATGATTATGTATTAATCAGGGATCTTGTATTCATGATTCTTCAGGAAGATAGCATTTTGGTGATTCAAACACTGAGAATGCTTTACATATCTCTGTAAATAAGAATCAACATCTTGCAGAACAGATTTTGAATTTACTCACTACTTGCTCATTTGAAAGTTAATAAAAGCTGACACCAGGTTTATTTTTCATTTCTGTGTGCTTATCTCTTTTGTTTCTTTGAATTTGTTGCAAATTAGTATGTACAAAAGCCAACCAGTTCACTTAACATGTAAGACAGAACTTTGAGCTGTTTCCAGTAATTTGTTTCCTGATTCAGCTTTTATTACTCATCAGTGAAATGAGATGTCATACTTCTACAGTACATGTTCACACGTGGTCTAGACAAACATTGTTCTTTGTCACATCAGGTGGTTACACTGTTGTAATTTAAACGTAGGACACTCTGAAAGCCTGCAGCTTCTCTCTGAAATGTAATTTAGCTATTATCTCTCTTTGTCCTGTATTCCTTTTGTGCTTGCATCAAGAAGAGGGGATTGTATTGAGCTGGCAGTGCGACTGCTGAACTGTGCTACTTTGAAATTTTGTGATTTTTAAAGTCATGGAGATGCTCTGATGAAATGGAAAGGTAAAAATGGGGTTTAGTTCTAGCATGCAGAACTTACTTGTTGAGAATCTTGGGTTTATTAAAAGCCACAGAAGGCGTTAACAAAAAAGGAGTTAGGTTTATCATGTTGTTAAAATGTTGTTCCATACTTTCTATGAAATAAGAATTGGTTTTTAGCCAAGAAGCTTCCAGACCACAGTCCTTATGCTAATGGTCAAATAGAAGTTTTACAAAGTGAATTGTTAGTGATGCCATTTCCTCATTTCTGCTCATGGAGCTGCAGTCATGGCGTTAGAATCTTCACAAAAAGGACAATTCTGTTTTGCTGCAGTGTTATACTTAGGAGTTTCAAAGGTAGACTGGTCTGTGCAGTGATTATAAGATGTTACTTAAATATTACTTGTTGGTTTAAGGACCAAGTGAAGTGTATACTTTGGGGGAGGGAGAGATTTTCACTTGTAAGGCTTTTGCTTGCATGGAAATGATCATCTTAAATTTTGTATTAGTGCATTATCACATTTGAGGTATATCACACCCTATAGAGGTGAAAGCTATCCATTATAGTAATTTTACATGCTCTGTTCAAATTGCCCTTGTTTTTGTTGTGGAAGATTAAACTACTAAAATAAGAAAATGCGCTGCACCAAGATCAGTGTCATCAGATCAGTTGTACAGAGGTTTTGATCTAGTCTGTTATGGATGTGGCCTTATAGTGTGTTGTTCTTATTTTTAGGATTCTCCTTTTACAAATGCAGGATTGGGATCTAACCTAAACCTTCTGGGTGAGATAGAATGTGATGCCAGTATAATGGATGGAAAGTCATTGAATTTTGGAGCAGTTGGAGCACTGAGTGGTATGTTAACTGTATATTATGAAGCTAACTACTGATTTGAGTGCAAAGATCAGTTTTGGGGTTTTTTTTTGTTACTGTTTTCATGGGGGACGCATTGTAAATTCTGCCTTGTTTAAATAAATTCTGCCCCTTTAAAAAAGGGGGAGGCGTTCCTGCTTCCTGAAATGCTGGTTTGTGTTAATTTCTTTGTGTAACATGTTGTCTTATTAGTTCACTGATAATCCTTTGACGTAGCACAATTGTGTGATACCACACAGTATTCACAGTGGGACTGAGTTTGCTCAGATGAATTTGTAGAATGGTAATTTAATAATAAAATTCAGTTGTTAAAAAATATTACAAGCACTTAAATTAGGCTTTTTATTTGGTTTTGTGCTCAGGCATTTATTTGCATATGGGACTTATTTAATATGAGAACTAATGTGTTTCTCTCTTTTGTCTTGTTTTAGCTTTCAGTATAAAACAAATATAGATGTAAAGTCCCAAACAGGGATTGTTGAGGTTTTATTCTAAGTTCATGAACAGCCTTAGCTGTTACTGTTGAATTTCTGACAAGATTTCGAGCTTTGTTCTTTATCCTAGAGTATTTCAAAACTGTGGTAATAGCTTCCTCATGTAGATAAAAATCTAAAATAAATAGTAAAATTAAGTGTTTCAAGCCTTGTTTGTTACAAAATGTATCCTTCCAACCATGGGGAAGGAGGAAATGAGAGAGTGAGAGACAGCTAAACCTGAATCCTGTAATTCTGGTCTGGCCAGATAGATCCAAATGAAAATTCCACCTAGAAAAGTTAATGCTTATAAACATCTTTGACCCTTAGATACAATAGATTTTACATGAGATTTCTGTGGTAGGAGATCATTCCTCCTATTTCAACATGGTTTGTTTTTCTCTTAAAAAAAAAAAGTGGGGGAGGTGTTGACTAGAAGGCTTTGTCACTACTAACAGGACGTGAAGGGAAAACAGAAAAATTCGCTACTACATTGAAACATAAGGTGTCTCTTAATGACTTGACAAACCCTTGGAAATTAAAGGAAGCTGAGTTCCACTGCCAAAATGAGCACTACAGTGCTATGAGGAAAAATATTTTAATGTTTTGTTCCCATTTTTTGCTAATTTTTCTTTTTTAGGAATCAAGAATCCAGTTTCGGTTGCAAATAGATTGTTGTGTGAAGGGCAGAAGGGGAAACTCTCTGCTGGCAGAATTCCACCTTGGTAATTGCTTTGTTCTGCTTGACTTTTCTTCTGTCTTTAGTCTCTACTGCATGGATATGCAATATTTGAAGGTTTTATCTCACCCAGGAAGGCTGGTGCTGTTTTACATACAGCCTTTAAAAAGAAGACAAGCTTTGTTTTCTGATTTGAAATGTCTTATGCACTCAGAGCAAGGAAGTATTAGATATAGATGGCAACATCATTTTGTCATAGTTTCTGTCTGTCTGATTATTTCCGGTTGTCATACTTAATTCTTAGGTTTGTTACTGTAGCCTTCTGAAAAATCCCAAAAAACGTCAAGATTAGAGGGAAATTCTACTGCCTTTGCCTCTGTCTAGCTTTAACAAAAAGCAACAGTTTTTAATGAGTATAGAAAAAGATCCTATTTTACTGCCTTCGTGGCTTTGTGGAAATGTGCAGTGTTTAGTAACTTCCTCTTATTTTAAAGATAAATTTAATAATATTTACAACAAAAATGAAAACAAGCACTCCCTCACTGACATGGATATAAAATTTAGATGGAAGAGGTAAGTATTAAACGCATAATAATGTCAAATGTTACTGCCTCACTTTGGAAAGAATCCAAGAAATGTGTTAGAGTTGATTGCTCTTAAAACCATCTTATTTTCATTAGCAGTTTAAAATGACAGGTGGAGAAATTGAATAATTCATTCATATTACCTGACTGCTATCATCAGTTATTGTACCTGTGGCAGAATTTACTGCCCTTTGCTAACTAATGTATTTTCAGAAGTATTAAACCAGCATTTATGTAGTTTTAAAAAATGGATATTTAAATTCAGAAATTTTGCTTTCCTTACTGTCGTGTTCTTTAAAATTAGCTGAGTAGTGTGTAGCTGGATGATATAGTATTCCAATTTAAACAGTGAGGATTTCAGTGTTCTGTCAGGTGCAAAAGAAGTTCATAGATCAAAAAAAGCCACCTTGAAATCAAATCATCAGTAGACAGATTTTGCATTTTAAACTCTTTTCTTATAAAGAACAGAGTGGTTGTAGAGAGGTTTACTAAAGAATAGGAACTTTAATTTCAATAGCTGTTAGTAACTAATTTCTTTAGTTGTCAGGAGAAAATGAGGCTTTGCTGAGGTACATTAGAGTGTGAAATGAGGTTGTTTTTTGGTGTTCCAGAAGTAGTACTGAAGTCAGCTACAGGAGCAAGCACTTGGGATTGTTTTATTTGTATCATCAGTGTTCTAGAATTATTATAAGGAAGAGCACTTGGGCATTTTGCTGTGACTTTATGACCTAGTTTATGCTGCTATTATTTTAAAAATACTGAGTGGAAAAGGAATTATGTCCTCTTGCCCTCCAAGGACAAGACAAAATCTTTTGGGGCTATGCAAGGCTAGCAGATGCTTTTAAAGACAGGCTAGCTCAAATCTCAAGGTGAGAGATGAACTGTCTTTGCAGGCAACACACGCAGTTTATTGTGCAAATGCTGTGCACCTGGGGTACCTGATAAATATTTTCATTTCCTTTCTTCCCCCTTCTGGATTTTGAATGAACATTTTATTAAAGCGAATTTTTTACCCTGGAAGCGGTCTGTACTAGTGGGATATGATGGGTTATGCTTTGGGCTTGCTGTGGTGGGTGCTTCTATACACACAGGGTATCCCAAGGTCAGAATAATAAAGCTCATGTACATTGAAGGTGATGGTATGGAGGATTTCATGCCTTGCCTTTCTGGCTGGGCTTGGCATGACACATTGTTTTGGGACTGAAATATGTTCTTGCCCAAGCTGGGAATACTTAGAGTTAAATGATAAGAGAGTAGCCATATTTTGGCATTCCCAGGATGTGTCAGTATTCTAGTAAATGATTTTTAATTGTAAAGATATGCGATTTTCATCTTGTTTCTTGTTAGCACATAGTATATTGGGGAATCTTCCAGGTACTGCTTAGCCTAAGAACCTGCTTGTTAAAGAAACCTATGGTAGAGACTGTTTCCATAGCATGATCTAAGCTAGCTTAATGTTTTTTGCCAAAAATGTTTGGCACATGACCAAACAGGAAAAATTCAGGAGCTGTGAGGTTAGTAGAAGTGGCATTAGGGAGTTTTTTCACTATGAAAGAACACATGGAGACAGTTTGCTTGGCCTGTTTGCCCTCGCACAGCATACGTTTTTATAGCGGCAGTTCAAAACCAATTCCAAGTGGTATATTTCTGATTTTCACTAGAAGAAATTCTAATGAGTGTGAGTTAAGTTATTCAGAGATGGTAAGCTTATTGGGAAGAAGGGATCAAGTGTCTGAACTGATGTATCTTGTGTGCTGTAAATTGCTCTGTAGAGTGTGTCTTTCTGGATCGATCTCTTGTTGTGTTATTTAAAACACAAAATTCCACTATCCAAATCAGAATTTAGAACGTTTAGAGAAACCCTGAATACATGGTGCATTTGTTGAAAGCTCTAAGGTCCTTACATCTTTCTGTCACACTTTATTCAGCTTGGTGTTGTCAGGATTTTCTCTGATGCAGGAACAGAAAACACTTAACTTGTAAATATTACATAATCTCATGTAAGATATTCCTGTTCCTTGTATAACTTTTACAAAAGGAAGCACTGTTGTAATTGCACGGTTACAAACTGGATGAACCTTTAAAAGAGGTCTTTGGTCATAGAATAACGGATTAGATGTTTTGTAGTAATAAGCTTGAAGATTTTCTGTTTCCTACTGTGAAACCTTGACCTAAGGAAAAAGGCTTATTTACATCTGTTTGCTCTTAAAGGGATGCTGGTAAGATTTGCAGGGCAGCACAAACACACCTAAATGTCTCCTTTCTTAGAATTCCTTAGTAGTACTGACATCAAGTCCATGTCCACATCTCTTTTTTCATATCCCTTTTACTGATAATAAGCCATATGGGAAAGAATTTCTTGTTAGGTTTCCCCCCCCCCATTTATATATACAGGGGTTTGTAATCGCTTCGCAGCTTTACGATATTGTGTGCAGGATACAAACATTGTGTAACTTGTAGGGCAGTGCGTAATGAAGAAAGTTCCCAGAGTGAGTGAAGACTTGCACCACGTTTTATTTCTGTTCTGTAGTTCTTCAGAACAATTTCGTCTTTGTAACACTGATTTCAGAGTGATTGCTACATTTTATGGTAAAATGTTACCAAGTGTGTTTATTACCGGGAGGATCACCTTGACCATGAACCAAACCTTCTGACGCTTCTGTTTAGCTTGGAGCAGCCTAGTTCCCTACAGCCCATATTAAATGGCCCTGTTTGGAGTATTCAGCACCAGCATGATCATGTTCTTGGAGAAAATTGCCTAAAAAGACCACTTTAGAGGCCTTTACTTATATTTTCTATTAACATGGCCTAGTGTGCCTGGAACTGAAAAGCACATCCGAGCACCGCCTCCTTGCTGGGAGGGTGTCTTCATCTTCTGTGTTCTGAGCCTGTAAGAACTACGCTGTCTGTACACTGTCTGATATATTTGCAGGAAAGCTCTTTGTCCTGTTTGTGCAGACCCAACTTTCAGAGCAGCAGAGAGTAAACTCATTCATCCTTTGTTTATGTTTTTGTTTTTCCCTCCCTTTGGAAAATCGTATTTTGGATTAGCCTAAAGGCTTTTGAAACTGGGGGTGGTTTTGACTGCTTTCTATAGTGCACTGGCTTTATTCCCTCCTCTCTCTCCTCCAATAAATCAAGCTTGGTGGTAGTT
Source organism: Corvus cornix cornix (assembly GCF_000738735.6). Lineage (NCBI taxonomy): Eukaryota > Metazoa > Chordata > Aves > Passeriformes > Corvidae > Corvus > Corvus cornix. The sequence goes on along the minus strand of NC_047056.1, from coordinate 6,817,939 downwards.
TTGTTTTTATGTACAGACAACACAGCACTGAGGTCCTGATGCTATTTGTCTTGTAAACAGTTTATTTTAACTTTTCTGTGATTACAGTGTCCTTTAAAGATCCGAACTGAACAGTTTAAAAAAGGTGGATGATCTCTGTGGTGATATGGAGCCTCAATTAGTTTTCTGCTCTAACTAATTTAATGACTCTTTGGGACTAAAACTGTGTCAGTCTTACAGGAGGGAAGGGAATCTAGGAATTAAGGACAGAAATGTGAACAAACTAAAAGCCACATCACATAAGTTAGGAGACACTCTTGGGTGCTTTTTTGCACTCTTCATAAATACTAGTGATATTTTCTGTTTTTAAGTATTAAAAAGGCAGTTGTGAAACTGCTTGTAAAACACAGTGTTTCTGACTGACCTGTGCTTGAATTACCATATATCAAACTCCCAGCATTGTTTGATGCTTTTCCCACCTAACCTATCTCTCTGTGTAAATTGCTTTATTGAAAAGGAAGTGCTTATATACTTCCCAAAAATGTATTGTTTGATAAAGACCAAAACCACCTTCTTTTAGACAATGAAGAATATTGCTAAATAAGGTTTGGCTGCAGTTTGCATATCTTTTTTATGTTAAAATTGAAAGTTTTTTATGTTACGTGTCAGTGCCAGGTTGTTTCTTGAGCACTAACTTACCTAACAGTAGATGCTTGAGCTCTCCCAAAGTACCCAATAACTTATCTTACAGTATCTTGCAACGTGAACAATTCTTACCTGGAGCTGCACTAACAATGGTAAGAAATAAGCACTTAACAATTCAAATTCTCATTTAGATCAGCCTTTTTTTGAGACTTTTGTAAAGAAAGACTGGGCACACCTCTTGGATTGTTTAAATCATACAGAAGATAGAAAATACCACAAAGTACTACATAATGAAAGCTGCAGGTGTTGGCTGTAGCACTGTCAAGAAAACTTGCAGCAGCAGTAATGCCAACCAATTTGCTGTATCAATAGCGTTCTCAGAAACTGAGAAGAACTGCATGGCCCTAGGGACTACTTTGTAGCTGGAATAACTTCTTTAGACTCATGTTCATAACTCTGGTATTTCTGTACAATTTTTTCCAATTTGCTGAAAATTCTTAGTCTTTGCTTCTTGTGTCCCTTAGGCAGTTGTGTTGTTCTTAACTTCATCATCCGTTTTTGAAATAAGATTGGAAGTAGTTGTCCTCTATTGTGTTGCACAGCAGCTTTATGAAAGTGTCTTGTTTCTGGCTACTACATACTCTTTTTCAGGCAATAAGATTAATTTCTTTGAGGGGAAACATCATAGATAATTGAGGTTTGCTTTTTCTTCTATCCCTAAAAGTTCCATGTGTGTATATTTTTTGCTCTTGTTTGTTGTCACAGCAGTGTGTACTGTCTCACTATGGTAAAGTGTTCAGTACTGACTAGAAAACAGCTTCTCAGATGGCTAGAGTTTTTTTACAAGTGTATTTAAAATTTAGTGGGCTGGTCTCATTTGCAAGTGCTTGATAATACTCCATGAAATAGAGCTTAATCCTTCTAAATGAGGTTAGTTTTTAGCTTGTGTTGCACTTCTCAAAATAATTCTTGGTATTCCTTTGGCACTGGCTGACTTTACTGGAAATACCTTACCATTCTCACCTTACCCATCCCATATTTTTGGTCTTTAGGATCTTGCCAAGTTGTTAGAGAGCAAGACTCGAGACAGCTCTGTCCTGTTTTAGCTGCAGTTGAAGCTGGTGCTATTTGGTAGTGAATTTCAAATTTAATAGCACTTGGTTTTGTCCAGTAATAAACTTAATGTCAGAGCTGCATAATCTTTTAATGAAACTACATAAGGTTGCCAAATGTAATTATAGCAGACAGTGCTGTGAAATATAGACAGCTTATGATTTAAAAATGACCAAACCAAATAGAAAAATAATTGCAAGCAAAGGGGGATTTGTTATATGGTTTTGTTTAAACTCCCTCTTCTGTGTCTCCTAGCTTTTTAGTTGGTGAAGGAGCTTACAGATGGGCAGTTGATCACGGGATACCAGCATGTCCTCCAGGTATCATGGCTACAAGTGAGTAAACTGGTGGTGTCAGTAGGAAGAACAGGACAGAGTAATTTTAAATGGTGCCTCATCTTTTGAGGTGTACATCACTTCATTGTTCTTAACATTCAACTAGCTTATGGTGTTATGGTCTGTAAGGGTTGTTTAAGTTTACTAATTTTCTAATAAGTATCTAAATAGAAAGAATTGTAAACTATTACTTTAGCTGCATTTTAGCGACATCTAATTTAAGTGATTCTGTGATTCTAGGACTAAATCCAATGATGGACTCTTTTTAACCAAGATGTAGTCTCTTTAAAAGCTCAGTCCTACAAGTCTACAGTTGTGATCCATCTTGGATCGTAACAGCACCAACTAGCCATGTATCAAAATTCAGCAGGTGCCAGTTTGTCTCTGAGGTTCTGTAGTTTATACCCATCTCTGGGTCGTTGTCCAGAACTGCTTGTCTAAACAGACTGTGAAATTAATTTGCCTTTTTTTTTTTTTTTTTTTTTTAAACCTAAGGCTTCTCTTCACCTAATCTGATAGAATAACTCATTCTGGAAAATAGACTTGGATTATACTGTATACTAACACTCTTTTCTTAGAAAAGCTTCTTGTCTTAAGATAAGTGATTATGTTACATTGATATATCATCTATCAACTAGGCTAAAAATGAGTCCACTTGCCTATGGAAAGGAGGATGTGGCTCCCTTTCTTCTCTTCTTCAGTTCCCCTCCCTTTTGGAAAGTGCCTTTACTACCAGTCTGTAGTTTGTTGTAGCTGAGACCATGCTCTGTGCTGCCTGTTGAGGTTATTCAGGAAAGAAATCAGAGGTTATTACCCAAAGAAGGAGAACGCAGAAGATTAGGAATGTTTATTTTACAGTAAACAGTATTACTACTTCAAATATCTGACTCATCCCTAGATCAGAGGTTGAAACCCCGGGCTCCCATTAAGCCTTTTATTTGGTCTAATTTTAAATGCAGATAAATACCTAGAAACCGCAGTTCAGAATTGTTGATGCTCAGTGCTGAAGTGTAACTCGTGAAACAGTGGCACTGTTTTATTTGATTGTGCCAATTTTCCTACATACTCATAACACATTTCATTTTGAGCAGAAAGTTTTGACCTCTAGCTCCACATGACTAAAACTTTTGCTCTATCCATCTGCTGTCCAAAACAGCATTCACAGAACAACTGTTGTGCTGAGTTGAGCAGAACACCTTTATTTCTGTGGCTCTAGAAAGAGTGAAAACACTTAAAGCTTTGACCTCTTTTTGGGGTGTGTGGGTTGCATTTCTTTTTTTGTTTGTTTGTTTGTTTTTCTTTTTAGGGCAGTAGTTGCTACTTACATGCAGGAGACACTTCAGGAAGAAGGTGCCTTGACTAATTCTGTTCGCATGCAGAGGTTTCAACTGTTTCTAGTACCAGTGTGTTTGTATTGTGACAGAGGTGATTAGGTTGTGACATTAATTGCCAGATGATACATTTGCTAGCTACAATGTACCCTGCCAGAGCAAATCTGCACATTACAGTTTAAAAATAGGGATGACCACTGTTAGTTTGCTTTGCCTAATCCATACTATGAATTTACATTGGAGAAACATCAGAATAATAATCACAGCCAATGTATTTTCACAATCCTGCTCCAAAAGACCACTGATTGCTTTTTGTCTCCACAGTACATTCAGCATACTTCTATTTAGCAAAACAATTTGCATTAAAAGAGTTGGAACAACCAGGACTGACAAGTTAATTTTGTAGTATAATCATTAATATATATCAGTATATCTGATGTTTTCCTTTGAAAAAAACAATGCAAGAGTAAACAAAAACCTGAAAAATCAGTTCCAGAAAATAGTATGCTGATTTCTATCCCAGTCCATGGCAAAGTAAGTCTTGTACTGCATTGACCTCTGGGCAGTGGGATTGGAAAATGACCTTTAACAGTGTGTGTAACAACATGGGATTGTTACAACTGTAAAGAAATTGGAAACTCTCTCACACGTAACATGTACGAAGCCAAAATAAATTTATCCAATGTTACCGCGGAAAGGAAAGTTAGATATGCTTAAGAAACAATCAAAGAGAATGTTTTCAGGTAAATTCAACGAGATCTCATCTCAAGTGAGCTGTTTTGTTAAATAATGTAACAATCTTCAAAAAAAGATACTTTTTTGATTGGGCTTGCTACAATTGCTGTGGTAAAGTTTGCATGGAGAACTCGGGTCAATTAACTGGAAATTACATGACTTCTGAATAGCTCAGTAAAATGAAGCACTGAATTAATTGCCAAACATCAGGAAAATATGTTTAGTAACTTATTTACAAAAAACCAAACTGAAATCCCCCCCAAAAAACCTGTAATCCAAATTTAGACATGTACTTGCTGTAAGTATTGGCAGGGACAACTGTGTGCACGTTTTGGTTTCTCTGTGCTGCACATGGAATAGATATTCTTGAAGCTGTCTTAGTCTGTCTCCCTTTTCCTGGACCTGAAATGAGAAGAATAATGGTATAGCTGCTGTAAGTAAGGCTGGGGGATTGGGTGCTTGGTTTGCATGGATGGAGCTTCCCTGTGATCAGTATCAAAGAAAGGGTCACGATCAGCTTTGCAGTCGCACTCCATAATTCTCTCAGAACTATCGAAGTATCTAAGCACCAAACTTGAAGCATGTTTTAAACCATGTTACTTGTTGAATTACATCAAGGTTTTGTCAAGGCTCACCTGCTTTGTTGTCTTTGGTTTGTCAAGTGTGTGAGGAAATGAGATTTCTACTGTATGTAGAAACCTGGTGACTTTCCAGTGAGTGGGTGGTTTTAAAAAATACCCAAACACCTGAAATGTCTGTATTGCCCACAGTCTGCAAGGAAGCTCTGAATTTATTAATTCCTGCTCAAACTAGAGCCTGCCAGTACAGAGCCCATACTGGCTTATCCCAGCACTTTGTTACCTGTGCTAGAGAGACTGCTTTGACAGTGTAATCCAAGTGTTAAGAGTGTAATTACACCTTAGAAATGCTGAACTACTGTACAATGCAATCTTTTACAAATGTTGAAAGTACACTTTAAATATGTAACGCAAATTTGAGGTACATCCTCGACTGCCAATATTGGTGCCTGCACTAGTAATAACCAAAACACTTCTATCTGAAATGATCAGTTCAGCCTATTATAGATGCAAATTATCTTTGACAAAGATAGCATGGTGTAAGACAAGCATCTTGCATTTGCTTGCAATGTTAAGTTCTCAAAGGGAAAGAGAAGGAAGGCACCTACTCATGCAGCAAACTTGTAACTCTATGTGGAAGTGGCTGTAAGCACCTCAGTGAATGATGTTACATAAGAACAAAAACAGCTGCAGTGTATCCACGTACTTGTTAACTGCAGTTCAAAAGTAGCCACAAATAAGATGCTTAAGGAAGAATGTAAGAACAGAGCAAATATTTGCTTCCCTTCCCCTATTCCTTATATTGTTCCAGACTCTAAATTCATGACTCCTTAGTGATTCCTGCATACATGGAAAGTAAACAGGGGCATTTTCTGACATGAAATTTTTGTTTCCTTTTGAGCCCACGTTAGTTTCGAGCATCTTCAAAAACCTTCACAAGGATGAGTTTCCTCATCGTCATCATTTTGAGACTTGCTGAAAAAAAGCTGCTACTTTACGGTCAGGTCTCTGCTCAGAATCCTTTTTCAGTCAAATTCCCTTGTTACCTTGAATAACTTAGTGTCATCAGTAAAATCACATTGTGTTCAAAAGACTCAGGGTTGCTGTGGGTTGGTTTGAAATTCTACTTGTAACAGACCATTTCTTGTACTTTGTTACTGTTTTTTAACTAACTCTGTGCATGCGAGGAAATTCCTGTTTATCTTAGGGCTGCTTGGATTCTTTAATGAGGGAGAGTCTTTTCTGGATGAGTGTTGTGCAGACTGGCTATTTCTAGAGATGCTGTATGTCTCCCTGACCACCAGTATTGCCTGCCTCTCCTTCAAATCCCCAAATGTCACCTCACTCCAAGTTCTCTCATTACTTCATTATTATTGTATTAAGAGAAACATTTGCCGTATTGCTGGAACTATGCTATGAATTTCAGGCAGTGGCTCAGACCATGTTTTCTTTGTTTTTAAGGGGAGAATGAAAGATTTGGAGAGAAACTCGAGGGTTTTGCAGATTCGATTAGAAAGCTTGGTTAATCTGAGTACATGATGTAAATCCTCCCTGGATTTGGAGATAAGTGTTGTAGGGTCACACTTGCTGTTCTGAAATTGGAACAGCTGAGTGCAGCCAAGAGAACGGCTCTAATAAAAGGAAAAAAGTTGGGCCAAAGTGCCCAGAAGATGCTTTGAATGAAAATCTTCCAGGCTCAGGAAAGGCTGCTTGATGAAAAAAAGGGATTTCTTGCAGCAAGTAGTAAGAAATGCTATTCCAGCAGCAGTTTACCCTGAGTTTGTGTTTTAAAGAACGGATCTATAGAGTAGTGCTCTGAGAGAGAAGTTATTTTTTTAATATGCTTTTGTCGAGTGCCTTTTCCGCCATTCATATTGCTGTTTCTGTCAAAGTGTGGCAACATGGAAGCTATCTCTAGTAGTCTTTTAGTCCTGACACAAGCCTAAATGACATTAATTTGTCCTTTAAAATAGCTTTGTTAAAAAGAAACTTATTTTCATCTGTCTGTTTTCATTTGTGTCATTTATTTTAGCAACTGCTCAACAGAATTCTTCACAAGATCATTTGAATTCCTGTGGGTTAACTAATTTGCTAGTATATTCCTTTTTAATTTTCTTCTCCAATAGTTGCATTCTCTTTTAATATGGAATAGAAAGATAAAATGCAGAAAGCTTCTGCCAGCTGACTCTAAGCTCTGTCTGCCAGGGGGTGCTATATGATTGGTCAGAGCTCTAGCTCTATTTCAAACATTTAAAAATACTCTTGGAGTTTTCTTAGTATTTTCAATTTATAGTTTGATTTTAAACAAGGATTGCTGAGCACTTACAGGTTGCATAATGTTTAGCTGCATAATAATTTGTAATGTGTGTGATAGAAAATTTGTATTTGGTGTTTGTCTCCCAGCCTGCTGTTCCACCACTGTAACCAGGAAGGTTTGAATATTGTCCTGAACTTGATTTGTCATTTAGTGGTGCTAAAAATACGTATTTCCTACCTCTGTTTGAAAATATAGTTGTTCACAGAGCCATTTTCTAAATTTTCTACCTTGCTGAAAATAAATAAGGGAATAGATGTGGCTTATAAAAGCATGGGAATTTTAAGGAAACATGCTTTTCCATTTGTAGTAAAAATGTTTTGCATTAACTTTGGGCAAGAAATTATAGTGTATTCTAATAAACAGCCTGTCAGCTGCAGGCCTGTTTAAAGTACACAGGGCTAGAATTAACAAGTAGATATGTATCAATTGTACCATTATTTAAAAAATGAAATGGTGTCTTAATGTTGTACTTAGGTCTGTATGTACGATTCAGTAGTTTCAAGGACTCCATGTATAGGACAAGTCTGCTTTTCATTTGCCCCTGCTCTCTGAATCATTTCTAATGGGCTATGAAAGATGACTAAGAAAACGTTCTGAAGAACTATGTAGAATGGGGAATACAGTTGTCTTTCATTTACTTAGTCATTGTATCATTGTCTAATAGAACTGTCAAGATTTTTGATTAAATTTTTATGTGTATATAGTATAATGGTTAAATGAGTTAAGGGAATGATCAGAGTACAGGAGATGAGTAAATTATGTGGAAGTTTTATGGCAAACAAGTGGCACACAGATGAATCTCTTCCACTGACCTGCTTGCTGAAAATTACTTTCTAATCTCTTTGTTAGGTGGTGATAACAATGAAAAAAACCTGTAAAAAAGGTGTATTTATTGTCTAGCAGTAATTGTTTAGGAGATTAATCTTGTGCTAATTATGTAATGAAGGTCTTGTGGCCCTTTCTCATCAGGGTATCCAGGAACATCAGAACCTTTTGAACATCTACAGCAGTCTTAGTTTTGAACAAGATGAGCCTGTGAGATTTTTCTTCTGCATTTACAGATAAATATTATCAAGTGCATGTTCTGATACCACATCCACTAATGCCAACCTCTCCTGCAGGCGACTGGTGTTGAGGAGGAGCTACTTCCTGTTCTGTGCTCAGACACTGAACCTTCTCCCAGGCAAACCCCTACACTTGTCTCAACTCTGCCCTGACCAAGTATTGCACCAGTGCTTCCACTGTCTGGCACAGTTACACCCAAATTGCAGAGTACACGTGGGCTGCTCCTGTTGGTACCTCAGGGGTTGAAGGGGGAATGTGGAGGATTTGGAAGGTGTTTCCAGGTCTTGAAGATTATAAATATATATATATATAATATATATAAGATTATAATCTTGAAGATTATTCCAGAAGAGGCACCCCATGCTGCAAGGCAGGGACGTGTGATAAGTACTGTAAATGAGGTTGGATCTATTTATAATATTTTAGTTCTGATGTGCCACTGTTGTCAGTCATTAAGTCTTTAGTCTGGATGAGGCCTGAGAGTGGCGTTTAAACATGAACAGTCATTTCGTAAAGCTGTGGGGCTTTTTTCTTTTTTTTCCTTCCTCCCAGCAGCTCTGAGGAGGTTTTATTTATGCCAGTAGGTGCATAAATGAGGGAGCAGAACAGATGGGCTGGTTGTACTCTGTGGCTCCCAAGACTCAATTCTCAATTCTTGTAAGCATGATGTGGAGTGTATATGCAGTTACTGGGTAGGGTAGTAATTGCCACGGATTTTATCTGAAAGCACTTGTTGGAATTATATCTAAACTTTTAAATTCTTGAATGAAATCAAAGGATGTTTTGCTAAATACCTTTCCATAGATTTCAACAACAATACCTCTGGGCTGTGATTCAAAAATTTTTCAAGCTAAAGTTCCATCAGCTCTCTTACCTCTCTTTCTAGCTTCCTCCCCAGTCAGTAAGCTCTGCCTCTCTTACTTCCCTTTCACCTTGACCCAGGCACCATCAGGCTGATGCATTTGTTTTAGGAAAACATGTCTGTCTTCATCACTGTGTTGTGACCCTTTTCCTTTTCTCAAGCTTATAATACAATGTCTTGTTGGAGAAGGTGAGAGTGGTTTTTATACTGTCATTAAGGACAAATGAAATTTCTTAGTGTCCTTGCACCGCAAAGTTCGGGTTTTGTTTTAGATTTAGTGTGAACTATGAACTCAAATTGTTTATAGGTGGTTTTTTTCTGCCTATAGTGCTTATTTTCAAAATAAATTTTCTGTGGGTTGTTTTTCCATGTTGTGTGTGTGTTGTTAACCAAGCACATTTGAATGCTGGATTGTATTTTAGTTTGTGAAATGTTTTAATTTAATGTTTTAATTTAATGTTTTAATATGTTCTTTGTCAAGGACCAAACTTAGAGGTTGTTTTCAGAAAACTCTTAATTTCGTCTTTCATATGTGTAGTTGAAGCTCACTTGTGTTTTTCAGTTTCTTTTGTCACTAGGAGACCAAGATGAAGCAATGAGAGTACTGCTCATTTTAATGGCATTCATAGTGGTTTTATGTAGATAGAACATCACAAAGGCAGGAATAAACTGAGGGCAGGCAGCCTTTCACTTGCTTTAGTCTTTATTCCCTTATTCTGGGGAGAAAAAAAAATCAAATTTAAGATTCAAAACACTTTATTTTTAACTGAAGTTGGGCATAAAGCTATCAAAGGAGAAAATTGCCAGGTTTTGAGTTGTAACCTAGTCCTTTATTTCATGGTTATTTGGTCATTTTGGAGGTATTATCTGGCTTGTCCTGGTAAGAGGAATTGATAATTACAGCTAGTAATTATTTTCCTTAAATAATGAAAGGCTGTTATTCATCAGTCCTTGCTAAAACAAAATCTTCACCTTTCAGATTAAAGTTAATCCTGATAACTATTCTGAAGTTGAACGTAGCCTGAGCACAAGAATTTCCCTTTTAGGGAATGTCTGACTAGACTGACATTCCCTCACAGTATGGAAAGGTATGATGTTTCATGGTACACTGAACAAAACCGGAGAGTATGAATTAATACCTTATTTATTTAAACCTGAGGTTGATCAAACATTGAAACAGAGGCCCAGAGGAGCTCTGAAATCTCCATCATTGAAAATATTCACAACCAGACAAGTCCTTTTAAATTGAATTTGGTTTTTTTAGGAGGTTGGCCTACACAACCTCCTAATATCCCTTCCAACCTACATCATTAGATGTTACTAGAAAGCTGCCTTTATCTCTGTCTGACATGGCCCAAGGTATCTGTATGTCTTTGTTAATAATGACATGTTTTCTGCCCTGTATTTCACAACTTACCAATAGCACTTTGAATTAACAATGCAGAGAAATTGTTAATGTTAGCAGAGCATTCAGACTAAATCTTCAGGTTTTTTCTTGTTTTGAAAAGACAGTCTTAAAGCACAGGGTAACCTCTGAAAATTAATTTCTTAGCTAGGGACTGCAGTCTTGAGTGAATGAAATATCTCTCAAGCTTGGAGAATTTTGTGTGTTGTGGAAAAATGGCAGGATAAATATGCTACCAAGGTATAGGTGGAGTGGAGATGCTGAGAGGCCATATAGCAGCACTCTGTGCAGCTGGCAGGGCAGCTTGGAACTAGTCCATGTTTTCTCTATGTTTGATGTGATCTTTGTGCATGTATTTGAACTGGTGAACATGGAAATACTGCAGAAGGTTTCAGGACACTGCGAACATTTGATTCTGAAGTGAGGAACCTGTTCAGGTCCTCATTTCAAACACAGAAATGTGTTGTCCTAAGTAGCTGCCTTAATCAGCTCTATATAGTAGAAGGAATTCCTTTCTTGGTGATGGCAGATTAATATGTGTTTGCATTTTTTAAAAACTGGTATTCATTAGGTTTTTGGAGAGAAATGCTAGCGTTCTCATTACTTTTTGAGTTACATACTTGAATAACTAACTGTGTGTAGTTTAAGGTGCAGTTTTATATACTTAAAAACATGATTAAAAGACACCTGCATGGAGAAGTTTCAAAGTAAAATGCTGACTGTCTGTGTACCTTGTAGGAATTGTAAATGAAAGCTCTGTGTTCCATGGGCTCTGCAATATTGAGTTTATTACTAGACTTCATGCAGCTGTTCCAGTCTTCTGAATAATAGTGATGTAGCTATATTCAGAATTTCATTTAAATTTCATTTTTTGAAGTTTATAGAAAAATCTATGCTTTTTAGGTTCCATTGAGTTTGTGACTTGTGTCAGTAAAAAATTCAAATTTGTCTATTCTCCCAATTGCTTGATTTGGTGTGGTTAAACAAGTGACAAAAGACGTTTTCTCACCACCTCTTTACATTTTACAGAGGATGCTAAAACAGCCTGGGGATGATACTGAGTCAAAACTAATTTAAACTAAATATGTCAATATCTGCAATTTGTTCGTGAACTGGAAGTTCTAAAATGGGAACATGTTATTTTGGTCTTTTAAGCATAAGAATTTTATCTTTTAGTCCACTTTAGTGAGTGCTTCCTTTCTGAATGTGGGGCTTAGATGTGCAAAGTAGATGTTTGGCTGCTTGAGATCTAGGTGGTCTTTAGACTATGTTGGGTTATGAAGCAGAAACTACTGCTGGACTTGTGTGTGGCTTTAAATATATGGGTAAACATACAGATATGTGATTAAGGTAATAAAATAGTAGCCTAATTTTATGGCTATCAAAATGAGCTCACATGGTATCTATTTACTTGTCGGCAGTCAAAACCAATTTAACACAAGCTACTTATTCTGTACTCTTCTGTGGAGTGCTGCTTCTTTGCCAAAGATATTTAGACCAGCTTCCATGTGTTCACAATGTGTTTCTACCAGATATTTTACTCATCACCGTTGCTGAACAGTCGTAGAACTTTTTAACGTAGGAAACGATGTGCACATCTTGTACTGAAACTTGAATACTTAGTTTTTGGCTTTTTACTGATGCTTTTTGCATCAGTAAAGAAGTGGGGGATGTGTCCTTCAAAATGTCAACTTATCAATATTTGTTTAAATTAAATAAATTTTACTTAGTTACATGCTTTTGAACTATTTTTATAGGGTTTAGTTTAGCAGCTTTTAAGAGGAACAAGAGGAAGCTGGAGTTGGCCGAAAAGGTGGAAACAGATCTCATTCAACTAAAGAAAAGAAGACAATCAAATGAAAAGGTTAGCTCGTTTCAAATTCTTCTGTCACCCTAAACTTACAGCTGATTGCTAATAAATTTCATGTCTTATATGATAAGACTGATGTAGGCTCAGAAGCCTGTTCTCTTTGTCCATCTTAGTATGTTTAGATGATATAATGATAACTTAGTGCAGTTAAAACTTTCTGCCTTGCTATTGGAAAACCAAACCATCACTTTATATCTTGTTTGTGCTAAGAAAAATATTTTGTTCATTTTGAACTGGAAATATGACAAATGTAAACACAAACAGATAATTATTTACCAAAACATTTTCTTTAGCTTGGGATCTCTGTCACTGTTTCCCACTTTTTAATGTTTCCTGAGCGCACTGCATTATGGAACTGGAATTGGTGAAATTTGAAATATCAGGTAGGTAAACATGTGCATCTGTGCATGCATCTGGCATTGACCTGGCCCATATTACTTGTGCTACAAAACTACCAGGATTCCCTCTGTTCCCCTCATTCTTAGTTTTGAATGTAGAGCTTTTGTTACCTATGAGAATGTCATTCACAGTATTTGTGCTTACTGTTGAATATCAAAGTATAGCTCATTAAATTAAATGCCTGTGCTTTATTTGGGACCTTTGGATTGGCCATTTCTCTTTGCTTTGCTAAGCTGTCTGACCACTGTGTAGTTACATATATTGATATAAATAAGGTATAAATCCCAGAGAATTGTTAGAAAAAGTATATTCTCTGTAGTCTGCAAATGCAAACAGTGATAAATTAGGCAATTTACTTCTGTGTTCTTAGATAAGAAGTTTTGTCTAGCAAGGTGCTAATTTTTGTTTTTTTCAAGGAGCTAAGACCTGTGAAGAAATTAAGGATGGGGGAGCCATGGAAGTTAGTTGTTCATTTCAGAACTTTTCCCGTTTACAGGACTTCAGTTACCTCCTTGTGAAACTGAGAGTGTGAAAGTGTACCTGAGGGAGGAGGGGTCTCTGTGCAGTATTGCTGGTCACGTAATAAGGGGCAAGTCAATGCTTGAAACATATGCCAATGCATGAGCTTACCGACCTGCAATTTGAAATTTCAAGGGCTCCAGAGTCCTGTGCAGCGCTTGTGGGAGATCCCCAAAGGCCAGTGGTGGTAGGTAAAGGAGGTGATCAAATAGAGCTCTTCTCCCTGGAAGTAATCCAGTAGCAACATGCTGGTTTTGTCAGCTGTCAGGGCACATCCTGTCCATGGAGCAGGGGTGAATACCAACCCATGCTCTCAATATGGAATTCTCATGCTATCCAAAGAGTGGAAGATAATTGCAGCCTTACAGGAAGTAAGGTTTTCAAAGTAATTTTTCAAAATGAAATAGAAATGCAAAATCAAATTCTTACAGAAAAAAAGAAGTTGAACATTTCTCCCCAGGCTAGTAGAAAAGGGTCATTTAGCAAGGATGAGGCATGTGATTTGTTGCCCTAAAACTCACACTGTCAAAGCTGTGCTCTCATAAAAGGTTTTCAAATAATTGGTTTAAAACCATTTAAATACTTGAATAATTACAATTAAATCTTCTTGTCAAAGTTATTTTAACTGATAAATACTCATGTAACTTTTTTATCAGCTTCTCTGGAGCTGCAGACCATTCCTTTCAGCAGGACTTCAGAACTGGTTTATTGTCTGGTTTGACTCACCCACTTCAACTCAGTGCTGCAGCTCAGCTTATGTGCCTCTGTTGCCAGTGCTGCAGGCTGTGGGGAGAGCAAGGTAGAAAGGATGTTAGCAAAGGTGAGGTTGAATGGGATCAGTACTAGTTGACCAGTGTGAAGAGATAGTATTGCAGACCAAAACAGACTGAAATTACTTGGAAGTCTGAGCTACTGATAAATGTCACCAGCTAAAAAGAAAAATACAAGCTTAAAAATTAGTTTTCAATAAAAATGTAATTATACCAACCTCAAAAAGAATCAGGCTGTTTAAATTTGTCAAAGTTTGTATGGAAAAACGTGGCAGTGTAACTTACTAAAGGACTTTTATTACCTGAGTAAATGGAGTTTTCTCTTTGCTGTATTTTTCATTGTTCACCCAATGCGGGATTTGCAGAGGGTTTGCACACAGGGAGATCCATGAATAACTTCACCAAATTTTGAAGGTGTAAAACTTCAGTCTTTTTTAAGTTGTAGAGTCTTACTGATTTACATAGCTAAGAAATAATTCACACACAAACAAAATTAACTAAACATACTCCTGGGGGGTGACTGATGTGTTCATTCAGCCAGATGCCATTCTCAAATTCTCCCCTCAAGCACCAGTAAATATCAGAAGTAAACATTTGTCTGCTTACTGTTAGTCTGTCTTTTACCAGAGGAAATTGGCATTGAAAATAGCTTAGCAGAGTTTGGCTAAAAGCCCTAATTTTAATTTGTCTTCTGCTATTACAAACTTTTACAAGTGATCTCAGCATATCTGTAAAAAGTTGTCCTCTTCTTGATTTGAATAAGTGAAACTAAGAATCCCCAGTACCCATTATTTTTTTTAATTGATTAGTGTTTATAAGTTAGTATTTTATAGTCTAGGTATTTAACTCCATAAATAACATTATTTAGTTTGAGTTTTATTAAAACTGGCTTGGATTTTATCTAGTTTAACATAGGTACCCCCATATGTGTACACCAGTTGGAATTCTATGTGTGGAATCAAGTTCCATGTTCCTCAGTTACTGTATTAAGATTGAACATATTTAGAAAATATTTTTGTCTATGTTTGGGTATTTGTAAGTGTAGCAGTCAACTATGGCCATTCTAGTGTCTGTCTTATTTAGTCTTTCAGTTTGGAAATTTCCTTAAAGTAATAAATTTTCCATCCCACATTTGTGTGGAAGTGGTGTAATAATACCTTAAAGATCTCAAAACTATACTTCAAAATCCATTTAATACGGGAAAAGAAACCTAAATGATTTTCATCCATTCTAGTTAAAGCCAAAACAAAACAAAAATTTTCTGTGGAAATACAGTATAGAATAATTTCCTCATCTTGCACATGAAGATCAAACAAAATGTTCTTTTTTACACACCAAACAACTGTTAAACTGGGAAGGCTGGGATTGTTCATCGAGCTTTGTATAATTAGATAGCTGGGTAATAGCATATAAATGTTAATTGTTTCAATCTGATTAATTTTGTATTTTGTCAGTTATACTCAGAGATGAGAATTAGTGGTAATTACTTTTCATGGCATTTCAAAACCATCTCAAGTGGAGAGGGAAAAGGCCCTGCGTGTAGAATCTTTCAGTGGGCACTGGGTAGAGCTCTCCTGAACTGCTAATTGCTTCCTTAGGGGCTTGTAGTGATGAATATTTACAATTTTTCCATGTGCAGGAGGGAAGGAGGGGTTTTAAAAAATGCCTGATAGAACTCTGCATTTGTGCAGATGAACTTCTTCCTGTTTTGTGTACAAGCTCTTAGCAAAATTTTGATTATTTGGACTATGGTTTAATAAATTAATTTCCTTTCCTGTTGCAAGGTGCAAATTAAATAATGTGACGACTGACTTTCAGTTGTTTCCATGCAAAATATTAACTACATAATAGATTACATTTAGATTGTAATACTACATTGTTAAAATGCCAAACTGCTTTTGCTGTGGACAAGTATAAATTCCTAGCTGAAGTCACATACAGACTTTGGTAACAGATATCACCAAGTTTCCTTTGGAACCTGCAAAATTTTAAAATTTAAGTAGCTAAATTAATCAATAGAAAGATAAGGACAAGCAAGCTGGATCTTGTTTAGTCCCTGTAGGACCTGTATAAAGTTTGGGCTTGTTTTATACTTTGTGAATTGTAGTGTTTAACGTACTTGTTTTTATTGTCCTGATACTAACTGGACAGAATCCTCTAGTTTTCAATATTCATATGATTTGAAGAGATGAAATGTGTGACACTGAAAGTCTTTTAGCAGGTGTAGTCTTGCTGTGGCTCCTCAGGCACATGATGCTTTTCTGTAGGGAGATTACAGGAAGGTCCTTTGTTAAATTGCGATGAGCTCTTTATTTACTGGAAATCATTGTCAGTACAGTTCACATATACAGAAATACTGACAATGTATTTTTCCCATTGGATATGGATTAGAACTGGTCATCACTGGTTTTCAGTTTGCTGAGTAAGGATAAATACAGCATCACCTATATATCAGTGACTCTTTCTTATCACAAACTGCCCCCCTGACACCGAATTTATATTACCAAGAAGAAAAACACAGAATTCCTTTGCTTCAGTGATACAGATTTCCTTCAGAAGGTTGTGTGGGCCAACTTAACCTTCCCTTAGCAATGCCTTCCTTAGAAAAGATTTCCAGCCTCTAAGTTGCCCCATTTAAAAATAAAGTAAGTCAAAGGAAACAGAGCACCACTGAATTAACAACAAATACTGATAGGAAATAGGTCTTCTTTGAAGTGAAATAATGATGAAGGAAGTTTTCCATACAACGTATACTTGTTAGTGCTTGTGGGTTTTGATTAAAATACCTTTTTAAAAAAGGAGTTAGTAATTTAGCTACAGAAGGCAAGTACTTATGCATGTGAGCTATGTGGAAATGGATGGCAGATTGAGCAGAGAGTTTTACAGATGCTGCAAAGAAGGCTGCAAATATTTTTTCTAAGCTGTTAGATGATACTAAAAACTTACTGACCCATACTGAACCTTGTTCCTCTAACATGTATTTCTGTTCATTTTAGGAGCCCTAAATGCTTGATTTAATATGAATTAAGATTGTTCAGGTGGCCTTAATTCTGGTATTTCCTAACTTTGACAGGCTTGATTTTTATACCTGTAGTTGTCTATTAATTGAGTTTTTTGTTGTGGGTATAATTTCCTTTGATGAAAGGGGGCAGGGGGTAGACAGCAACACCTGTATCATTAGTAGTTCTTCTCTACATAGAAATCATAAGAGAATTCATGTTGGGAAGAGCTTTGTCCAGCCTGATTTTGGAAACCTCCGAAGATGGGAATCTGCACCTCCAGTGAGCAGCCTGTTCTGCTGCTTAAGGTCTTTTCAAACCACTGAATTGTATTGTTTGAACTGGGTTAGTATTAGCTCAGGGTGTGTCTGGGAGTCCTGGGAGTTGGAAAGTACTTTTGCATATGAGATGTTAAAAAAGGGTTCCTTGATTTTCTTTCATCTTTACAACTTGGAAGGGAGCTGGCTCTTTTCTTATCCCCTTCGCTCCTGTCGTCAAAACTCCTTTTGTTTCTACTTTTCCTATGCTCCCTGATCCTTCCTTCTTCTGATTTTCAACTTACTCTTCTTCCCAGTGCACTTGAAACTGTGGATCTCTAACTTTTCACCCCTCTCTGTCTTTAAGCAGTTACTCTCCTTTATTGTTGGGACATCTGTCCACTTGTTTTAATATTAAGTATGGTCGGTGCCAGCTTCTGATTGTAGATGCTAAGGAACATCTAGGTGTGGGTGCAGAGAAGAAATTTACTGTTTCTCTGGGTGAAAGCCAAGGATGAAACTCCTGCCTAGGAGTTCCAGTTGCTTGAAAAGTACTGTAGAACATGATAGTGCTGCACTGCCTGTTTTTCCTTTTAAGACTGACACAGAATTAACCCAAGTGTTCTCTATTAAATTAAGTGTGGACAGAGTATCATCAGCATTGCAGTACTAAAAATCCTGCTTGATAAGTGACATAGTATGCCCATGGAAATTTTAATTGATGATGGGAACTTGATAATTTGAAGTTGAATAGTTAGGTGTATATATTTTTTTAATTCCTCCCTCTGAATTCTAGTCCAGAAAATTCACGTTTATATGAAAAACTTAATAACCTTTGGCATTATTTCACTGGGTAAGTCTGTATAAGAGGCTTGAGGCTTGTGCAGCAGCAGTGTGCATCTCTGGAATATGTGATGGATGATGGACCAATTTTGCTTATTCATTTTATTTTCTGTACACTGCATGCTGTGTGTGTGGTGGAGCATGAGGTCTGAGTGCCTTGTCCTGGGTTCTGCAGAGAGGGGAATCTAGGGCAAGCCTGGGCAGAGAGGGGAGAACTGCTCCTTCTCTAAGAGGGACTTAATGTGGTGTATTAAGGAGGGGGGGAAGGACATAAAGAAAGATCCATGCACTTGGGGGAGTAAATCTACCTCAGAAGTCACGGAAGTAAGGATGCTTTTCTAGTTACCCTCTAGTTACAGGGAGCAAAGAGTAAATTGCTTCCTCCACTAAAGATTCCTGAACTGAGAACAAGTCTGGCAGAAAGAATCTGTCCTAGGGGAGATTTTTCTTGAGGCTTTTATTTATTGCCTTGGTCATAATATCAGTATTTTCTCTTTACCTGGTAAACTGCTTATTGATTTTTTGGTGTGTTTTTTTTTGTGGTTTGTTTGTTTGTTTTAATTTTTTTGTTTGGTTTTACTTTTTGCTTTTGTTTTTTTGTTGTTGGTTTGTTTTGGGTTTGTTTTGTTTTTGGTCAGTTTTTTAAAATTTTGTTTTAATTTCTTTTTTTTTAGTCACACATCTTTAAAGATCAGAGCCTCTGAAAATGCCATCTTGAGGCTTTTAGGAAAGGCTTTTTGATGTGGCATCAGTTGCTGAGTCATTTCTTAGTGGACAGGTGGCAACCACTAAGAAAACATGACTTTTGGGACTTCTGTGAGTAAAAGCAGGTGATCTAAGCATTGGATGAGTTCTGAGATGTTTATTACCTTCTTGTTACTGGAGAAGTTTTATTAAGCCCTGTCTGAGGCAAAAGAGCATTTTGGGCAGATTTATGGCAGCACACTGGATACAAGTGCATGATAACAAATCCATTTTGTTGCTAGGCCTATCACTGCACACTCCTAAGGTATGATCTGACTTTAATATACTATTTTTACTAGGTTTTTTTTCTGTTTGTGTGTCCTGCAGGAGAATGACTCAGGAACACTGGATACAGTTGGTGCAGTTGTTGTTGACCAAGAAGGAAATGTTGCTGCTGCTGTCTCCAGTGGAGGTTTAGCACTGAAGCATCCTGGAAGAGTTGGTCAGGTGATTATTGTACTTTTTTTTTCAGTTGGGAATGATTGTTCAGTGTCACAAGCAGGTGTGGTATCAAGCAGGAGCTGTGACAGCAAACTTCTGTTCTCCCTTCCTTCCTGTTAAATGCTGAAGGCATTTTCACTGCACTGATATGCAAGTGTTCTTAGTGTCCTCCATCAGTGTGATAAAACAGTGATAGGTAAGACATTGGTCTGTGGTGAGTTACCTTTTGCCAGAGATATCAACAAGTTAATTTCTTGGGCTTAAATACATCCTTAATACCACAAATGGTCTCTTAAATGCTTAGAGTCTTAAAATAAGATTCCTCTCAATATTTAGGGAAGCTGTCCTAATTAATTTTTAAATGATCTTGTGAATTGGAGGAAGGGACAAAAGTAATAAAAGAACACATCAGATATTTATGATGTGTTATTTATAATTATGATTGTTTTTAAATGATATACAGTTCTATTTATTATTAATGTTAATAATAATGATATATTTATGATGTGTCACCTTATTGTTGTTAGGAAATTTTGAGGTGCAGCAGAAATTTATACTCCATTGCTGTACAGCTGTATTTTTGGTTGACATTTGCCACTGTGCAAAAAGCAGTTTTCTTTTGAAATGTATTTAGGATTTTTTTTTTTGAATAGCCACTGTGCAAAAAGCAGTTCTCTTTTGAAATGTATTTAGGATTTTTTTTTGAATAGCAGAGTGAAAGAGACTTTATATGAACAGGGTTATCTCTACCCTCATTTTATGTTAAGCTAGGCTAGAATACTGTGTCTATGACAAACACTCAGATCTCAAGAATAGTAAAAGGATGTAGCAAAATGGAGTAGAATTACAATATGGTTATGATATTCTTATTTATCTTTTGTATTAATACTTGGATTTTTCTTGCGTTTCTTTTTTTGTTATTGTTGTTGGTTTGAGGTTGTTTTTGTATTTTCATTTTTCTTTTTTTAAGGAAAGGGAATAAACCAAAAATCTCATACATTTAAAATTTATGAACAATGTGCTTCTTTCCTTAGGCAGCTCTTTATGGTTGTGGCTGCTGGGCTGAAAATACAGGAGCTCATAACCCTTATTCCACTGCTGTGAGTACTTCAGGTATTTACTACTTTTATAAATATTTAATGAAGTTGCTATCTTTCTCTGTAATTAGCTTGCAAATTTAAAATACCAACATTATTTCCAGACCATATTCTAAATTTCTGTCATTTATTTGCATATATATGTGTGTGTGTGCGTCAATATAGTCTTTAAATCCATGGATTGATCTCTTGTTGGTTGCTCATATTGCTCTTTTTACTTAATTAGCAACCATGGAAATTTTTATCCTGTTTTGTATTGCACTGAAAGGACGTGCTGTATTTGTTAGATGTTAAGGAACCTGTCCTGCTGTGAAAAAGTGCTTATCAGCCCAGTATTGTATTAAATGCAGAATACCTCTGGGAATGGAAGCCTTGTGTAAAGGACTAAGATAATCAGAGGGTCCTTTGGATACAAAAATGCTACATGCAGTGTATTTCCCTCCAAAACTTTTAATTACTATTTCAAATGAGTATTTAGGTGAATTTGTTCTTCATCTCTCTTTTCCTTCTGAAGGGAAGGGGAAAAGGGAAAACCAAAATACTGGAATAAGTGTATCAGAAAATACTCATTCAGCAATTGTGAAAGCAGTGTAAGAATTAGGAGAGCTTTTGTTCTCTTTGGAAGGCTCAGGGTCCTGGACACACAGAAGTATTGTGTTCATTTGATGCCTTGCAGAACACAAAAGTCTTAAGGTGAAGTTATGTAGGAGTTGCTTTTACTTTTTTTTTTCTTCCCCTAGTTGTATGAACAGCCTCAATCAGAAAAACTATTCGTGACACTTTTTCATAAGTGCTTATGTCAGGTTGCAAATTTAAGGTATATCCCACTGCTCAGTGGGCAGAGTTATCAGCATTCAGTACAGGGAGAGGTGAAATTTAGGTAATGTCAGCTATATCCCATGGGCAATGCAGAGTTAGATGATGCAGAAGTGGGAGGGGGGGGGTTGATAGAGGCTGAAGAGCATCAGGAATATCCTGTGTTGCTTTTATTTCCTCTGTATTCACGTCTGTCTTGAACTGTTGAAAATTTCTGTAGATGTTCACCTTTAAGTTCAATGTCAGTAATAGCAGATGTCCTTTTTGGTACTCAAGGGAGGATTCTACTGAATGCAGGAGTGTCAGTAGATGTTCTTGCACAAGGGACACCGTATTGGTTTTAATTTAATAAATGCTTACCTATGTAACCGAATATATGTAAATATTGGGGACCATATTAATTAGTGAGCATAAGTCCAATATTAGACATTGTTTGTGGAAAAGCTGAGAAGGACAACTTTATTTAGTTCTTTGCAAAGTCAGCTGGATTTGAAGTCTATGTGAGTACTGACAAACATCCTGGTGCAGTTACAGGAGATGAGGAGATTTAATGATGGCCTGAAATAGGAACCTTCTCTCTTTTTGCTGGTACCACTTTTATACAGTGCTAAGTGCTTCAATTTTATGCTATTTTTAACTGTCACAAACACACATTTATGGATACTTGTTTGGTTCAAAACATCTAGCTTCCATGACATTACCCTGATCCCAGTCCCAGTTAATTGGAGTGGCCTGCTGGCGGCTGTGAAGCTTGGCCATCTGTTCATTCACTGATTTGAATTCAGACTAGTGGTGTTTAATTAAACTCTTGTTTCTGGTTTTCCTTTAAAGTAAGCGTGTGTATGTCTGTGAGAGAGAGGGAGATAGAAATGTTTACAGGAAGTGAGAACTCTTCTGTAATCAATACCATTCTTTTTTCCATTTCAGAAGCTCATAATGTTTTATTTTATAATGTACTTTATGTTTAGTGCAGTTCTAAAACATATTGATGCCTGACTCTTGTTTAAAATATGAACATCCAACAATGTGAACCATGAATTTAATTAAGGAGTAAAGGGATGGAAAAATTAAGTTGTAGGAAAAGTTGAAAGAATGAAACAGCTTGGCTGGATCACAACAGGAGATGGGAATGGGGGCGTAAACATCTGCAAATATTCAGGTGAAACTGCCATGGCTGAGCAAGAGAATAATGCATTAAAATATATCATTGTTACATTTTTAGAAAGTAAAGGTATTGTGTAAACTCTAGAAGATGCCTTGATTTGGAAAGCTCCAGGATGGACAGTGCTTCTTAACAGAATATCACCACTGTTGCTTGATGTAACTAAAACCCGACTAGCCTGTTGTAGTGGTTTGGTCCAAAATACTCATTACTATTTACCTTGTGTGATATAAGAATTAGGAGAAAAGCAAAGCAGGCAGTGAAGAATATAAAGAATATTGAAAGAATATAAAGAAGTTTATTAACAGACCTAAAAGAGGGAAAAAGAAAAAATAAAATCATACTGCACCTTCAGAACTCTTCTTCTCCCCCCACCTTTCTCCCTTCTCCCACTGACAATGTAAAAAGACAACCCTTGAGATGTTCAGTCTGTTTACCACTTCCATAATAACCTTCTTCAGTCCATTTAGAAAGAGGAGTCTCTCATGTCAATGCTATGGAGAAATTATCACAACGAGACAGCCGTCTGGGTTGGTTCTCTGCTCGCATCATGTGAGAGTCCCTTCCCCCGACTTGCAGCTTTTCCCACAACTGCTTTCAAGGGTCCAATCTTGAGTTACTGGGGTACAATTTTAAGGTTGAGCTGTTCAGAAACAAAAGTTCTCTTCACCCATCTCTGGGAGCATTTTCATCTCGAAGGACAGAGGCCCTTCTCCTTCCCTGGGAGCAAAGGGTCTTCCTCATCTTCATCTTTAGGACTATCTCTGGGAGCATCTCTAGGAACTGAGGTTTTCTCCTTTTCCATTTGGAACAAAAGTCCTCATCGCTTCCATCTCTCCCTGTTCAAACTTCTCATCAAATTACAGCTGCTTCAGCATCTGCCTATCTCAGCACAGGTGCTTTTGCTCACAAGTACAAGTTGAATGCTCCATCCCCCATTTCATGCCTTCATGAAATTACAACAGGTACTCTGATATATCATAGCTTTACAACAGAATTTCAGCTTTAAGCATCTCTCTCTCTTCCCTCAGGTTTTCACAGCACTAAAAGGGTTAATCTCACCTAGGCCTTGCAGCTGGAATGTGGCTTATCACAGTGGAGAGGGGGAGAGCCAAGCTGCTCCGGCTGCCCACAGCAGAGCTGTGGGGGGTTCTGCGGGTGGAACAGGGCCCGTTGGCTCCAGGATGGCCGTGGCCCGGCCTGGCCTGGCCTGAGCAGGGCCTGGGCCGGGCCCGCTGGCCCCTACACAGGGCCCGCAGCCACCTGTCCCAGCACCGGAAACGAGAGAGAGAGACTCTGCCTCAGAGTTTCCTATTCTTAAGCGTGCATCACGGAGACGGTTAGAACTTTAAATGGCTCAAAGAATTGTCCATATTCAAGCTGGCCATCTGATAGGTCCTGTCAGGTCACAGAGGAAGCTGTAAGCACCCCTTTGCAAGGACATCCCTTCCGGGACTATACTTGCTAACCCATGGGACCTGTGTAATAGTGATTATACTCCCTCCTGTAGGTTTCCAAATGGGCTTTGTGTGGACATATATTTTTAAAAAAACAGCAACAAATGACACTTGCATGGTATGTATAAATAAAAACAGTGTACCTGCACATTCATTTCATGTTTCATTTTACATTCAGACATTTTCACCTGTATGTAAACATATTTAAAATGTGTACATAAAAGAAGTTTACAGTCAGCTTAAATTTCTGTGGTTTTCACAATATAACATTTTATTGTTTAATTTTACATGTCTATTTATTTTACTTTGTCTTTGAGTCATAAATTTGGCACAAATCTAATAGTTTCTACAGGGAATTTTTTTCCGTTGTGTGGGGAGAAGAGAAAAAAGAATAAAATTAGACTGTGGTTGCTGTGGGTATTGAGTAATGTTTAATGTTTATTGTTAAATGACTGCAGAGAATAGCTGACTCATCAAATCACATTTGGAATTTAAAAAAAAATCTTGAATAAAAAGTTCAACTCTAATTCCCTTAAAGCTTTATCAAAAGTATCCTCAAAATTATTTGGTATTAATATGTTTTAGACCGAATAATTTTAGCTGAACAATTCTTTAGGAAGTAAAAGGTTTCCCATTTGTGCTGGTTTACACTTCTAAACTTTTTTTCAGTGATAGCTGAGAATAGAAATTCAAGCCCTGAGAGTTTGTTACATCAGGCTATATATTCAATCATGAAAAAGGATATTTTTTGGCATTAGTTTCATGCAAGCAATTTTGAGGGGTCAAGTTTTGTAAACTCTTTTCATTCCATACTTAAGAAATTGTTCATGTCTTTGGGTCTTGGAAGTGATGATCAACTAGAGATTGAACAGGTTGGGGAAAGGAGAGTTCAGAATAGTAATTCAAAGTAGGCAGAGTACAAACTCTTGCACACTGAAATCCATGTGGAACAGATACCTTGGGTTGAACCAGAGCTCCAGACTGTTTGGTGGCCTGTTTCAGATAGAGAGTGTTTGCAGTTCTCCAAGGAAAAGTACAGGACTGGGAAAAGCACCTCCATTGCATTGTCCAGGCTTCTGGCAATTTGTGATACTGGGACTTTATAAACTCGAGGTATATTTGTTCTAATAGGTCAGGGTGACTTCTGAAGATTTCTCATTTCTTTTTGTTCTTAGAAGACCAGATATTTAAATTTTGCTGGGAACAGTTTTATTCTGTGGTTACCTTTGTAGAAACTTCCTTGGGAAAGGAAGAGTTTTAGTTTAAATGCCACAGTTAATAACACAGTAGGATTTATTCTTCAGTTTTTACTAATTTTGTTCTAAAATCCTGCAATTGAAGCTTCAGTTTTTCAGTACCTGCCTCATTTAGAAAAAAAAAAAAAAAAAGCAGGATGGGGAAGATGTCACCACATGAGTACTTGAAAGTAAGTCCAAGTTCCTGTAGCTTTCTTTCAATGGTTTTGTATTATTTGTTGGCCCTGTGGCTGCTGGGAGGCTTCCTGCTTTTGCCTATTCAGGAAGGATTTCGTATTAGTTCTTATGCCTTTTAGCAAGTTGTTTCTTAAATATTTTTGGCTATTTTTATCATATTTTTATATTGAATGTGCCAAAGGTGGTGGTTCTGAACTTGTTTGGGCATGACTTCAACTTTTTGCATGGTAATTTCATACCTCTAACAGTCACTTGGCCTTGTTTTTTAACCACAATGTCTTTGGTTTTATTTTTTTTTTTTTTTTTGGCTTCTCAAAAGTTACTTCAAGGTTTACAAAATACAGGGTATTGTAAAACTCATATTTTATGGTAATAGTTTAACAGGGCCTGGGACAACTGAAATCAAAAGATGGAGACTTTCTAAAAACACAGTGGGGAAGGTGGTGGAACTTAGAGATGACTGTGAATTTAAGGGGCCTTAAATCCAAGGTTTATTCTGTAACTCTCAGTCTAAAATTCAGTTTCTGTGTAAACAAGTGAAGCCTTTCTGTTTTTTTCCCCATCAATGTTTTGAGGCATTTTGATATATAAACTCCAAATTATATTAAAATTAATATTTTGTTTGGGGAAAAATGGCTGTGGGACTTTATTGGCAGCTGAAGGATAAACATTACAGGAATTCAAATATCTCAAAACCAGTATTAAAATTCGAGAAATTCAGAGAATGTTGCAGTTGCAGGCATAGCCAAGATACCTGGGCAACCTTAACTGTGGCATGTAATAACAGTGCAAGGCCCATTCCATGCAGGAATGATGGTAGAGATGGAGTGAAAGCTTGTTAAATGAGATGAGCGTGACCAGTGGCCTTTATTTAGTTATAAATGTAAAAAACAGCTAAACTGGGTTTTGGATCAACGTAGTAGAAGCCAAATCTGTGGTGTTTAAAAGCTTTTCTGTGCATGTGTGCACACAGACACAAACAAAACAGGCTCCCCTTTAAGCACCCCCCACACCTCCCCCCAAAAAGAGGCCAGAACCACACTCATAAGGCTGCTTGGAACTCTTTAGTCGATGTTTTTTGTTGGTATATGAATGTAAACACAGGAAGATGGGTACTATTTGGAGGGAAAACATTTGTGAACAAAACCCAACCGCAGGAGAAACAATAGTCCATTTTTTGGCTGTACTTTAAGAAAACATTTCCTATTTTTTCCTGGTCATAATAAGAAACAAGGACTTTGTGCATATTCTTCTTATTCAAAATAATATCAAGTGTGACACTGAATCTCCTCCTCAGTTGGAATATTCATGATGATTGTGAATATTCATTCACTAACTGTGCCAAAAGTAATACTGCTGGGGTAAGAGGGAGGCTGTATCTTTCCTGGGAGATAAATTAAAAAATCATAATTCTCTTTGGATATACAGAACCTTAACTATAAATATAAAGGTAAATGTAGAATTACAGTAACAGCTAATGCAGGACGCTTTGAAAATGCAGCCCTAAGTAGAATTTTTGAGTGGAAGTGTAGAGACTGAAAATGATGTCTTGCATTTCTTTCATCTTTACAACAGCAGGAAATAGAAAGCGTACAAAGAATGGGTGTGCTTTGTGTCTAGGTACCAGCCATTGAAGCCAGCAAACCTTTAATATTGCATTTCTGACGATAGGCAGAAGGTCTTGCATTATTTACAAAATGAAGATATTCTGTGACACAAAGCTGCAAAATCTCCAGCTTTTACTAAAATGTATTTGAGGAGACTATTTGACACAAGAAAGGCCCATAGGTTATCCTAGGGAGATTTTAAATACAACCTAATTTATAATCCCAAAGAAGAAGGAGTAGAATCTTGAAATACATTGAGTTTATTCAGATAAACTAAGCATGCTACCAAATGTAATTTGGTTTCAGGGCTGAGCCAGAGTTGTGTTTTGTTGAGAAGGTAGCAGGGATACCAGATTTCTGGAGATACCATATTTATTTATGAGGTGTAGTTGAGGATTCTGTTTGGGAAAAGTCTTTCAATGATGTCTTGCTCTTCTACCCTGCACAGAGTCTTTTCTTGAATGGAATGAAGATCAGATAGAGAAAACAGCAGTGTTTTAGGAATATGTGTACAAACTGTATTTATTCTGTGTAAACTTCCTTAACAATTTCTTGTGTTGGTGAATTCACCAAGATCCTGAAAGACTGTTAAGGTCTCTCAACAAAAGCAGTGGCCTTTATTCTCATAAAGGCATTTTAGAGATTAGATCATGATACTTTAAAAGCTGTGTTGGATATACATTTGTATATATAAATGCATCATTCCATGAAGGAAAAAATAGCACATACTGTGTTGTGAAGAATCACAGAATTGTTTAGTTTGGAAGGAACCTCTGCAGGTCCAGTCCAGCCCCCTGCTCAAGAAGGTTTTGTCTTGTTTTTGAAATCCACATCAATAAGGGAATAAATATATTCACTCTTCCTTGCCCCACCTTTTCCTGCTCAAACTTTGTGTTCACATCTGTCCTTCTTTCCGGTCCATTGTGTGTCTTATGGATGCTTTTGCAGGCAATATGGAATGGGTAATGTGGAATAGGATGGAATAGGAATGACACCTATGCAGAGATGGTCTGTGGTTGTTAAATTGGTTGTTGAGCTATGTCCTCAGCCAGTGTTGTGGTCTCCTTATGGAAGCCACTGATCTGTAGGTTCCTACTTGAAAACTCCTTTTGCAAACAAACTACAGCGATGTGCAAATCTACGGAGTAAATACTTTTCAGGAAAGCTTTAATGCAAATAAATTGACTTGTAATGCATAACTTTGGCTTTGTGATTCCTTTGTGTTTTAGGGCAGTAGTGGCTGTATTAGGATCCAGTGAGTGGACACCTGGCCAGTGCTGTTTCATAGAATCATGGAATGGTTTGGGTTGTAAGGACCTTAATAGATGAAATCCCTCTACCCTGGGCAGGGACACCTTCTCTTAGAACAGGTTGCTCAAAGCTCCATCCAGCCTGGCCTTGAACACTTCCAGGGATGGAGCATCCACAATTTCTCTGAGCAACCTGTGCCAGTGAATCACATTTACAGTGTGATTATAAATCTCGCTTCAACCTTGCATGTGTTATTAGCCCTTACCTAGCACACACATGCAGCACTGTCTGTCTGGCCTGTCCCTCTGAGTCCAAGCTCCCAATGCCCAGAGGAATTTCACATGCAAATCTTGTATCCTGTACAGATTGTTTGAGCTACACTGTGAGATAGATATTATGATACAATTAATCTCTTTGTAGGCATATGTATTATCTGTCAGAATCAGACTGGTCCTGTAAGATTTGGGGAATAAGAGGTAATTTAATGCATCACAGATGAAGCAGCTGCATATGAGAGAAGAGTTATGTCATTGTTACCATGAACCAGAGGGTAGGGTGGAGAAAGAAGAGGTCTATCTCCAGACAGATCAGTATTTACCTGTGAAGTGAATGTTTCTGTCAAAAGTTCATTCAGCCTTTGCGTCCAGATACAGCTGGGAGGCTTCAGTGCTGTAGCATGTGAACTAACTCACCACCACCACGAGTCTGGGAGCAGAGAGAGGAAGCCCCAGGCACAGATGATTTGTGGGAGTGGTGGCACTGAGAAGCAGTCAATTAAACACAGTACTGCAGTGCTCAAAGCTGAGGGGTTTGTCCTCAGAGTGATCAAAATAGTTGTTTGAATTGCCTTCGGAAGGCTGGTTGGGAAGCAGAACTGGATGGATACAATAATCAGAGTGCTTATTGCCTCTTGAAATTTTAATTGGACTTGATGTTATAATATCAATTAAGCTTGAAGGTGCAAGCTTGGGCTTGTGGAAGTTGTAGCCTCCTGCGGAAGGCCCAGTGCTCGCAGAGCAGCGCATTTGTAACCTGGGCCAGCAGCTCTGCAGCACCAGCTCCTGCTCGGGACACTTAGTCCTGGCCCTGTCCCTGTGCCTTGCCCAAGTGGCTTGAAATAGGTGCAAGGATATAAAGTGAATTGGAGATGGTGGCAGACTGAACTCCCTTTCTATGATGCCTTTTCCTGGTCTTAAAATCAAGAATCAAACATGGTTAGAAAGGAAAAAGGGATTTTACCTCTGTATTTATTTTAAGGATCTTTAGGTGCATCATGTCCAGGTTGAATTCACCAAAATGCACACTGCAATGCACACCCACAATAGGTCTGCTATATCATTATAGGTCTTACTCATTAGCATATCTATCAAAGATTCCCCAGTGAGAGGCTCAAGTGAGCCCCCCCTCCCCCAGGAACCTTCCCCTGGATGGTTCTATCTTGGTTTACAGAATGTGTTCTGGAGAGGACCTTGGGGTCTGTGGTTTCTAAGATGTCTAGTCTCCTAGCTGAACAAAATAAATCTAAGAATGTAGGCTAAAAACCACTAAGAATACAAAAGCTATAAAAAGGTATATAAAAGGGGTATAAAAAGGTGAAAAATCATCATGGCATCATCTATGTCTTAAACACTTTTCTGGGATTGGGAGTAAATGTAGCAAACACATAAGTTACTGTCTTACCCTGTAAGTTTTATATGACAAAAGTGATGTAGTTTGGAGAGGTGTAGTGTTTTTACAGAGATCAGTAGCAGCAAAGCTTCTGAGGAAGGCCTAGGCAAAAGAGTTTGCTTCTTTCTTTACAGCTTAACTGAGATTTATCTTTCAAAATGTATTAAATGTAATGAAGAATGTACAAAGTACATCCTCTTTAAGGGACCTACATTTTTTCTTCATTCTAACCTCTCTTGGATGTAGATCTAGAATTCTTTTTGTTCATAGTAACTCAAACAAAAAGCTTTTTAATGAATTATCTGCCATTTATCACTATTTAAAACTTAAGGATTCATTCATTTGGCATTGTATCTCTCTAACCTTTTTTTTCTCATCTGTAAAATTGTAGAAAAATTGAATGAGTTGTTCTTTAGAGTGATTTCAGTTTATTTTTCCTGTATTAAAAACTTAGAGGCATAAGTGTTTTCCTGCCTTTTGTTAGAGGAGATACTTTAGATACAAGTTTGTCTGCATGTTGAATTTGTCTTTTGTTGTCTTTGAAACCTGCCCACATTTACTAAAGTTTCAACCTGTTGGAAAATTTCCATTGCATTTTCTTAGTAGGTAGATCATCTAAGAATATTCTGTCTGCAGCAAGAATGTGCTCCATTGATCCCTCTATGATCAGTGCTTTAGGAATTGGACAGGACTTTGTTTGCAGGTGTTTTTTCTGGCAGTAGGTCAGTAATTTAAAAATTTCCCCTGCTAGTATGAAGACAAGATACAGCAGCTGATAGGAGTAAAAAAAGCTAAAGTTATGTAATTTTAATTTAATACTGTAGTGCATTCTGCTAGACTGCAGCACTTTGTCTTCATTAAAATATTATTTCAATATGTAACTACCTGTGTCAGTGTCTTGCCAACTAAATATTTTTATAGTACTGCAGAGTTTGTTTTTTAAAATCACTGGCTTGCAAGTTTTTAGGCAGCTCTTTCTAGAGATGCTGGAAATGACAAGCAGAGCTTCCTCAAATACAGGTTTCACTGTGTTTCCAGTAGGCATAACTAGAAGTTATCCAGGAAATAAAGCAGAAATAGTAGTTCTTTAACTTGTTAACTGACACTTTAGGGACTACTATTGAACTGAAAATAACATCAAAGCTTAAAGGACAGACACAACAGGGCCAGGTTCAGACTCTGCTGCGTAGAATAGATGATAAAATACAGGTAACCTGTAACTTCTGTCTTTAGCTTCTGAAAAGTGAAGAGTCATACTTTGGCAGTGGAGTAAACTAGATTAATTTTTCCATTCTTGACTCTATGTGAGTAATGCAAGTTTCCATTCTATACTCCTTTAAAACAAGTTCCAACACTTTGTGTCGAGGTACTGTGTGTTTCATAGCTAGACAGGCTCCAGCAGCCTGTCAAAGCTCCATAAGCTCTCTGCTTATGGCTCACAGAAAGCAAACTAGATTTTCATTTCTCCTTCCATTCAACAGGAGCCTCTTTCATGTCTGAAAATTGAAAACGCGTGTTTTTCAGTGTGGTGCATGGATGTGTGTGTGCCCTCTGGCACACCTGTTTCTAATTTCCTGACTTGAAAGCATCTCCCATCAAAAGAAGCAGAAAAACAGTTTCTCTCTGACATGCTGCTCAGAGGCCCTCGCTTTGCACAAGGCCTTCCTTTCGTTTGCCATCTTGGTTCCATCGGAGGAACATTATAAGATGCAGAGCACGCAATGTATGGGATGTTCAGCTTATATTGTGCTGGGTTCTTTCTCCTCTTGTTGTGGTTATTTCAGGCATTAGAAATCTTCTTGAGAAGTCACTATGCTGAGGAAAAAACCCAGTGACTTGATCCTTAGTTTCTTGCATGAAACTCAAATGAAAGATTCAAGTCTGTGGCAGGTTAAGGTTTGTATACCTATTTTATTTATACAGTTTTAGTTACTGTTTGGTACAGGAAGATTAACATTTAAAAATTACAGCTCAGATTTCTTACCTTTTTTCAGAATCATATGCAGTGTAAAGTAGTATCTAGTATAATAGCTAAAATTTGAAGATGGTAACAATCTTAAAAGATAAAAATATCACAAAAACCCCCCCTTGTAACTTGGTCGTTGTGGAAGTTGTGCATAGGCTAACTAGCAACAACTACTGCTGAAATAGTAACTTGAGGGGATTACTGATACATCCATAACAACTAAATTATAGTAGGATAACAGAAGAAAAAGAGACTATGAAAAAAAAGGTTGTAGATTCCCAGACTGTTCTTGTGCAAATCTTGCAGTAATCAATGAGGAGTATTTGAATAGGAGGTAAAATCGTATTATTCTCAGAAATTATGCATATGAATACCTACAGAAAAGGGTTCTATTTCACTGTTGGTCTGCCTGGCACTTTGAAAGAAACTGTAATGTGGCATGATCCAAGATACGTGTCTCTGAAAATCAATGTTGACGTTTCTGTATGATCTTCAAGTGATTTTCAGGCAGGAATAGAAGCTTCTGGTTGAAGACAGGTTTTCTGGGATCTTCTAGAGTTTTGTTTGGGTTTGTAGTTTGTTTACAAAATAATGCTGTTGTGGCTATTAAGCCTCATTCTTCTTTCTTTCCCTTGTCATAGGAATCTGTTGCCAAATACCTCTGGAGCCTTCAGGAATCTGTATATTTTTCCCTTTAATCTAGGAGGCTAGAAACTTGCATCAAAATATCTATGTATTTATCTATTTGATTTTCATAAAATCTTAGAATGGTTTTGGTTGGGAGGGACCTTAAAGCCCATCAAGTTCCAACCCCCTGCCATGGGCAGGAACACCTTCCACTAGAACAGGTTACTCAGAGCCCATCCAACTTGGCCTTGAACACTTCCAGGGATGGCACATTCAGAACTTTCCCGGGCAACTGGTTCCAGTATCTCACCACCCTCACAGTAAAGAATTTCTTCCTAATATCTAATTTAAATCTACCCTCCTTCATTGTAAAGACATTCCCCCTTGTCCTGTTACTCCATGCTCTTGTCAGAAGTCCCTCTCTGTCTTCCTTGTAGCCCATTTAAGTACTGGAAGGTGCTAGAAGGTCTCCTCGGAGCCTTTCCTTCTCCAGGTTGAACAAAGCCAATGCTCTTAGCCTGTTTCTGTATTAAAGGTGCTCCAGCCCACAGATCATCCTCACGGCCCTTGTCTGGATCTGCTCTAACAGTTCCACATCTTTCCTGTGCTGGGGACCCCAGATCTGGATGCAGCACTGCAGCTGGGGTCTCACCTGAGCAGGCAGAGCAGCAGAATCCACTCCCTCCCGTGCTGCCCACCCTGCTTTGGATGCAGCCTGGGCTGCAGTTGGTTCTCTGGGTTGCAAGCACATGTTTTCAGGTCATGTTGAGTGTCTTGTCCACCAAAAACCCAGACATCCTCCTCAGGGCCACTCTCAATCCATTCTCCTCCAATCCAATCCATCCTCCTCAGGGCCACTCTCAATCCATTCTCCTCTTCTATTTGTGATTGGGGTTACCCTGGCCCAGGTGCAGCACCTTCTTCTTGGTCTTGTTGGACTCCAAGAGGTCCACACAGACTCACCTCTGCAGCCTGTTCAGGTCCCTCTGGATGGCATCCCTTCCCTCCAGCACGTGACTGCACCACACAGCGCGGTGTCATTGGCCGAGTGTGCTCTCAGTCCCACTGTCCCAGCTGCTGACAAAGGATTGAACAGCACGGGCCCCTGAGGAACACCACTCATCCCTGGTGTCCACTTGGACGTGGAGCCATTGCCACAGCTCTTCTAGTGTGACTGTCCAGCCAATTCCTTATCCACTGAGCAGTGTGCCCATCAGATCTGTGTGTCTCTTTAATGTACAGACAAGGATGTTGTGCTGGACAGTGTCAAATACTTTGCACAAGTCCAGGCGGATGGCACCAGTTGCTCTTCCCTTACCCTCCAATGCTGTAACCCCACTGAAGAAGGTCACCAAATTTGTCACACATGATTTATCAAAATAGTCTCTATAAATTATTTGTTTTCTGTTAGAAGCATTTTTCCCTTTGCCAGTAGCAATCCCAGAGGAAGGCAATTAATTGTACTTAGCCCTGCAAACACGGACAACAACAGTTCCAACAGTAGTATTTTTGTCAGCGGAGGAGTTACAAGTAGACAACATGGTGTTTGCAAAATACTACTGTGTTAGGAAAATAATTTGTTTACTATATGAAACAGTTACTTCAGTGTGAAGCACTAATTTAACCCAGTAAATTTTTCCAGCTAGTCATCTCCATTTGAGTCACTCGTGTGAAGTCTTAGAGAAGCATTTGTCTGTCATTGCAAAATATTCATCTCTGAAATATAATGAGCTTCAGGTTACTGAAGAAGTCATCATCATAACTGGGAAAGGGTAATAAAATGATTTAAACTCTGTGTACAGGAAAATTACTAAAATGAATGTATTTGACACTTCAATGTAGAATTGAAAAATTCTTAGTGGGAGTCCCTCTTGGTTTGGTTTTAGTATTATTCAGGGAAAGAAATGCGAAATGTATTAACACATGCAGTTAAATGTAGTATAATGTGAGATAGTTAAGCAAATGAACCAGATTTACATTTTCATCAACTTATGTGCATGATTTGGAAATGTGTTCAAGTAGCTTTCACTGTAATTGCTGTCTTGAGTCATGTTAATACAAGGCTTTTTGGAAGTTGGCTAATGCTGGCAGTTAGACTAAAGTGACTGGAACTATAAATTTGAACCCACGACTTTATATTATATGTTATAAATCAGTTTTGATTGCTGTAGTAATGTATCAATTCATTTTGTGTCTAGTCCTAGTGTTATCTACAGTGCGTCCCCAGTTTGAGGCTATAGAGATGTATAGATCTGCTAAACCTCCAAGAAGTTTGGTTCTGACTTGAGATAATTGAAAGTGTAGTTCTTTTTCTCAGCCTTTATCTGGTCGAAGTATGTGAAACACTGCTTAGGTTTGTTTGGTTTTGTTTTCTGTTTTTGTTTGTTTGGGGTTTTTTTTCTGTTTAGTTTTTTGGTTTTTTTCTTCAAAAATAGATGTTCCTACATCAAAAACTACAGTAACAAATTTTTCTTTTCCAAATGGGGGAATTGTTTTCCTTAGTTATCTGTTCCTGCAGACTACCAGCAAGTGATGTGTTGAAAGATTTTTACATACACTGCCAGCAGCAGTCTGTAAGTTTATTGCCTTATAGGTTGACATAAATATGACAAAAAGAAATGACTTTGTCTGTGGGGATGTAGAGATGTGTGATGTGTTTGTAGAATTGCAAAGCTGCTTTCCTTGTGGTTGATCCTGGATCACATCAGTGGGCTGCAGCTGTTCTTAACCCATATTAAGTTTTCTCTCTCTGAATTTTTTTTGGAGCAGACTTGATGTTATGGGAACTCTTCAATAAAGTCATTCTCTTGGGGGGAAATAACATTATACGTCATGCAAAAAAATGGCTATTGTTTTTTTGATGCCAATTTAGGAAATACTTGAAAATTGTGAAGTAGTAACATCTGGTTTTATTACTTGATGCATTGGAGATGCATAGGCTCACTCTGATTTCTGTGTCTCATTTGTTTGATTCCTATTCTAAATCCCATGCTTCTTACTCATATAGTTATATTTAAATGTATTGCATGTTATATTTAAAGGTACTAACAGGTTTTTTTCAAGAAAAAACCAGCTTTCTCAGCTTTTGCTGGAGCATATGCCTGCTTAGTTTTGTTCTTTACAGCAAAACTTCATATTGATTAAAGCTTCTTAGCTTTAAAAAAGTGATGTCCATGTTGTGATCTATGGGTAAAATGCATCTTGTGGGGTTTTGTCATGTTCTTCATACATCACTTTGTCTGGAATGAATAGTAGGTAACTCACAGTTCTATTGTGGACAGAAGCTTTTGAGTGTGGGTGTAATGAGGCAAATGAATGGACAGACCCTCCTGTAAGCAGCTGCAGAGGATGCTCTGTTGCACGAGCCTCTTGAAGATTATCCCCTAACCAGGACACTTCTCTCAGTAACTTGAGAGCTTGACAGTCTTGATGAAAACACTTTTTCCCTTGTGCTCTCAAGAACGACTTCCCTTGGCTGTGTAACTGTTGTAGTGTTTTGGCTCTTTCATTTCCCCCTAAATTTGTAACTGGTTTTTACTCAATCTGTTTGCTATACAAAGAATTTTTTGTCTTTCTGTTGTGCCACTTGTATGTAGATTCAATGCCAAAGTGTCCCACTTCAAACAACTCAGTTTAGCTGAATTGTATTAATCAGGAGACACTGCCCATTAGCAGGGACACATAACTGAAGACCAAGGTATTTTTTTGATGATTGAACATAGCAGGATTTTGGGACACATGTACACAGTTTTTCAGCAATCTGGTTCCTGGGCTGATTCTCTGACATCTGATGCATCCATAGTGCTCCAGAGGGTGGTTTTTCTAATCTTTTAAATGAGGGGGGTAATTTTTTTTTTCTTCTGTTTTAGCAATCTTTGAAGAACAGTGGGAAATCACTGTGCATTTAAGGGAAAGGGTATAATTGTGTGACAAGTTGCCAGAGAGAGAGATTCTTCGAGTACGTTACCATGTTAATTAGGGTTTAAAAATGGTGAGAAGAACAAGAAACCAGTCTGTGAGTAGCTCCAATATGCAGTGCCAGACCTGCCAACATCTTTGTGCCATGTTGTAACCAAACCAGTCAGTGCTCTAAACTCAGCATATGCACAGTGATGAGAGACTCAGCAGGCTGCACTGGAGCTGCTTTGGGTTGGGTTTAATTACTAAATTTTTCTTTATGCCACATCTAGGCTGGCTTCAGCCAGTGTCTCTGTTCTGGGCTTGTTAGTGCTTCCAGTAAAGTGAGAGTTACCCGTGGAGACTGAGCTGTGTTTGTCTGAAGCCAGCCTAGGTCTGATGTCTTACCAGCTCCAGCTCCCTGCCACTTGGAAGCAACTAGATTGTTTCCAGCCATAAATTTGTTTCTGGAGGCTGTGTAGGTGTATTTATGGAGTTCTGTACCTGAGCTAATAAGTCCAACTGGATTACAGCAGATTTTTTTTTTTATGGTTCCAGTGCTTGCATCATCTTGTCGTGTTTAATGAGAAATATGCTAGAAATATTTATATATAATTGTGAACTGACTGTATCTGATTTCTCTCTGTATATTCTGGTGTCTAATGCAGTCTTAGGCCCTGATAAGTTACAAATCTGATTAAAGTGCAGTTGCTTAAATTTAGATAATTTGAGGTCATTGTTACATTACAACTCTACATTAGTTATGCTTTTCTTTCTGTCCTAACTGGATAACACAGTTCACCTGGCTCTTGGTTAGACCTCTTCTAGCTGCTTTGTCTACTTCCCTGCCATTGAGAAAAAATGTCAACAAATGGGAGGCCTAAGCAGTGTAATGACCTTGGTCTATATGGAGAAGGTATCAGCAGTGGGTTTTCCTGTCCAAAAAACCCCAGTTGATCCAGTAAACATGCATGGTGTCACTTGGCTGCAGCTGTATGTCCCAAAGCACAGTACAGGAAGGGAAAAGGGTGTAGGAGAAAAAATAGCAGGTGTGAAAGTGTTCCTACTGAACAAGTGTAGCAGTAATGACCTGCTTGTCTTCACCAAAAATAGGTTTCAGGGGATAGGTACAGAAAGCACTGAGGCAATAAGTGGTTGTTTGCAGAACCTTTTTAATTTCTTAAGGACAAACCTTTAAAAATTACAGGAATTTGTATTAGGAGTCCAATGACCAGCCACTGTGGCAAAAAAGCATGGGTGAATTCATGTATTCCTTTGTTGAAAAAAGGCCGAATCAGATGGTAGAAGAAGTAGGAGATTCTGTCATGCAAAAGGAGTTACTGTGTCACTGAAGTTGTTCTCAGTTTGAAGAGTTGCATGCAAGGATCATTCCCAAGAGAATGATTAGTAAGAGGATTCTATCTGGAGAGAGATTACAAGTCACAGATAGTGTTGCTGTTTCTTCTTTCTGTTATGTAAATTTTGTTTGGTTTATGCCTTTGTGCACTCAAAATTTCAGGAAAGTTGTGAGAAAACCACTGACTTAGTTTAATTTTTGCATGACTCAGTGTCAACCTTTTTTAAAAAATATATATATATATGGCAGAAACTTGTCATATGCATCACTATTAAGAAACTGTCACTACTTTGCATCACCACAGCCAAATTAATGTGATGATGTAAATTAATGACAGGGTTTCCTTGTAGTGATATTTATATTTTGACTATTCCCAATCTTAATATTTCTATAGGTTGTGGAGAGCACCTTGTCCGGACCATACTGGCCAGAGAATGTTCATGTGCTTTGCAAACAGAGGATGCCCACCAAGCTCTCCTAGAGACTATGCAAAACAAGTTTATTGGTAAGTATATGGTCCTGATTTGGTTAAATGTCACCCAACATTGTTGAAAATGCAAGTAACTCTATTAAATAAAGATACTCATGATTTCTGTTGAAGCCTTGTGTTGCAGTTGGCTTCAGATTTAGTATTGTGTTACATCTGAAAAATGTTAAACTACGGAAGAATATATTAGGAAATTTAAAGGAAAACCCTTGGAAATACCTCAATTGTTATGTGAGTCATAGAATACCCAGAGAGGTTTGAAGAAAGAATTTCCTGTCTGAATCACGGGCTGTGGTGTACAATTGCATATTTTAGAATTGATGGGTTAGGAGCATTAGCAAAAATTATTCATCATGTTAACCCTTTTAAAAATAGTAGACTTCAAAACCATTTCATGTTCTAATTAAATGCTTTGGACAGACAGATTCTGGTTTGCTATTTACACCATAAAATTAATTTCTTGAAAAAGTGAAATAGACTTTATTCAAAAAAATTTTTTTCTTTGATTTAAGAGAATTGTGCAATATGTCTTCAATTTCTTGTAAATATAGATCTTGTTTTCTTTCCTCAAGTCATAAGCAAAATATGGATGTGGAATTTTAAAATAACCATAAAATCTTGCCCTTTCCAGTGTAGCTTCTGGCATATGTGTTGACTTGCAGTGGCTTCATAACCCTTAAAATTTTTCAAGCTTTAGAATCCACAGACAATTTTCATCTTCAAAATTTCTTACAGACAACATAATACTTGTATATTGTATTGCAAAGCTCATTTTATGATACTTTAATTAGAACTGAAAGAGGGACCTATACACACCTTTTGAGGTCCTAGGGACTGATGCCCTTGGTTTTGGCAAGCAGTGCATTGCAACTTCTTGATTTCTTTTTATAGTGTTGAATCCATGTTAGATTCTGCTTCTGACATTTGACTGTTTATGGGGAAGTCACCTTCGCATTGGAAGACTGCACTTGATAACCTGCTGTCATACTGCAGTCATTTCTAGGTGTTGTAAGAGTGCACAACACTCTGTGTGTTCCCCAAAAAGATTCTAATCCAAGCCGCAAAAATGTAGCTTTCTATATTTAATCACTCATTCCAGTGCATTGTGGCCCAAAATTAGGAATTTGTGTACCCAAAAGAAGCCCTTAGGAAGGCTGCTTGTGATAGCTGTGCTAATTTGTAGCCCTGCTTTGCAGGTGTTGTAGGGATGTGGCCTAACTTCAGGGAAGTCGGATCTTTAGTCCACACTCTCAAAATGTATTGTGCTGTTTGTGGTAAGAGTACTAAAAGCAGGCACAAATTGTATGTAGCCTTCTGCAATTTCACATTAGTGCAGGCACACACACAAGATGGAAAGCTACCGATGAAGTATTTCATAGAGACTGGCTGATAAAAACCCCCGAAACAAATATTTTTTAGTTAAATGTGCCTTCTTTAAGTTGCTTTGAGTTTTCTGGGTTTTCTTTGTTCTGTTCGGTAATGGTTAGCAAAAAATGCAAGTCTTCTTTTGCTGTTTAATGCAAACATATTTTGCCCCCACTTTGCATAACAGAAGTTTTCATTTAAAATGTTAACTGGCTCCTATGTGATACATATGTTGTGTTGTTTACTGAAAATGTGAAAATGTTTCTGTTGGAGATAAGAGCATATTAAATGTTGCTGAAGTTTTTGTTACACCTGAACTATCAATTGCAGAGAAAGAGGAGCTGCACAGGTGGAGGTACCAGGCTAACAGTGTGATGTGTTATTGCCTTGAGAAAACACACAAAACCCAGCTAAACAGCAGGGAGTGAAAAGAGTGTGAGACAGGATAAAATTAATGCTTTTCATGAAAAGAAAATTGAAAAAAACATTTATATAACATTTATATAAAAGCTTTGTAATTCCTTTTTAGAGTTTCATGTTTTAATTTGGAACAGGTCTGGCTTGTATTTTCAGAAACTTACCACTGCAAGCTTTTGCTGCCTGACAGCAGGAATGTGTACTATCTGCTCAGTCATCTATCTGGGCAGTGCTGATGTGGGAAAAAAAGACACAGCCATCTTTGTTTTTTGTGTAGGTGAAGTGCTTGGATTAGAAGACATAAAATCTAGTTTGTGCTCAGCTCTCCTGTGAATGAAGACTGATCAAGGAAAACATCACAATACAGATACATCTTGCTGGTTACACGTGATGTAGTATTGAGTTTGTAGCTGGTAGAGAAATTTTGGAAATCTTTGCAATTCTGCAGATGGAATGCAAAGTTATATGTGGCAAATGCAGTGCAACAGTTAAAAATGTGCGTTACACTTAAAACAGCAGGGTTATACTAAATAGGGTTTTTTTGCTGTGACTTTTCATAGGTGATGTGCTAGTTGATAGCACAGGGTGTGGTACGGTGCAGGCTTTCTTACTGTGAAACAACAGGATAAAATGGGCTAGTAGACTCCTTGCTGATGGCATGGATGCTTCCCTTGCCTTCCTTAGAGCCCTGTTTTGTGGTCTTGTCAAACTGTCAACGGAATTATACTGGACCAAGGCTGAAAAAACCCCAGCCTTTAACAAAGCTAAGCTAGAACGTTTTATCAGAAGTCAAAATGTGTGTTACTTGTATCAGGGGAATGAACAGCTGATTTTGGGAGTTGCCATCAGATTGGTGCTTCCTGTTTACAGGACTCTCCGAGTCTCTGCAGAGCTCTGGGAATCCTTCCAGCTAGGGAATGCCTGGCTTAGACAGTGAGTGCTGTTTAAACAGCAGGTGATGAGCAAACTCATGTCAGATGTGCTTCTCTCATCCTTTCTCAGAGCCAGCTTACTGTGGAGAATGCACAACTGATGGTTGAATCAGAGGTGAGAGAAATTAAATTTAGACTTTTGTAAATGGAATGGGATCCATATCTTTAGTCAAAGAGCATGAAAGGCTTGGTTCACCATTGAAGAATGGTGTTCTGTAAACACAAATACCTTCCAAACAGAAGAACAGAGGATTTTGTTACTCATCATTCCTTTCAAATGCAGCCAAATTGGTGGAATGTCGACTTAGAGTAAATATTTGTGTCATCTCACTGGCGGAAAATCTGGGCATTTAACAATGGCAACGTTAGCAATGGTACTTTAAAACTTCTTATGAAGTATTAGAAAATAATGAGCTGAAAGACATAGTTGGAATCTGATATTTGTTCTTTCCTTAGTGGAAATATGTTTTTCTATTCTTGTATTTTTAAACTGTGCTTCAGTTGAGCGAAGTCTGCAGAAAGGTAATACCAGAAGGATAATGCTGACACTTTCTCTTCTAGAAATTTCGTGTCAAAATCCTTTCTTCTGAGCAGGAGTTTGGACAGCTAGGAATCATAGAATATGAATTTCCTGATAATTAGTTATGCTTGTTGGGGAGGAAAAAGCCTCATACTTTAACAGTAACAAGACTGTGATTGGCATTACACAGTGTTATAGTTACTTTATAGTACATTATAATTTCCTTCTGTGCTGCATCACTTTGAGCTTTGGTGTATCCTTTGTGATTTTCTAGCAGAGGAAACAAACTATGGAAGCATTATTATGCTTCTCCATGACACAGAGGAAAAGATT
Organism: Corvus cornix cornix; assembly: GCF_000738735.6. Taxonomy (NCBI): domain Eukaryota; kingdom Metazoa; phylum Chordata; class Aves; order Passeriformes; family Corvidae; genus Corvus; species Corvus cornix. Next base: position 6,776,340 of record NC_047056.1, on the reverse strand, counting down.
TCAGAAGAGAGTGAAGTGATCCTGAAGTTTCATAAACACAACATGGTGATGTTCCACAAGGATTTGTCTGGGTCCTCCCTATGCTTCTCCATGTCAAAAGCATTGGGATTTTATTGGTCTGTGGTAATACCTCAGTTATTTAATTTCTTAGAATCTTCCCTGTAATGTTTTAAAGTGCATGTGTTTTCCCTTGCAGCTTCTTTAAAAATTCAATATAGATGTTGTAACTTAATGTATCATGAAATACAAAGACCTCTGATTTGAGACAGCTTGTGCTTAAACGTTCAGCAAATAATGGTGCATGAAATTAAAAGCAGGCTTCATTTAGTGCTTATTATATTCCTCTAATGTTTATTTCAATTGTTACCTTGGAGTTTAGTGGGATACATAGCAGAAGCAGTGGCAAACAGCTTCACTTTCACACGTTCTGTACACAAGCTGACAGTCCAGTGGCTGAGGTGATCTATAGACTGTTGACCTGAAAAAGTCAGAATTTCACTCACACGATGCACAAGAAGGTTCAGAACTGTTTTGCTGCCCTCTGTTAAAACTGGGGGATGCTGAAGCACTTAATTGGTTACACCACACCACGGTCAGTGTTTAGACCAGAGTTTTAAGCCTTTGAAAGCTGATGTAAACAATGAAGCTGGTAATGGTTTCTCTGCTGAGGAAGAGTATGAGTGTAAAACATCTGATGAACAGCTGGTTCATTCTTCAGCTGGGTAAGTGCAAATAAAACACTTCTCTTACAGCTTAGTGTTGAATCTGTGCTAGAATGGTTCTGTGCAGTAACTACAAATGGGGAAAAAAGGCACAGGATCAGAAGTGAACAACTCATATCAATCCCGTGATCTGGAGGAAGCAATCCTCATCATGGGAGAGCTTTAATTCAAAAGAGATGTTGAAGAAAAAGTGTTCTTCCCTTGTAGCTGTAGCTTCTCCAGAGCAAGGCTGAATGTTGAGGCCGTTATTTGCCTTAACACTTGTGAAATCTCTTAAGTTCTGTCCCTGATCAGTGGCTGAACCTGGGTCGTGGTGTTCAGTTCTGGCTGCTCTTGCAGAACTGAATGGGATCAGTGAATGTGGAGTTGCCGTGAAGACCTGTTTGCTTGCTTTTGAGAGACCATTGCTACAGATTAATAACATACACAAATAAAATACACAAATAAAAATGTGATAATGCTTTCTGTATGTCACATAGCAATAACAGAATAGTTGAGCTTTGAAAGAGAGAAACGTGTTTTGTAAAATGCAGTTTTGTGACTGGGGAAGGTGAGGATTAGACCAAAACTAATGAAATATGGGGTTTGTTTCATTTTTTTCCTACCTCTTCTCTCTGGTGTGGCCAGCCAGTGCTAACATTATTAGTTAATGCTGCAGTTGAAGTTCTGCTTTGGATTTTTCATGCCGCATTCCTCAGTGGTATGCCAGTGTAACTGGGAAAGGAAGACAGAGCTTCATGAGACTTAAAATGATATTTAAAGCCCAAGGTTTTGTAATTTTGTCATTAGCAAGCTATTAGATCAAAGATTTATCTAGCAATTCTATTTTATTGCAGTGGAAAACAGTATTTTTGGCTAGTAGGCATATTTTGGTTTTATTTTAACTAAATTTTGAATTTGTATGGGAAAATCTATCTTTCTGAAGAGTACAGAGAGCAAAAATGGTGTAGGAGGTGGGAGCCAAATAACTTTTTCCTTCTAGTGAGAAACGTTCTGCCTTTAATATGCATGGCAGTATTTCAGTTCCACCTTTTCTCTTTCTCTTGAAATACTAGTTAAATGTAATGTATATATAAAAAAGTCATTACTTACATTGTTATTTTTTACAGAAGTCTGCACTGTTATTTCTTTTTCTCAATGGGTTGGCTGTAACAAAATGAGTTTTAGAACTAAATGAGTGAAATATGCTCCTAACCTTTGAATTCACAGTGTTTTGAGAACACTCAGATTAATTCCTGTGTATGGTACAGGGATTCTCTTTAGAAATAAAATATAATACTGGTTTTGTACCATTATTTTTACAGATTTAATGATGGACAGATAGCATTTGACTGTCTGGAATTTTGTGTACTGTAGACCTACTCATTTGCACTGTATTGCTGTGTTAAAATGCACTCTTTAACGTAATTGTAATCATCATCAGTAACTCTGCATATCTAGAAAGATCTTTGTTTAAAAAACGTATTATGTTTGAATCACTCTTGTAACATTTTTTGAAAAATTCCTTTAATTGGAAAATAAGTAACTTTTAAACAACAAGCTGATCAGCATGTATTTAATTTGGCTTAGAGTCTAATTTTTAAGAGCAGAGAAACAGCCTGAATTTACTGTAACATGGAATACTTTAATATTATTGTAGGCAACTGGTTTTTACTGACACTTTTTAGAGTTTGATTCCCCATACCTTAGGCAGTGAATTGGAGACACACACTCTATTGTTGCTGATTTTGCACTGAAATGATTTAGCTGAACTTGCTGCTGAAGGCATTCAGGATGGGTGAGGGTGTAGTCACACAATTTGCTTCTGATGTCTCTGGGAATGGCAGCCTTCAGCAGAAATGGGGAAGCAGGGTGGCCCTTGGAAGTGGTGTGGGTGGGAAGATCCTGTACCGTTGTGGGGTTGTGCCAGTGACTGTGTTTGTGTCTTCATCTGCTGCTTGTGTTTGGAGATGTGTTTTGGAGATGAAAACAAGGGGTATGTTCTTTTTTCAGACTTCTCCCACCATTCCAAGAGTAATGCTCATTCTGCAGGTGATGATGAAATGGTGTAGAAGATCAAAAGGGCAAGCAAGGCTCTGTTTTTGACTGTAGGAGAGATAATGTCTCCCATCATCTTTGCTTTGTTTGCATAACACAAACTTCTAAGATATTTGGTTCAATACTCCATTCAAATTACCTGCTACAAGTCACTTTAAGTAATTTTATTAATCTCTCTCTCACACCAGTAGTACTGTTACAAAGTTGGTGCAGTGTAACCTGGTTTCACGTGACATAACCAACATCTTCTTACTCCAAGGGCCCAACCTGCATCATTCTTAAAGAAGTCAGTCTTGCCCATCTATTGTGTTTTATGAGTGCTGAAGTTAAGACTTTTATCATGCTTTTATCAGGTGTAGTGCTATTAAGTTAATCCTCTTCTGGAGTTTTCTAGTTGCAGTAGGGTGGCAGTGTACTCAAGCAAAGGCTGAATTAATAGTCAGTTTTCCAGCTTTTGAGTGGTCTTCAAAGCCTTTTGAGTTTTGTGGACTTGCAGTAAAGCTTCCATGGTGCATATTTGTTGAAGGAAGTAATTTGTTTAGAAAAAATACTGTGCATATTTAGGGCAATGTAATGGACACCATGTTTAATGTCAATAAATAAATGCTGTTTATGCTGACAGAACTGGGGCTCTCAGTTGTTCATGTAGAGGTGGAGCATCTTTTTTGGTGAAGCTGTAAGCTGAAGATTTCGTCTTATGTGCTTGAAGCTCAAGTTTTAAATTACTTATTTAAACCCTCTTTCAAAATATGTGTCACAAAACACTTGCTTTGAGCAGTTGCTTTTCTCATTCTGTGTTTCACTGAAGATGAGTATTTCATTCTTGCAAAGAAATCCCTGCAAAAATGAAGAATTTTGATAAAAATACAGTGTTAGCCACCACATTACGTGTTTTGCTGCAGACTTTCCACATGGAAAGAAATACACTGCTAAGCTGAGGGCGCGCTAAGCCAGAAAACAAGAAGCCCAAAGGTCTGGCTGCACCCTCTAAACCCGCAGCTCGCCACACGAAAAGGAGGGGAGGGTGAGCTCCTCGCCCGAAGGAGCTTATCCTGAGCTGAGCTGCGGGGGCACGCAGGCAGAGGCAAAGAAGGAAGGAGTGACTCTTCATATGGGTTCCATGAGCAGGTTTATTGCGGTGAAAATTCCAGGGACGAAGAGCAAATTTTGGAGAGGGTCCAGGGATCTCACAGTCGGGGCAGGAAAGGCGGGAATAAGGGATTCAGCCAATAGGGTAGGGCCAAGGAAGCGGGATTGACAACGAGGTAACCAATGGGGATAGCTCAGAGGAGGGGTTACAGGGGGTAGCCAATGCGGTACCGAGTAGCAGAGAAACTTCTAGAACTGATACATATTTAACTAAGGGAAATGAATATTTACAAACTTATACATAAAACAGGGCGGGGAGAACAAGAACCAGTCTACGCGTTGGTGCCCCCCGAGCTCTGTATTCCGGGGTTCCCTCTGGGGTCAGGGTGGCTGCGGCCACTTGCACCGCCACACTAAGCCTTGTAAGATTTTAAAAGACCCTATACAAGTTACTCGGATCACTGAAAATTTGATCAGTCATGATGGTGTAGTTGACAAAAATACTGGGAAAATGAAGAAATACATATTTAGCTTATTTACAGACTTCTCTTTCATTTATTTTTTGCAGAGTGTGGGAGAAACAAAACTCCTGAAAAAAGTGATTAAACTAATGGCAGCATTTCTAGAGCAAGGCTTCAGTAGCACCAACTCTATAATCAGTAGTTGGTGTCTGGTATTATGTGCATTCCTACAATCCTAGTCTTTTACTGTGTGCTTGAATATACTGTCTGCTGTGAATACTGTTTGCTGGCTGTGTTCTGCCGAAGTAAAACTTTTTAACCGTTCTAATTAAAGAGTAAATTAATATTTTTCACTAGAACCTTGGAAGAATCTTTTCACAGCCCTTGAAAGGGAAGGAGAGACTGCTTATTAAAAAAAAAAACCTGAACTTTTTCTGACTTTTCGCCACAGAATGGCTTAGAGCCTAAATCATTTGTGCAGTTTAGTGTAAGATTAGGTCTGCAGACCAAGTTCAGGTAAAGACATTGTCTTTGAAGTGCCTGATTTTGACTTGGGGGGTAAAACTCTTCACAACTTTCCAAGGCTTGTGTTTCTATTTTAACCAAACATATTTTCCTGCTTTGTTATCGATTGCCTTATCATGGGCTGGATTCTTGTTTCACAGGGATTTGGTCGCAGTCAGTGAGTAATACAGGAGGTGTAACTGTAAGTGGTAATAGTTCTTTTACAAAGTGGCACTTTAAAGATAGTATCTGTTTGCGTTAGATCAAATAAGATATTACTGTTTATTAAGCATACTGCTTTTATTATCTTCCTGCAACGTGGGCTTCTATTGCAGTGGCCACCTTGTATTACTTTCGAAGGTGGTTGCTCTAATGTTTAGAGAAAACACAGTAAAGCTTTTAGTTTTCCTTATGGTAAAGCTTGAAGTTGGATTTTATTGGGCTGTTTTGTTGTTATTTGCATTAAAGGAGTAACTTTAATCATACAAATAGCTGTGGGCAAGTTAAAGGAGTCCGATGAATAGATCTGCTCTAAACTTCTTGTGGCTGGCAAATTAGCGTCTGTACACTAATTTATTTAAAAGAAAGAATTGAAGAGAATGACATGAAATGGCTGTTGCAATTGTGTGTTCAATTTTAAATGACAGTATAATGCAGATTTGTAACTAGGATGTCTGTGGGCCTAAGTGCAAGAACTTGATTAATTTTGTGGTTCACGACATTTTAAATTGTATGTAAATTATACCATTGTTTCCACATTTAAAGCTATAGGAATCTTAATTGAAATTGCAAACCAGAGAAAGAATACTTAGGCTTGGTTCAGCTAACTTTAAAGCTTTTCCAGCTTCTGATAGAAGACTTTTATATCCTATGTCTTAAATTAACATCAGAAAAGCTACTGTAAAAAGTAGGATGTGCTTAGGCTTTTCTGCTAGTATTCACCAAACTTTTCAAGCAAGGCAGACTATAGCAGTTTGATGGTATCTCTGTACAAAGGGCTTTAAATTGGAAAAAATTAATAAACTGTAAAAATGACCCAAATTTGCTTGATTTTTCTTAGATATGTCTTTATATTAATTATAGAACAGAAAGAACCAAATACTGAGTCGCAATTTTTTTTTCAGCTTGACACTCTGTTTTTCATTATTATGTTTTCCTCGATCCATGAACAAGTAGGTTTGCACTCACAAATGTAATTTTTAATATGTTTGTTTTTTTCCATGTAGCTCTTCATTTTTTTGATTACTGGTGGATTAGTAGATTAACATTGTAGAAGATTATTCTTTTGAAACACTTAGGAAAAATAGAACTGAGGCTTTTGTAAAAGCACTTTTTGACCTGTCACTCTTTTCTACCCTTAGTGATGAGATTAAAGGGGGAAGGCAGAAAGTCAAATTAAAAAAAATGCCCAAGAAGCTCTTCCTATTGCAAATAATTCTCCCCAACGATTTTGCCCAGGTTCACCTTTCCTAGCCAATGAAGATGGTGTACTTGGAGGTGTGATAGTTCTCCGCTCTTGCAGGTGTTCAGCAGAGCCTGAATCCTCACAGGAAAAGCCAACTTTACTAGGTAAGAAATTGTTATTCATTTTTACTTCAGCTGGGTGCCAACTCAAAGTGGCAGGTGAAATAAAATCTCTGTGCATGTTTGAAAGGCACAGAGAGAACAAAAAGAATTGAAATTGAAATAATAAAAATCTAGAAAGCGAAATAGGGAACAAACAAGGCTAATACTAATAAAACTCTGGAAAAGAGCATTCTGTCTGACTCATTATTTCTGAGCAGAATTGTCATTCAGAGGGTTGTGTGGGATCCTTCTCAGTCTAAGGCATAGATATAATAGTTGCTTGAGGCGAGGCAGGATGTGTTCCTCATAGGAAAAATTGCATTTTTAGCTGGGGGTAATGCATGTAGCTGTTTACTGCTTCTCAGTAGCTTATATGTGAAAAATGCTTTCTAAAAAGTTCTTTATTCCTCCGTTTTGCAGAAGAAAGTGTGTGAATTTGGAGGATACACTTAAAATTTGTAAGGGAAGTTGTTTATGGTTGTTTATTCTTGGTAATGGCCAGGAAAATGGGCTTAGATAAGCCACAGTTACTATTTGCATTTGCACCAAACAGGACTTTCTGCTGCTTATACTGAAATCAGCAGGAGCCTGGACTTTGCCTCCACCAGTAGCTGGCTGGTTCCAAAAGGGCTTTACATCCCTTCAGCCCTGTTTCTGTCCTGGAAACACAATCCCTATCTTGCTGCTTTATGGCAGAAAAATGTGTTATGGAAAACTGTCAAGTGGTTTGTGTGGGAGAAACAGATGGAAACGGAAGGCTCTAGGCTATGAGCAGAACAGGGTGGAAATACAACCCTGAGACAGTAAAGCCTCTTTAAAGGAAGGAATTTGGGATTAGGGGCATATGAATTACTTCAGGATGATACTTGTGCCATCTCCTTTCCTGTGGTGCTCCTCAGATGTGGAGCTATGTGCTTATTTATTGGGTCACATTGACCTGTCTAATATAGGCTGGGGTTATGTTACCAGAATTAAAGTGTGACATTATCTAGTGCAACAGCATCCTACAACATAAATTCTATCATTAAAAAAAGAGTTAAGAAAATGCAAAATACAAGTCTGATTAAATAAGAACAAGATCAACCTAACCTTCAATTCCTGAGGTTTGGGAGTGAGAGGATTTTTTTCTATTCATTTAATGTTTGTCATTCATGTAAGAGAACATATTCTGTTAATGAAGGTTTGGCATTTTTTCCTCAAAAGTTAATTTCTAAAATCCCCTTATACATCATAAGTAAAGAATATTTGTCTGTTGATTTTTGGTTTTCTTTCCACTGAAATAACATTGAGATTAACTGTAGCGCAGTACTTTTTCTGTACCATGGAAATTTCCTGCCTTATAATGTATGCTGAGATAATATATAATTTAACATATGTAGTATTTGTGTTGTTTGGACTGAAAATAAGTTGGTAAATAGTGAAAAACTTCATGTATAGAATAAGAAACTCTCATGTCTTCGTTACAGGGATCATCTTTATTTATTTCTTTTTAATATTGAAACAAATGGCAAGGAAGTGGCTTGCTAAATGGTTGAAAATATATGTATCTGAAGATGTAATCATTACATCTTCACATGTAATTTTGAATTTTCATTGTAGTTCCACTACTTGTAATGGCTAACAGTAACCAAGGATCGTGCTAGTACAGGCTACTTTTGGTAGTTATCAAAGGCAGAGATATTATATTTTGAGGGTATTTGACCTGAACTGTTTCCCAACTTCTCAAAATTAAAAGGTGGGATTAAATTTGTCTCAAAAAAAAATGCTTTCACTGACAGTGGAGCCTTTGGGGTGCCAAGGGGAGGCTGGCCCCATCAAACACACATTGATTGTGCTGGATATGTTTCACTCTCTGAAAGCTTTTGACTCACCTTTGGTGGTATCAGTCATGAATCTGTTATGCGGCAGCAGAGCACACACCTCAGTGAAGTTCATTTTTCTTTTGTGATGATATCTGCATATCTGTCAGAATCTTCAAGTCTTGCTGGGATCATCTAACCTTTGATCTCCTGCTCTGGTTTAATTGCTATGCAAGGAGAAGTGGTTCAAAGGATCAGTGTGCTCAGCGTGCTGTGACCTTCATCAGCCACGTTAAAGGAACGTGAGGAATAGGAATGAGTAAAAGTTTTAAACCCATCTAGTGATGCTTTTTTGCAGTATGTGAAAGTCACTCTCAAAAGAAATAATGTGGAAATATCTTTTCATGGCATCTCATGTAATTCATGTAAGACACCTTCCATAATCCAGAGGAAGAATTTGTGCTTCAGTGCATTTTTTTAAACCTTTTACAGAATTCTGTGAAATGCCTTGAATTCTGATCAGCTGTTCTTTTTCTTTCCCTCCTCCCAAATTATGGACTTTATGAACACAAAGAAAAATGGCCATGACAGAGAGCAGGAAGAAAACAGTGTGGCAGTTTATAAAGCTCCACTGACAGAGAGCTGAACATCTGAATAATGTGCTCTTTGTCTGAATTTTGGGTTGCAGCTGAGTAGGAATGTGTTTGTGTGCATAAAGATACCTGCATATGTATCAGGCAATTAAAGATCACTGAAACAGGCTGTTAAACAACTCATAAATCAGGACACTTTAAGACTTCAGGGACAGCACCATACTGGATTAACAGGCATTAACAATACATGTGAGCAGCTATTAGTTTTCTTAATCATTATCACTGCAAGCACGACAGTTGGTCTTTAACACTGACATCTTAAATTAGTGGTGAGTGCAGGACCAGAGAGCTGATGCTGTATACCTGGTGCTGGAAGTCCAGGTAATCAGACCTGAGACTGCTTTGATAGGGATTTCTTCTCCATCTGTCTTTCCTCTCTTACCTTTGGTGCTCCTTACACTCTCCACAAAGACAGGGGGTGTTTGCATCTGCTGTTGTAATTCAGCATACTTTTGAATCCAGGACTTGCTCAAATTTTCCCAGAAATCTTTCTTTCTTATTGTGCATGTTGCTCTGATTCCATCAGACACCTCTCCTGCTTTTTCTGCAGGATAATTTTGCTTTTACCAGATGTCTTTCCTGCCTGCTCTATATCTTCAATTCCCATATTGCAGACTTGACTATATGTGCATGTTTTCCTGTATCCTGCTTGGGCAGCTAAGCTGCAAATCCCCCTTTACCTAATGATAATTATATACTATTTATATATGTATGCTCAGTTCTGTGGAAAAAAAATGCTTGTTGTAGGGTGCTTTTGTCTGGGCTCAAGGCAGACAAGCACACTTTCTATCAGCTTTTACTTCATGGGTGGAACAGGCCACTGCTTTAGAGATTGGTCCAGTCTTTTAACTGCAGTTGCAGCTGATGTATTTCTCATCTTGGAGGCTCCATATCATTGAAGTAACACTCTCATTCTGAGTATTAGTTCTGCAGGGTGTGACTGAGAATAGTCAGGAAAATCTTGTTTGTTTGATAGCTGTTTCTTTTGAGACTTAATTACTCTGGTAAGTAGTTTTTGTTTGTTGTTTTTTAACCTTGCTATGTTTGTTCCTCAAGATACTAGTCTTGTTAAATTACATCTTGTATTTTAAACCTAGGCCTCTTTGTAACTTCTTGCGTTTTCTTTTATAGTGGAATTTCTGTGGAGCCATACAACAGAGAGCATGTGTGTTGGATATATGTCTGCACAGGATGGCAAAGCTAAGGTAAGCCATGAGAAATAGGCTGTAATACAGTAAAATGAGTGCAGAAGCTAAGGAGAATTTGTATTAATGATAATGAAATGTGTAAGAAATTTCTATCTTTAAGAGAATAGAAGAAGTAATGGGTGCCCAAGCAGTTAAATGTGTCAATTGATTAGGCATTTCTAATTTATTTTTTTAATTGCAGCAGTTAACAACCCTATCCTAACATATGATTCATGTCAGGATAAGGTGCCACGAACATGTCCATTCCTTCCGCTGACAGTAATTGTATTTGAATAACTTTATCCATCTTGATTCAGCTATGCTGGTACCATGTTTTTCTGTGGGCATGTCTTCCTTCAGCTAAAGCAATTGCACCATCAAGGAAGATACAAAACAAACTTCAAACAAGTTCCTAGAATAGCCTCTCTGATAAATAATTCCAATATTGCCATCCATATTTTCAGTTTTTTGGGGCCTTATAATTTATTTTTAATGAGAGAAGTATTATGTTAAAATTGAATTTAGCAGTGAAAACTGGAAAATTCTGTCACATCATGATCAAGGAGTAGGGATTAACCAAGTGGATGAGCCATCCATTCTTAGGAAAAGAGCATGGAAGGGAGAAAAAGGAGGGTACTGTTACATAGCAACTAGAGCATTTAGGAGAGATGTTTGGAGAACAGGGATGAACATGGGAGAAGCTGCAAGCAGAGCCAGTCATAATTTCTGTAGGCATTAATGCAAAGGGGGATGTGACCAAGGTGGTAATAAAAGAATATACCAAGGTATAAAAGAAGAAAATCATCATCAGATATTTTACATAGCAAAACTGGTGTAACACTCTGTTTCAAGCACTGGAAATGGATGAGTTCATCCTCAAGGCATAAAATGTGCAGGAAAAAAAGACAAGAACGCCCCAGAAAGACAAGAAAGATAACAAGCAGTTGATGAAGGAAGTGCTGGTAGAGATACAAGTGAAGGATTTGCTTCGCTTTTGCATAACTTAGGTACAATTCTTTCCAGATAACTATCCATGGAAGAGAGTGTGGTTTTGCTTCTTTTCTTAATATTTATTTCAGATTTTGTTGAGAAAAGTCCAAACTGAAGTTAAAAGCTCAGATTGAAATGAGCGAAACTAAAGCAAGTTCAGCTACAGATGTTCTAGTACTTGCTAGTTAGCTTTTAAATTGTTGTCTTGTGTCTGCAGTGAAAGAATAACTGAGAATAAAGGATGTTAAATGTTTCCAGTATGCACACCTGCCTCTGACTTACACTGCAAAGCTCAAGTTTTGTTTCTTCCTGGTAGTGTCTAATTAATAAATAAATGCTAAATATGAAATCTGTCTGGTAATGTGTATTAACATGACAGTGCCATGCCCAGAGTTGCTTTCCTACTCACAGTTGCAACATTTGACATCTGGTGTGCATTGTTTTCATACTGCTGGTAAATTCTCCAGCTGGTAATCCTGATTGTGCTGACAGACACAGCTGCTCTTCTTGGTTCACTTTTAAATTATGTTTTTGACCTTCACTGAAGAGTTAATCCCCCTCCCTTTCTTCCTTCTTTGAGTCTGTGGCCACAAATGCTTTCCAGAGAAAAACCACAAACGCTTTTGCTGCTGACTTCTATTGATCAAAAAAAGTCTTCTGCCATAAAAGCTGGAATTTTGTTCTGCTACAACTAGGACTAAGTTATAGATGGAAAACTGGGCTTGAAATAGAGCACAATGTATTGCAAGTGAAAAAAAAAAACAACTCTGTTCTTTAACAGAGTGACTGTTTTGCTACAGTTAATTTTGAGTGCTTGCCATGAAAGAATAATGGGATAAGAGTTCATAAAAGTATAAAATATCACTTGTTTATGGGTACCATAGCAAAATTATTAGGCAGCAGCTTGTAAGGAAACATTTGCTTTCCTGTTTTTCTAGGGTGGTAAAGACCTTCAGGTTTTATTTCTTTCATCGGTCTAGGACTTGAGTTTTGTTTTTTTGTTTTTTGAGGGGTTGTCACAGTGGCTGATTTTGGACTGGTTCAATTTAATCAACAATTTAATGAAGATGAAAAAAATAAAAAGCAAGACTTAAGCTAGAAGGTTTTTAAGTGTCTACTGTTATGAACTAGACTAATATTAGAATCATATAAAGGGGTACATAGTAAGGAAAAGAGGAACCTGCTTTACAGTCTTAGTGTGGTTCTTAGGGCATGGGGGGTTAATGCAGTTCATAACAGGACCTAGCCAATGGTGGTTCTGAACCCCAGATGGAAACTGTGGAGGTACAGGATGCCTTTCTTACAAGGCAAGCACACAAGGCAGATGCAGCTCACCTGCAGACACTGGTGTGCTCAAGACATGGAGACAACCAGTTAACTCCTTAAAAGAACAGTGGGACAGGAAAGTGGAATCATTGGCTTGAAGTGGTACGTACACCCTGACCTGCGGGTGCTTCTGGCTTTTAGCAGTGTTAGCTCTCCAAGTACTGACCCCTTGCACCAGGGGTTTGTTTGCTCCCAGTTTAGGGAAGACTGGGTTCTGCAGCTGGCCGCTCACCTCCAGATCAAACTGCCTGAATGTTAGCTCACCAGCACCAGATGGCTGAGCCTGAAAGAGCTGTGCAGTAATAGTGGTTTGATTTGAAGCATACATTCTGGAAAGGTGTCCAGTCTTTTTTTTTTTTTTTTTTTTTTTTAAAAACCAGTTGCCTGGAATAGACACCATTTCCTGTTGGATTAAAGTTTTTGGTTGAATGTTGCTTTAAAAATCCTGCATAGCCTTGCCAGATGAACTAAGTTCACACCTTATTACTGACACAGTCACCTCTGGTTGTGTGTCCTATCAGCTCTTTCTTGATGCTGGAGCTATTTCAGCTCCTCCACCACTCATAGCTCTGGCAATGTCATCTCCAGCACCTGCATGGTGGATGGCCCAGTAGCTTCCCCTAGATTTTTATGCCACAAACAGCTAATCAAGGCATATCTTAGCTGGTTCAACTGTGCTTTTCTTTTTTTCTTGTCATCCTTCTCGACACAAGCAGCTTCATAATCAATTGGTGCCAGCATTTGTCACAAATTGGATGTGGAAGGACACAAGCTTTCATCTGAGCATTTTGGCTCTTTCCTTTACTTCTTGAACTAACCTGCACCGCCTGGTGCTGCACCTAACCCAGGATGCTGCTTGGGAACCTCAGTTATGAGCTCAAGGGGCAGATAGACTCTGGTTTAGGAGCTTCTGGACCCAAACTTCCTTCCTGAAGCAATACTGTGACAGATTGTTTCAGCATCAGACCTGTTCTTTGGGAAGATGGATGGGCTTCCCAAGATCTCTTGAAGGAAGGTCTTGTATTGCCACCTCTGTGATGGTAGAGTTGTCACAGTAGCTGATGCTCAGCTCTTTCTATCAGTAGTGAGGCTGTTGGAATATTCTGGGCTGCAGTGCAAGTTTTGGGCTGCAACCATGAGAATACATAGAAACAGACAGAAAACATTAGTTTGTGGATTCCCTCTGCGCTCACACTGCTCCTTTTGTAGCAGTAACTGCTGCATCAGGAAAGGTTATGACTTCTAGATTGAAGGACTGGGAGGTTAAATAACTGCATGAACTGAGGAGGATTTTTTTTTTTTGGTTGTTGTGTTACTGACTCATGAATTACGAGATATGAATTTAAGATATTAAATCAGCAATTATTTTTTTTCCAGTCCAGATTTTCTTTTTCTGAGATACTAGTTAGTCCTCAGAATAACCTTCCAGATGCTTGGGGTTTTTTATGGATCCATAATAGATCCAACAACTGATCATAGCTTCAGCTAAGAAGGTCACTCTGTTACTGGGGCTCTGACTTCTTTAAAGTTACTTTGGCAGGGTTCAGTTATCATTTCCTGTTTTCCTGAATTTATTGGGTTGTGTTTTGAGAGCTTAAGCATTTTTGTTGTCAGCACTGGGAAATAGCTCTACTCTGTGTTGCTTCTTGCAGCTCTGTTCATACTGCCATGGATGATGTGTAATATTTAATAATTCCTTCAATTCACCCATAATGTGATTTTAGATTTAAATGAGGAATGGGAAGGAAGGGGTGTTAGTGGTTAGGTTGCACAAGTCAATTGACTCTTCTTAGTTACAAAGACTTCATATCTTCTTGTTCCTTGTCTGCTTGCCCAATGGAGGTTGCTTCAAAGGAAAATAAATTCTTCAATCTCAAATGACAGTGCAGCGTATGCCTGCAATGTGAGTTCACATACCAACGGCATCTCTTGAAGTTTCTGGCTGTGGGTAGGCAGCCTTTCTTTGATTTAATGTTGTGTATCTGTGCATAATCAGACAGGAGCCCTTTTATCTCAGACAAGGTCTGCAGAATATTTGTTTACTCAAGTCCTGCAGTATATTCTGTATGCAGAAAGTGTAAGTGGCTGGGATACTTACTTCTTCCTGGATCTGACAAGTGTCTTGTCATGGGGAGAATAGTTGGTGGTGGCTGATGTTTCTGCTCCTAGATAGGTAATTCCTCACTGTGTTTTCAAGAGTATTTGAAGTCAGAGTGCTTTTTTTCCAGGGCAAGATCCAGCCTCGATAGCAGCAAAATGCAGTTTAGGTAATTTATTTTGTGTAAGTATTTGAAATAATCTATCAGCTCACTATATTTCTTAGTATTTATAAATCTGCTATATGATCTCTATAAATGTTGCAAACTTTGGCAATTATTGTAAATGTTGCAATACTTTTGAGATATCCTTGTAGTTCAGCCTCATAGGCTTTAGTTTTCCTAACAGCTGGATGACTTAGACAGCAAATTTAAAAAGTCCAGTTGCAATATTGAATATAATCCAATTCAATTGCCAGTTTAAATCTCTTTTTGGCAGCTATTCAGTTCTTATAACATGAAATGCTAAGCTTTATGTTATGGCAGGTTTTAATAATGCAAAGTTACATGAACCATTCTTTCCATTCTCAAATGAACCAAATTCACGTTGCTTTGCAAGACGTGGTATAGCAGTAGTGGGGAGTGTTACATATTGCTGTGCTTGAAAACATCCATCAGCAGCAAGTGCTGTCCACACTAAATGTTGTGGTTGTGATGTGCAAACAGAAACTTTTATCTTTGACAGTTAATTTCATTTTCCAGTATAAGCAAACATGGTGGACAGGGAGACCATCTCCAGTTCACTTTTCCTGTGGATATGTAAGCTGTCATCATCAGATTTGTTTGCCTTTACTGATGCTGTAAAATTTAGCAGAAGTCCTTCCCTCTATGTTTGAAGTGATACATGTGACAAACACTGGTTGTAGTGATTATTGTTGGTTTTCTGAGGATGAGCTTCTGTATTTGACTTTGTGAGTAAAAGGTCTGTGAAAGCCCTTTGTCAGGAGAAGGGCAGTTTTCCAGTGCTCGTTGGGTGAAGAAAGACATCTTGGAAGAATCCTAATTCTATTTTGAAAATTAGTGGAAAAATTTACTGAGCCTGTTCAGTGAGCAGAAATACGAAGTCAAATAATTCAGTCATTCATTTCAGACTACAGAGACAGTCTTTTAACTTCATGAGACAGGAAAAGTATATGTCACTGTTCTACTTATTTTCTTTAATCTTCACTCTTGTCTGGAGACTGGGGAATCAGTCAGAAATTTTCATTTGAAAAGTACTCTGGGCATACAGTGGACCATCCAGTTCTCTCATAAAAATAATTCTATTTGTTGGAAATAACCTTTAGTGCTAAGATACTAGTTAAAATGTTTGGCTCGTAGACCTTCATGGAAATCAACAGGCTCTGAGATGAGAAGATAAGTTCACTTTTTGGATTGGGTTCTTGCATAAAGCCAGTAGTTCTGGAACTCTCCCTGCATTTGGCTGACAGAGTGGGGTAGGGAAGATGGGACTGTGTGTCCAGGTATGCAAATATAAATGCAGTAACCTGACTTAGCACCTGCAGTTCACAATGATACAAATCACATTTGAAGATACATGACAAGGTTTTAGAATACCTCTACAAAACCCTGGGGTGCTGAGCTGATTTGATGATTGGTTGGTATGTGTCTTTAGGCTGTCTTGATACAAGTATGAGTGATTTAGTTAGAGACCTAAATAGTTTGTAGTAATATACTTAAATCACAGAATGAATTTGAGCTTGGAAAACTGTTAACTTCCTATGCAACCTGTATTTAAATCATTACTTTCAGTGCAGTGAGACCAGAATCACCCCACCATCAGTTGTTTCCCAACAAGGACAATATTCTGGAGCCTCTCTTTCTTTCTATTTTTTCCCCATTTTTTTTCTTTATTAAGGTTTCACCAAACAAGATGCACACAGCATTTTCTGATAGCAGCAGTTGCCAGTATTTTGTGGGGCACCTTCTCCTGCCATACTACAGGTGTACATACAAACCATGGTGGAGGAGAGATTACCAGGAGACAGAGCAGCAGAGCTGCTGCCAAAATGGGCTTTTACTGCTTACAAAATAAATTCAGAATGTGTGGTCAGATGGTTCTGATGGTGGAAGTGTGTACACAGCTAGAAGGCTCCAAATTTCTTAAGAATATATGGGTTTGGTGGTACTCCTTTTTTCAAGGAGCAAAACTGTAGAAAGCAATTTCCTTAAGGATATGGCATACTAGGTCTTTCATTATATTTCATCTCTATAGTGTAATGAATGGAAAAAGTTTGTTTTATAAATTATTCTGTCTAAAGCACATCCTGAGTGTGTAATAAGAGTGCTAAACACATGAAGCACTCCCTAGATTTGCTTAAGAACTGAATGTGCTGCCATCTGGTAGTTGTACTCTGTCCTCTTGGCAGCGTTTTATTGACTTCAGCTCTCTCATGCAGCACTGTCTGTCTCCTGGCTTAAATTTTATATATTCATTTTACATTGCATTTATGCTTTTAATGAAAGAAAAGTGCCCTAAGTAGTTGTGACAAACTGGTACTTTTACGTGAATAAAAGAAGGAGACTAGCTCTTTAAAAGAAAACCTTTTTCATGTTCCTTGGTCTCCAGGTTGTTTCAGAATCCTTGTCTATGAGACATGAAATAATGTAAGTCAAAAAGATGAAACCGTATATTGTTCCTGTAGGAGTTAATGTGTATTCCAGAGGAGAAAGACCTGTTAGTTTCGTAGGTAGTGGGAAACTTTGCAGTGTGCATCAAAAAGCACTGGGAGAGAGTAACATTCCAGAGTCTGCAGCACTGGGGTTGGGGGGATCGATAGATCCATGATGTTGGTTTGGTTAGGAGGGAAAGAAGGAAACATTGTGTGTTTGGATGTCGAGTACATGGAGCAAGAATCAGCGTCTGAAGGTTGGCTAGCTCATTTGGGCTTTATGGGGGGGTAGGAAGCAAAAAATCAAATCTTTCTTCCAGCACTTGCCTGTTTTCCTGTAGAACTGTGGGCACGAGGTTCCTCCTTTAAGCTGCAGCAAAAATCTGTGGTGACTGATTGTTGTCCCAGTTGTCAGTACCTCATCTCCTCCCGGACCCTCACCAACCTCCCTTTTCTCTAGGAAGGCAAATCACATCAGAATATTCTTGGGACTGTAAAATGTCTATATATGAAGCTGAAGATATGGATAACCCCATCATTCTTAATCTACCATTCTTTGACATACTCTTTCCTCAAAGAGAGGCTTCTGTGGAGCTGAGTGGAGGATTCATTCAGGAAAATTATTTATTTTCCCTTTTTTTTTTTCTGGTCCCAGGCACAATTTCTTCCAGGTGTGGGTTCATTCAACTTGTAAAGCTGACAGAATAATTGAGTTCAGTTAAAACCTTTCCAGTGTCACTATTTTTTGTTTGCTTTTTTATTTTTAAGTTTTTAAAAGCTAAACCTAATTGACTATGCAATCTGGACTTAATGTAAAATATGATGGTGGGATACAAAAATGTAACAAACTTTACAAATAAGTTCTGCGGTTAATTTAAAACTATTAAGTGTTCTTTGATGTTTCTTTTTATTTACTGAA
Source organism: Corvus cornix cornix (assembly GCF_000738735.6). Lineage (NCBI taxonomy): Eukaryota > Metazoa > Chordata > Aves > Passeriformes > Corvidae > Corvus > Corvus cornix. The sequence continues at coordinate 6,758,379 of NC_047056.1, read as the reverse complement.
GTTTGTTCTTATGGTTAAGAACAAGAGAGATGTAAGAATTTGCTTGGGAGTTTTCTGAAGTTGTCTTGACATGGCAATGTTATCCTGTCAAATTATTTGTTAAGTCACATCTGAAACAATATCATCTTAGATCTGTCTCATTTTTGTTCTACATAAGGCAGCCATTGGTGAAAGTAATAAGAAGTAGTCAGTGTAAACCAGATCTGTATTTACGCCATCACAGAAAGTATGAAAATACACAGGATGCAAGTAAAGGCTTTCAGAAATGTTTTATTATGTGTGGTTTCAGTGTTTCTGTAAGTGGAAGTCTTCAGATGCTGGTGTATAGTGGTTTGGGGTCTTGTGTATGGGAAATGGGTTCTTCCTGACGTAGGAAATGAGGTTTTCTATAGGAAATGTGTTTTGGGCAGCTATTTAAGGCCAGCTACTTGCTAATGTATTAATAGATAGTGACTACCTGCTTATCCCCTCTTGTACGTTTTCCTTTCCTTGCTCAAAAATTCATTAGGATTAACTTACTGGTTTGCTCTGATTGCAGTATCTCGCTCAACAACCAGTGGCATTCTTCCTCTGAGGAAACTTGCTACCATGCCCATCAAACAGTGTTGCTTTTATACTGTTACCCTTTTCATTTAGAAATTTTCACAGACCTGGAGAAATATCATGGATCTGTCAGTCACAGAATAAAAAATACCTTTCTTCCACTTGATTTTCTTCCTTTTACTTTTTTTTTTTTTAATTTATGAAATGACATTTACTGACAAATTGTCAGTTACATTTTGGGGGAAGCTGTAACAGATCTGAAGGGAGTATTTTCTTCTCGGAGTGGTTAAGTCACAGTTGTAACTGAAATTGTTCTTAAAGTAGGAACTTGTTCATATATCAAGCAGGAAAGCCAGAGATCAAAGTTTCAGCTGTAAAATGAAAACATTGAAATGTTTTTGATTAAATCTTGTTCTGTGATTTAACTGAAAACAAGACCACCTAAGTGAAGGCACCACAATACCCTTATCAAGAAAGGAATTAAAAGAAGCTGCCCGAGACACAAAATGTCTCTTCAGTGTAATGAACTGAGTTTAGAATCTCAAATAATTTTCTGCTCAATTGATGCAAGTTATTCTTACTGAACTTGTACATTTGTACTTCTTGTCACAACCCGTGGCCTTAGTTGAACCAATTAAATCTTTTAAGTGGGATAATGTATGTACCAACAAATATGTTGTGGGCTGCACTTACAGGAAGCTGTAGTTTCTAAATGCCAGCAACTTTATGTTGTGAGCTTTATACCATAGTAGCAATCATTTCCAGTTCCTAATCTAATATAACATGAGCTGTTTTCACAGTGTAAAAACATGTGCAGAGGGGATAAAAAGTCATTACTCTTAACAGTAAGTCAAAGTATCTTTTCATAAGTGGATGCTTTCGCCCATCTAATAAAGCATACCCTAGTATATAAAGGATCATTAACAGATTTTTACAGCCACTGAGTTACAATTCAGTTATAAAGTGGAGTTTTGTGTACACAGACACACGTGCCCACTTCCTGGCTGAAATGTTCCAGTGCCTTCTCAAAAGCACAGAAAGTGCTTTTAAAACTTTCTGTGGAAAAGATGCCTATTGGCAGAGACACAATTGTTCTTTGGATTGATTTATTTGGTAGTTGGCAACAGGAAGTCTTTGGAGTTTTTTAGGTGGATGACTAGGTATTTTATGCAGAGAAATTTCTCCTTTGCATCCTGATCATTGCAGTTGCCTTATGCTCTGAAGTATTAGTTTAGCTCTGTCAAATAGTTAATTCTGTCTGAGATTTCTGTAAGGTGTATTTCTGTATGCAGTAGTAAACACTTCTGAATCTCCCTAAGAAATAGACCCATAAACCATGAAATGCCAGAATGATTTTCTTTTGTCTTCACTCTGGATATTTCTTTCTACTTTCAGTGCACTGATTCATCCAGTTTACCTTTTCTATGCATCTGTCATGGTCTTTCTCTTCATGTGTTAAACATCAATGCAATCAAAAAAGAAAAAGAATCTCAGTTTCTTTTCAAGTTGCTTTGTAATTTATCCTCAGACTTCAGTGAGGGAACAGCTTAATTGTTCAGTATTTACAAGCTTACTTTGTCCTGCATAATTTTGCCTTTTCTCAGTCCATAATATTCTCTTGACTTCTCCACAGACTCACATTTCAAGACTTCCTCCTGGAGCTGTGGCAGGACAGTCCGTGGCAATAGAAGGAGGAGTTTGCAGGCTGGAGAGTCCAGAAAGCAGCTGATTCTTCACTTCATTGCAAAGAATGTGAACGACTTTTTTGTACAATAGGAGTTTTTTTGTGTTTTAACAGATGTTGGAAATTCTGCTTTTGTTTTATACTCCGTATTGCAACCATGTGCACCATAACTTGAGACAAGTGCTGCTGTAGTTTATGTTCTCACTCCGTGAATGGGGGTTGTGTGCATGTTTATTTTGTCCCTGAATAAAATAGGAACTCTCCGCAGTTGTGCAAAGATCATGTATGATTAATGATGGTGTTCTCATTTTTTTATGTTGAAAGATAACCAAAAGTTAAGAAAAAAAAATTTAAAGATGTGGTCACAATTGTCATTCATATTCTAAATTTAAAAGTAACAGGCCTTTGAAGTGGCTTTATAATGATGCAAAAAATGATTATGGTTTCTAAAATGATTATGGTTTCTAAGTTTCTCAGTGGTTAAAAGAAATCCAGAGGTGGTTTAAACACGAGTTGTTTTTTTCCTCTCCAATAAGGAGGATTTTTTTTTTTTTTTTGTTCAAAGAATGGTTTCAGTGAAACAAACTAGAGCAAAATTTAGGCTCAAATTGTTTTAAAATAGGCTTATAGGTCATATCTCTGTTCCCATACCAAGATGTTAATAGCTCCAAGCTGTATGTATTGCAAAAAGCTATATGAAGATAATGTATCGTAACGCAGTCTTTATGTATAATGGAATATTACAGTGTAAATAAGAAGAGTTTATGGAAAGATGCGATATTATTCTTCACTTCTGCTTTAAATCTATTTTTAAGAGAGGTACAGAAATGAACATATTACTGGATGCGAAGTGCAATGTGTATTAAGTGGCTGGTGGGAGGTCTGATACTGAGCTTTTGTATTGCTTAAGCAGCGTCCTCAAGCCCAGCCACAGCATGGGTATTTATATAACTGTGTGTAATATGTAAGTACTGTGCATAAATTTACTGTAACTCTTTTGATACCTTCAACAAAACTGCAGTGTAAAACAATGTAATCCTTGTCTGCCTCGTGAAGCATTGGCAGCTGAACTGTCATGTGTCACCAGTTTGGATATGTGAGCCAGGCTGCCCAAGTCTTAAAAGTGAGTTCTGACGTACAACCTTCCACTCAGTCCTTTTTTCTTCACAGCACTGGCAGCAATAGAAGACTTTTGTAATTAATTCATTGTCCTGATAAATATGCCAAAGAGAAACTAAAATAGTTCATCTTTTTTTCCCTGGTGGATATTTGATAATTCTGTTTTCAGAAATAGTGGATGAATAGATATTCAGACTGTATTCGCTTAATCGGGCATTGTACTTGCCTGTTTTGTAATGTTGTGCCTGCCTATAACAGACATACTTGACTGATGAAATGGTTATATTGATTGTAGTACCAATCTTTCATGGAAAAGAATAAATTTTTTTAATAGCCTGAGTTCATTTTCACTTTTATACTACAGCATATATCGAGATACTGTCATCTGTGTGTGGTTTTTTTAATTGTGACCTCAGTGTAGCCCTATAGTTGAAGATACTTCAATACAGTTCTGTAAATAGTATGAAACAGCAGCTTTCCAGATTGCACAACAACAACGTGGAATGTACCTGTCTTAAAATAGTCTGTGCCAAAATACCAGGTTGGTTCCTCAGTGATGCACTCATGGTCTGAGGAAATGAAGGACTGTCCTGCAGCACTCCAGAAACAATGCAGCAGAAGCTGTGTTGTCACAGCCCTTAGAGCTGCTCTCACATGGTTAATGATTAAATGATTGTGTGGACCCTTCACTATGTAGTGAGTGAAAAATTGAAGATGATGTATATGGGTTTGTGCATACCCACATTTGAAAATGGCCTTGTTATTAGAAAAGCTAAAGGAACAGTGTTAGCCTGCTTTTATTCTAAAAGTGCTTTTCTGTTTTGACATCATAGAAATTTTGGCATAAATTCACTCTTTCATGCAATAAGCATGGCAGAATGCCTTGTAAAATGTAAATTGATGAATTGTTTCTTCCCCTTACTTGCTTAATCTCTCTTTTTGGAGTTTTGGATTCCAGCGAAGGATTTTTGTGGTTTGTTTTTACTTTACTTTTGTGTCTATACAATACCCCGATAAATTTTTTTTCCTTTTTTTGGTGCACAGCTTTCTACCTAAGGTACATATGAGAAGAAAACTGTCTTAGCACATACGAATTTTGGTATCAGTAATTGTGAAGACTGACAGGAGCAGAATTTCCTATCAAACTCCCACTTAAACCAATGAGATATCTTACACTACTTTAATTATGGGTCTAATTGTGCTACTAGTTCTAGTTTGAGCTTAAAAAAGGCTTATGAAGTACAAATGGTGAGGAGGGACACTGCAGTGATGTGGTCTGTAAACCGTTGTGTGTGATGAGTAACCATTGCCACTGGCATAAGCAGATACAGCCCAGGAGGAAATTACACAGTTGAGAGCAATAGCTGCTAAAATTATAAAGGAAAGGTGAGCAGGTGAAATACATAGAAATAAAATTTGAATACTGTCGATTTTATACTTCAACACACAATTATGTGTCCTAGAGGATTTTGTAGCAGACAGGTCAGTGCTGCAGTAGTCCTAGTCAGTCTTCGCCATAATAAATTTTCTTGCTTAAGGCTTTGTAATAGGCTAAACCAAATCTGACACATAACCCATTTTTTGCCTTCCTTTCCTCCTGTGCCTTAACAGCGTGACCCTGCAATGAGTGATTTCAAAGGGCTCCAACTGAGAAAGTTATGGAAGAGAGGCTTGCTGCACTAGAAAAACTTAAGAGGTGATTTGAATTCCAGTTGTGGAGGGTTTTTTTGTGTGGTTTGGGTTTTTTTAATAAAAACTCTTTACAATTTTTATATTCTGTAAATACGAAGACTCTGCTTCACTGCTTGTGAATTAACCTCTGGAACTGCTGTGACATATGAGAGATTTGAGTGAGGTGGAGGAGGAGAGGACCTGATTTAGAGGAACTGCAGCCGTTCATCTGTAAAGGACAGTACAGAAGGTCCTGTGCAAAGAAGAAGGAAGCTGAAAAGAAGAAAAGCTGGTAATAAATCTAGGGTTACTAGCAAGGTTGGGTAACTGCTATTGTTACTTAGAATGTGAATTAAAAGCAGAATATAGACAAAGTACCCAAAGGAGTTGATGGTTAAGGCATTACAGGTACAATATTTCACAGTGGCGTGGGGTAACAGTGCAACAGTGCAGACAGTTTTTGTAACTCAGTTTTGAGCAGAATGATGCAGGATTAGATGGAAGCTGTCAAGTGTGTATTTACATGCTTGTAAAAACGAAAGCTTGCAATTTCACTATGATTTCTTTTTCTTCGAGTTGTTATGTGAGTTGTTTACTTTGAGTCAGATATATGAAGAGGTCTGTCAGTCAGTGGTAGCAGGATTTGTCTGTTGAAAGACACTGAATTGCGCGGCCAGTTTTTATAGTGTTGTGTGTGCAAGTAACTGAACACCATCTCCTCATTCTCAAAAGGTTTGCATCTCTAACAGAATTGGGACCCGTGTAATTCTGGGTGGCTGCAATCCCATCCTCTTAGTAGAGAGTCACCTTTTCATATTAAAATATGACTTAGGAAAATAACCTGGTTTTCAGGTCAGCTTGGTTGATAAGGGAAGTTTTAGGAGAGAATTGAGAGTTGAAGGGAAAGCTTATACTGTGGCTAGGTTAGGGAATTAAAGGCTCTTGTTAGCAGAGTATACAAAATAAGTTCACCAACAGAGGAGAGCAGAAATCAATGGAAAATCGGTAGAGGGAAAACAAAATTATTTTGAAGGAAAAAAAAGAATAAGAGAGAAACCAAGAAACCTGGGTAAGAATTGATATATCCTTCACATGCTGTTAGGGCTTGTCTTCCAAGGGATATTTGAAGAGACAAAGTATGAACTGCTCCCTTACACTTGGTTTTCATGTGAAAGACTTGTTTTGGTTTACAGCAAAGTGAAGACAAACACAGGATTTCTGGGGCTTTTAGCCTCCATGGAGTGTCAGCAGAGGTTTTGTAGATTCCTTGCAGGAGGGTTGGGAAAGGGCCACTGCTTCATACCGGAGGCCAGATCTGCCAAGAAATGCTGAGAACCTGTAACTTGCAGGAAATTGTGTTGAGATTTTATATGGAAGGTTGTGGCAAAGGACTCCTGCAGTGTGTTGAGAGACACCATTACTGATTAATAAAACTTACCTCTTTTCCTTTTGCTCATTTTTTTACAGGAAAGCTTGTGGGAGGTTGTGCTGCTCTAGTAGTCCCATGCTTGATTATTCACTCCGTTGGGAGATAACGCAGAGATAAGGAGGACTGGTACACTGACTTCTCTTGTTTTAGATTCTACAGTGACACAGCATTTATCTTCTACATAACCTGGGGGATAAATCCCTGTAAAGACCATTAGCATCACTTGATAGTGATTTAAACACAACAAATGTGTCTTATTACCCACTCCTGTCTGCCTAATGAAGCAAATAGTGTTAGCATGAGCAGCAGGTACAGTGAGCCCTCCTTTCCTACGGCCTTGTGCCTTAAGCATCGTACCCTCCCTTACCTCAGAGGTCTCAGTGATACTGCTGTCTTGCTGCAAATATCCACTAAGGCTCACAGATAGACACCAACTAAGCTCATCTTTCTGGAACAAAAAGCCTTTCAAAGTGAAATGCCATTTTCAGAAAGCATCGCATGGAGGGGAGTGTCTGAGGTGAGATCCTGTCCCCAGTGAGGTCACTTGGAGCTCAGCCATCAGCTTCAGTGGAGCCAGGATGTCACCCTTGGAGGTGTTTGTCTTAGAGGACTCAAACTTTATAAGTCCCCTAATGCCAGTACTGGAGGCTTCAGAAATGAGGTGATGTTCAGATGATTCATTTTTTGGATTATCTGGGAATATCTGCTGGGTGTGTAGGGCTCCAACAAGCCAAGGAGAAGAACCAAACCACAGACTCCTCTGAGCAAATAATCTGCTGTAGCCAAGCAATGACTGTGCTAAAAGGAGATAAAGGGCTCTCAGCATTGTTTCATAATTCACGAGTTTTCCTAAAGATGATAATTTGTGCAGCCCTGGTTTCACTTCAGGGACGTGTGTGAATGGTATCAACAACATACCACCAGAGCACAGCCTTGGGCAAGGACTCCCAGGGTACAGCTCACCTGTGGCAAACCGCTGTGTCCCAGGTAATTGCCAATAAGCCACAATACCAGCCTGGACTGTAACATCTTCTGTACGTAGTGTTCCTGCGATAGAAATCCTATTGAACATCGTTTTTAGAACTTTCTCCTTAAAACGTGAGTTGTGACTGATAGCAGCCACACAATGTGATTCTGTGCTGGAGATCTCCCAGTCCTGCTCCCTGTCACCTTGAGATTGGGTCTAAAGTTGAGATCAAATTGTCCATACTTGAAAATATTGCTGCTCTTTGCAGCTAAGAGTAAACTCTTTCGCCTCTGGTATTGTACTGTGGACAGGTGTCAAGGCACTGGCTGTGAGAAGCAGGATGGGCAGCAAGGAGTGAGAAAAACAAAAATGAGAAACAGCCCCATGAGCCCTTCTTGCAGGATAGGGTGCAGGATTTATGGATGAGGGAGTAACATTAAGCCTGGGAAAGAGGATATGGGGAAAGGTGGTGTTTTAGTTTGCCTTTGTCTGTCACTATCCAAACCTATTTTAATTAGCCAGACATTAAATTAATTTCCCCTAAGTTGAGTTTTTTTACCGATGATGGTACCAGTATCAATTACACCTGCAGCCACGATTCCCTTCAGGACTAAATCCAAAGAGTAAAACTTTGCAGGAGATATTCTTCTGGCAGGTTAATTTTCTCTTGGGCCAGGGGACTGATGTTTTTGGGCCCTGCAGCTACATGGTTGTGTAAAAGAAACATGGGAATGCATGGCTGGAAGAGGGATGGGGAAGACAGAAACACTTGCTTTTATCTGATGTTAAATCGGGTGTAAAATGAAACTGCCCCCATCATCCCACTCACTGTGATTCTTCTTCATGTTGGATGTTGCTCTTACTGCTTCCAGTCCATCCCTGGAAGTAGCTGCTGCTACAATGCACCATGGGTCTTGTTGGGAAAGTATCACCGTGTTTATAAAATTGCATTTGTGGCTGATTTTATCAATCTTAGTGAAATGCAATTCTTGATCCAATGAAGAAACAATTTCTAAAGTTTGGAGGCAGTGAACTCCTATGGGGAGATAAGAACAGGCTGAGGCTCGAGGTAATTAAATTAATGGTCAGTGTTGTGCTGTGATGGCCTTTGAAAATAATTGTGTGTCTGTGGAAGGGAGGGATATTGTTTCAAACCCCATTTTATTTATCAACGTGTCACATAATGTCCATGAAAGAAAATTTATCCAACCAAAAGAAAATGCCATGGCACAAAAGAAAATGCCATGGCGCAGTAGAGAATGCTGTATGATAGATGATTTCCAAACTGTTACAATTAAATGACTGCAATTCCATTCATTCCTCAGGGAAAATGATTAATGGATAGAAAAAACATTATTTTGAGTATCTTCTTTGCACATCAGAAGAATAGTTATTCCCAGGTAAGTTTCAAGAATCTTGACCAGCATAAAGGAGGTACCCAAATTAGAAAAGAACTCAAAAATAAGGAAGCACCCAACTAAAAATGATGAACAGAAACCCAGCAAAAACTTCACCATTAAAAACAATACACCAGGGGCAGAAGGCAACTGAATTATCCTGTTCTCCAAACTGTGACTTGGACAGAGTTTTAAGTTTAGGTATGAGCTAATGCTGTTTTCTTCTTTCGGTACTTTTCTATTTTACTTGTTTTCAATTTTGAAACTAAGATGCCTTTTTTTTTTGCCTTGCTAAAGCATTTTCTTTTCAGGTATCTCTAAAGTCACACAAGTTAGATTAAAACAAAGATGCTTTTACTGCTGTGGGGATGCCAAGCCCAGGTCAGGTAGTCAATAGGAACTAACCCTGCAGAGAATGGCACCCAAATGCATTCAGGTGTCTGAAGAAATGGGTAGGCTTTCAACACTCCCCTGTGCTTTGTCTTCAGGTTAGTTCAAATTCCAATCCTTCATCCATGTCACTGCAATAGGATGAGCCCATGTAAGGTGGTCTCACAAAAGACACACACAAAGTGGTACAAGCCTTCCTTTTAGCCCTCCTGGCGCGGTAATGCAGAAAACCAGACCTGCGGGTTTTGTTTTGCTCCCAAAGAGAACTGTACCACTCACCTTGCCCATGCCCTGCCCTGAGGATGTGTCACAATGTCTTCAGGATGCTTTCCGAATGCCACGGTGTGGTGATTGCCTCTCAGGGTACTGGGGGTACTGAAGCCTGTTTCCATTGCTCTGATGCTGTTGTCCTTTCTGAATTACTGCCAAGAGTCAGCAGAATAATTCGCCTGGGAAAATGCTTTTAAAAAGTCGGGGAGTCCAAAAACTACATTTTAATGGTTTTTTAGTAATAATGGTGGCCAGGCTGGCTAGTCAGTGTGATTAACTGTTCATTTGGAAATCCTAGGTGCAGGTTCTTTCAGGCCAGTGTGCTCCTGGATTATATGTGCATGTATTGTCTCTATTCATGTCCACTTTATTTCCTGTTCACTCCTCTCTTTTCTTTTCATCTTTATTTTTTCTTTCTGCAGCACCATCCCTTGCTTCAGTTCAACACTATTAACTGAGGGTCAATAATTAAATTTCCCCTGTGAAATGGATGTGTGTGGCTAGAAGGAACAGGGAAATACAGCAAGTTCCTGAATTGAAAGGAGGCTGATGAGTCCCTTGAGGATCCATGTCCAAAAAAGCCTTTGTACAGGATTTTTTTCCCAGTTAGGGCTAAAATGTAGGTTGCTGTGAGCTCTGTTGGCACAAATGTTGAAGAAACCAGGCATTGTTTGATCCAGTGATTACAGAGCAGCTTCATTCACAAATGAGAACCTTTTAGGCTGGTGCAAAAATTTTGAATTTTTATTTCTATTTATTTTCACCATTTTTTTGCCTAAATAATTTCTCAGATTTTTCACTACTCAGGTTTTTCACATGGTAAAAATCACCTGCACAGTAACGTAGTGCCAGTGTTAATCTGAATGTCACCTGAAGAAGGCAGTGCATCCCTGCTGGCAACAGGGGTCTGGTGAAGGGGGCAAAGGAGCCATCCCTGCTTTTTGAACTTTCTGGTGAGTTTATATTTTCTGCCCTGCAAATTCTCCATCAAAGATGTTGCTCCATGCAGTCCTTTTGCAAAGAGCAGTACAATGTTCATTTAATTTTGCCATGAGAAATCCTCTATCTATTACATAAAAGTAGATCCAGTGACTTTTTTGAACAGGGCTTGTAAGAGAAAGAAATCATAAGCTTTTGCTTCTTCTTTGCTGAAACCTTTCATGTGGCTGGAAAGAAGATACAAGCCCTTTTCCCTTCCTGGTAACCAATTCTCCTTACCTGAAAATAACAAAAAGGAAAAATTCTTTCAAATGAAAGCTGAAATCTCCTCCTCATCTGAAGTGTTCTAATTATTTCTCTCTCACATGCAGATAGGCTGCATGACCTTGTTCTTGTTAGTCGTGTGCCAAGTACATTTTGTTTGGTTCATCTTGTCAGGAAAAAAAATGCATTGACTCTTGACAGTGGAGTTTTCCTCCCAGTTTGTTCTCTGCTGAAACAATGCAGCTCTCAAATTCACTGTCCGTGCATGCAAATCCAAAAAGGGTCACCGGTTGTTGACTCTTTCCTCTTTCTGTCCTCCTGATAGCCTGCTGCTCCTGCATCCCTGCTTTCCTGCTTGCTGGTGAGCTATGGAGTCTTCATAGTGTACTTGTGGCCTTGGGGTAGGGAAGAGGGTTGAGATAACTTTGATCCAGCTCCAAGGAGATGGTGGGTGGAAGCTCTGTGACATGCTGTTGTGTCCAGACTGTGAAGTCTGGGATTAGGCTGGGGAAAGGAAGAAGTCCTTTACGATATATCCTTTTGATGGGAAGCTCTGGTGAGGGATGATGTGAGTCCAGCTCAGGACTGTGAGGCTCCAGCCTGTGCTGAAGGGCTGTGATGAGCCCTTCCTCTCTCCTGGGACAGCACATCCTGACATGCAGGGATGGAGAAACCCTGGGATTCCCCCATTCTGGGCTATAGCTTTGCTGACAGACTTATTTTTCACTTGAGCATAGTAAATGGAGTTTGTCTCTTGCTTGGAGATGATTCATCTCTCATTATGCTTAATAATTAGAATTCCATGCTCGGCTGCTTCTTCCCCCGTGCTCTGCCAAAGCGAGCGGTCTCTGCTCTGCACAGCTCCATCTGTTGGCATTGCTTTGCCATATTGTAAAAAGGCTGAAAAAATTATAATCCTTCCCCTCACTCCCCCTCTCCAGCAACAAGAACAGCCTTTTTGTTTGGAATGTGAAGAAGATGAAGGACATGGGGCATGGGGCACCATTTGCTGGGCTCTGAAACCAGTCAGGAAAGCTCCTGTGTCTCTGGCCTCCCCTGCATCTTTAGCATCCTCCAAAATCCAGTGTGTGCCCAGTGCCTGCTGAGCACGCTGCAGATCTGGGCAGAGATGAGGACCCGGTGTCCCCACACTGTTTCCTTTGGTTATCCAGCCCAAACTTGCCACACCAGGTGCAGCAGCAGCCTCCTGCTGAGGGCTGACCAGCGCTGTGCTTGCTGGAAGCAGAGAAGGTGGCGGTGGCTGGCAATGTGGAATGACTGTGGAAGCTCTGAGTCCTGCCCATGCACACAGACAGCTGGAAGGGAGCTGCAGGAGCAGCTGGATCATAAGAGAAAAGAGGCAGGAGCCATCCCTACACTGTGCCCAGCTGGCAGCTACGGAAAGGACGGCTCCACTCCTCTGGGCAGCCTCCAGTGAGCAGCAGAGCCAGGAGCTGTGCCCTGTGCCGGAGCACGTCCAGGCCCTTGGGAGCTCCCTGCTCACAGAGAGCTGTGCTCCAAAACCAGGGGCCAAGGACCAGGAGTGGCGTGGGAGTTGCTGGGGAGGAAGCAGTGCTGTGGGGGGCTTGGAGGTTGCCTTGGATGAACACAAGGCTTGGTGATCACCAGGGGTGAAGTATTGCAGGGCAGGGCAGTCATATGGATGAAGATCTGTGACGAGACACTGGCACAGGCTGCCCACACAGGTGGTGGATTCCACACCCCTGGAAACATTCAAGGCGAGGCTGGATGGGGCTCTGAGCAGCCTGGTCTGGTTTAAGATGTCCCTGCTCATGGCAGGGGGATTGGATCAGATGACCTGTAAAGGTCCCTTGCAACCCGAGCCATTCCAGGATTGTACGGTTCCGAGCGCACGGAGATGCTCCGGAGTGAGCGCGGCAGGTGGCGGGCGGTTGCTATGTCAGACCTGGCCACAGGAGGGTACCACAGACAGTGACGCGGTTTCAGCAGTGGAACTGACACACGGAGTAAGGAGTACCACATCTTGCTGCTCCATTCCCTCTCCTGCCCCTCCGCTACAAGTTTGGGAGCGAGGGTGTGAGCAGGGCTCGTGTCCGAGCTGGGCTGAGCACCAGCCTGATGTGTCTCCCTCTCAGGAGAGTCCCTCGCAGAGTTTTCTCCCTCGGCTCTTGGGAATCTGCCGGATTAAGCCATCGTGCTGCTTTTGAGGTGTAAACCAGGAGCTGGGTCCGCCTGGCACAGCAGCCGTGGGGAGCGGGGCTGCTTCCCACCCTGCCCTGGGGAAGAGCTGAGAGTAAAGCGGTCTGTGCAAAACCCGTGTGGCTCGGGGAGATTGAAATTCAACACATACTTCTTTCTGTTTTCAAGGACCTAGAGCCCAATGCTGAGTGCCAGCACATTCAGTCCTCTCCCTGGTGGCTCCTGACATGCCGGCCTCAGCTCTGTGGCTGGGCTTGAGCAGCTGCACGGGTTGCACTAGGCAGGAATGAGACTGGCATCAAAAAGGGTGGCTTCAGTTGCCTGGAATTGTCCAAAAGCTGGAGCAATTAAAAAGATGAAGGTTACATACATGCTCACAAGCAAATAGTTTTCCCTTGTATGGTTTATATGAGTCTCTGCTTAAAAAAAAAAAAAATTATTTGCCTTCCTGAAAGTGTTGTCTTCTTCCAACAGCCTGTGGTGGAGGTATTAACTGGCTTACAGAGCATCCAGTGCTTGACATCAAATACTGAATGTTTTCAGTATTGATACCTCATATGTGGCTGGTCCTAAAGCAAGAACGGGGCTTTATTCATTTTATTCTTTATATTTTATAAATATAACATATATGTTTTCTCTATATAATCTCTATACATTTTATCTAAATATTCATTTATCTTTTAATATTTGGTGTTATAAGGATCTTCTTCTTTAAGGCACATCAGATGTTCAGAATATCAGAAATCACTATTCTTTATGGTGAGAGTAAACATTCTGATTTTTTGATAGAGGCTTTTTTCCCCTCCATAAAAGGAGAAAGCAATCTGCCAGCTAAATAAATGCAAATATTTTGTTTCTCAGGCTATCAAATACAGCATGCAATATGATCCAACCTCATTTGGGAAGGAACAGTTCTAGTTACACAGATGAAAAATTATACTTAAAAGGCAAAATCAAACAGAACTGTGTAGCTTGTTTGTTTATCTTCAGCTGTGATTGTCCTTTGGAGACTGAAGCCTGGCCTGAAGCTGACATAACACAAGATAGATTGCTTCCATGGACTTCAGTGGGAGTTTGGATTGGATGATGAGAGGTTGCAAAACTATAAATGCCTCTCAGAAGGACAGAGCATAACTTATTCATGATGGAAAAAGTGGGATATGAACACTGCAGCAGTTGCTTCCGTTTCCCAGATTTCTCTGCCCTGAAAAGGTGTTCTGCAAATTCATGTTGAAGATGGCCACTCCCAGAGGAGGGCATGCAAGCAAGATTTGGGGTTTCCCCACCAAGGAGAATACCTCTGGGTGCTCCATTATCACAGAATCATGAACTGCTTTGGGTTGGAAGGAACCTTTAAAGGCAAACTAGTCCCACCCCTGTGCAGTGAGTAGGGACATCTTCCCCTAGATCAGGTTGCTCAAAACCCCATCTAACCTGACCTTAAATGTGTCCAGGGATGGAGCATCCACAGCTTCTCTGGACAACTTATGCCTGTGTTTCACCATCCTCATTGTGAAAAATTTCTTTCTAATACCTAATTTAAATCAACCCTCCTTCAGTTTAAAACCATTATGTTTTGTCCTGTCGCAACAGGGCGTGCTGCAAAGTTTATCCCCATCTCTTATAAAAGCCCCCTTTAGGTAGTGGAAGGGGCTTGAAGGCCTCCCCGGAGCCTTCTCTTCTCCAGGCTGAACAATCCAACCTCTCTCAGCCTGTTTTCACAGCACAGGTGCCCAAGCCCTCTGATTATCTTCATGGCCCTCATCTGGACCTGCTCTGACAAGTCCATGTCCTTCCTGTACTGAGGATCCCAGACCTGGACGCAGTACCACGGGTGGGGTCTCACCAGAGAAGAGTAGAGAGGCAGAATCACCTCCCCTGAGCTGCTGCCCTCTGTTATGATCTGAGTTTCCCTGGCTGGAGTGCAGGTACCGCCATCCTGGGAAGAGCAGCAGCCCTTGGCAAAAATCCGCCCTGCACTCCTCCAGGCACTGGAATGTAGCAGACACAAGGGTCTGTGTACAGGTAGGAACCCATCTGCAGGCTCAGCATCATGCTGGCCATGGAGCTGAGAGTTCAGAGAAAAGCAGTATCCCTTCCTTGGCAGGTGGGAGGTCCATCCATTGAGATCCTGCAACGTCAGACAGAGAAAGTCAACCAGAGGTTACCTGGGTGCCCCAAGAACAACCTCCTGGGCCTCTCATGCACCTTATCACAGAACTGGGACAGAGAAAGCCGCAAACAGCCCCACATTCTGCTTCTTTGCTGAGCTGTCCCAACCAATTTGCAGCAGCCTTCAGATGTCTTCACAGTTTGAAGTGAAGCTGCTACCAGGGCTTGGGAAATGTGAGTGAGCCTGACTTCAGTTATGGAAAACCTACTAGGCAAAAGTATGAAAAGCTTGCTGGTAAATCATTTACAAGAAAATATCTTGCTCAGCATGGGGTTTGCAGTGAGGGGGTCATATTTAATGACCTGCTTCAAATGTTAATATAAATCATTACTTCCTTACCAGCTAAATCGTGGCTGCCTTATGCTCTGTGTGCTCTCCCCTAGAAATGTCACTGGCTCGTGAACATGCTGGAGTTTGGAGCCACATGGTGCCGAGGGATGGAGAGAAGCACAGGAAACATGAGGGGCTGTCGGGCGTCTCAGGGGGAGATGCTCATCCCTGGCTTGGCTGTGCAGCTCCTGGATTTCCTCAGCGCCGTCCGCCTCTGCAAAATGCAGGACCTTTGGGAACTTTCTGACAGGCTGCTAAACTCAAGTAACCTAAATGAACCCGTGTGCCTGGTGCAGAAGCAGGGGCAGTGTTTAGGAGCATACAGAAGGCAAGTGTTTGGCTTTGGTTGAATGATACCTGTGAGTTATGCAGGGAAACTTCTTTAAAACTGCATAGTAAACCTCAGGCTCACCTGGATCAGTCAGCAGAGCTTCCCAATGCAGCCAGCTCGGGCAGAATCTCCTCAGGTCAGGCACAATCTGTATCAGTTAGAGGTGCAGGAGTGGCAGCCTGTGAGTGCATGGCCAAAGGAATGTGTGACCGTGGCGGGGGAAACTCCCTCCCCTTGGAAAACAAGCATTGCGCCTCTGAGAGGCAGCAGCCACTGCAAACACGAGGGAACGTGAGTCCCACATCTACTTCTTGGCAGTGGATACACTTGGTGCTGGAAGGAGGCTATGGGCTGCTTTCACCTGTCTATTTCACACAGAGCAGTGAGGGCGAGAAACCTCAGGGTGTCAACAGACAATTGGGAGCTCGCTGCTTTTTTTCTCCCTTTAGATCATAACTTAAAAACCAAAAGTTCATGGCATACTCTTCGTCCTTGTTGCCTGTGTGAGAACATCAGTTCTGTAGGTCATTCAGAGGGATTTTATGGTAACAATATGCAAGTGAAAGCAGTTACTGCTTTTGATGGATATGTTTAACACAATGATACTTTTACACTTTAAAAAATGAGAAGAAAACTGTAATATCTTCAGTCCATAGTAAGTACAAAAAGCAAAGTAAAAGCATGTTTAACGTATTATCCTTGCTTAACAGAACTACCTTAGCCAAGGAGAGGAAGCAGAAGTTGAGATCTGGCTTCAAAGCTAATGGGCGATTTTGGATTCACGGTGAAGATGGAGTAAGAAGATGTGGAATATTGTGTGAATGTGAAAAAAATCTTTAGCAGAATCACAACTACCATAAATATAGCTGTAAGATTGCACAGAGAGGGACTTACCCTGGCTGGGCTGTCCTAATCCCCACACAGAAACCAAGACTGGTGTTTGCCAAGTCTGTGTACATTGTGTTTTCCTCAGTCTCCTCTTTTTTCCCTCCTTTATGCATGAGTAAGGTTTTAATTTTAGCAGAAATTCTGGTAGGCTTCTGTGGGCAGGTTGGAGAAGGGAACTGAAGGATGATATTTTTATTTCTTCACATGAATGCAGGGAGGTTTGTCTGAGCTCAGCTGGCAAGGCCACCATCAGAGAGGTGTCCCAAGTCTGGTTCGCATTTGGTTTCTCAGGGAAGTTATTGAGAAGACAATATTCGAGAGTGTTTGAAGTCACCATGCATGGGCAGGCACAGAGCCCAAACCATTCATACAGAGTGGTCTGCATGTGAGTTTTACACTGGTAGTGTTCACCCAGGTTTGTCTGACCATGCCCCTGGTTGCACAGGAGGGCTCCCATCACAGCTCCATGCAAGCAATACATGTTAAGAAGGATAAAACTCTGCTCATACATTTTGCAGCTCTGGTGGGGTGGCATCTGCCTGGATGGTAAAGGAATCTCACTGACCAGATTAATTCATCCAGAGACTGAATTTCCTTCATGTTGTGCTTCTTCAATAGTACTGCAAGGGGCTCCTCTGTGAGTGGAATGATGTTTTGACGTGTTTAACCACAGGGAAACAGGAAACTGAGCTGATCTCGCCAGTCCAGACAGGGACCCCAGGCACCCGTACCAGTGTCTGGTGTGAAAGCAGAGAGAAAATAGCTCAGGGTTTCTCTTCACTCCCACACCACTGACCTATGCTGGAGTCCAAAAGCCACTCCTGCCTGCTCTGTTTATTTGTTTGTTCAGCCCTCATACACCCCTGTTTACTCACCAGCACAAGGGACACTGGCTCATTTGGCAGCCTCTAATGACAGCTTAAGGCTCACCACCCTCTACTAATTCTGTGTTGTTAAAAATACACTTTTTTCCAAATGAGAAATGGCAGCAAGCAAACACAGGGAATGGCTCTTCTCTAGTTCACAGTGTGTTTGCTTTGTCCCACACCTTTGTTTTGGGAGATGCTGTTTTTGTAGAAAATGAGTCCCAAGCTGGGTAAGTCTAACTCAGTTCTTTCTGTTTTCTGGGGATTATCACGCTGGCTGAAAAACAAGCTACTTCTCACAGCCAAAAATGTGAACTGAAAATGAGCTCAAGAACCATTGATTGCGAGATAAGCAGAAGTCTTTCAACTGAGATTGGCCACAGTGCTGTAGGATGACTGTTGCTGGTCAGACACTTCCTGAAATGCAGTGGTGTCAGGAGCTAAAATTACCAACACTTCTGTGGGGTTTTAAAGTAATTCTTACTCTGTTCCATCAGCCACTGTATCAGTGGTGACCAATATTTTTCCCTACATTGGTACAAGGGGAAATAACCAGAAGAATAGTCAATGAGCTATTTATAAAGATGTAATGCAATGCACACTCATCTGCTTCTGATGAGTGGGTCCGGCCATCAGCAAAACCATGAAGGATTAGAGGAGAAAATGGTTTTGTGTTTCTTCCTGTACTTTTTATTGTTAATCTACAGCATTTGATCTGATGCTGTTCCAACATCTGAGCCTCAAGCCATTTGTGTAGGTGAAAGTTTCCTTGGTTGCTCTCACCTGACTTCTGAGGTGGGATGAATGGATGGAGAGACCCTGCATGACACATTGAATAATGACATTCCTCATGTCCACTCACAAGCAAAATATCTTTCATTTAACAAACATGCCATTCCCTTTAAACCCCAGCAACTGTATAGTATGCATTATTAACTTCCTGTGGGCTGCAGAAGGTGTGATCATTAATCACTAATCTCATATTTTCAGTTGATGTCTGCTCTATTGGTTTGGTGGTCTTTGAAATATTTTGAAAAAACTTGGGAATATTTAGTGAGTCTTTTTTTAAAATGGAAATAAGTATTGTCTTCAGCGGAAATAGACAGCCCTTTGTGCTGTCTTAAGTTAATAACAGTTTTCTATGCTAAACTAACAGTATTTGAACTCCTCTCCTTGGTTTATCTAAGACAGTCATTTTATGTTGTATCCATGTTGGATAAAATTTGCATCCATCTTTAAAAGTAACTCTTTTATCCATTCAGGTAGGAATTGGTTAAACCAGGTAGATGTTGCCATTGTGGTGATAAAGGGATTTGGCTAGTGAGGGCCCTGCTGTGCTCTCGTGTTTATGCACACTCAGGTTTATCAAAGTACAAATGAAAATGTCTTTTGGCCTTCAGGTTGTAGTATCTTCTCATGTTGAGATGCAGAGGCTTGGATGGTTGCTGGGATTTGCCTCGTGCCCGTAATTATTGCTGTATGCAGTACAAAGTGTCATCTTGTGTCTATAATCAGGACTGTAATCAGGACTGCCTCTTATCTCTGCTCTTGGGGAATACAGGATCAGCCAAAGCAGTTGTGACCAAAACCCCAAACCAGGTCCCTCTGTCTCGCTCAGTCTTCCTCAGCTGGGACATGGTGCTTTCCATGTCGCAGTGTGAGCAGAAACTGCTGTTCCCTGCGGCCACTAAGCATGTATGCACACATGTCAATTCTATGGTGATCCAGATGCCCTCCTCCAGACAGCTTTCTGAAAAAAATGACTTCATATAGGAAAGATGTGTTTTTCATGTCTGGCTCTTGAACATTGTTTTTCGGTTACATGGTATTTTCTGTAATTAGCAACAAAAATTCAGGCACAGGAATATAGTGTGTGTTTGTTCCATGAAGAGCTGGGATCATTTTGATATTTTGTCAAAAAAAAAAGCAAGAAAAAAAAAGCTCATTTAATACCAGCCCAGCTATTTATACCTCTTGCACAAACTTAAACATAACAAAAAGTGCAACATAACTCATGAAGCAAAGGAGCGTCTCTGCCAAGTGCAATATTTGTATTTGGAAACATGGTCTATATTGTATGAAGCAGTAGCCTTCTTACTGCCTCCAAGGTTTCTTTTGGCCGATGTTTACCCAAACAGTCTTGCTCTTCATTCATTTTAATGGCTGAAAGGGAGCTGAGTGTTTTTCCTCGGTGAGGCTGGCACGGCTCAGCCCCTGCTCCTGCAGCTGGCGCCCGGTGCCCTCCGAGCCCGCGGCTGCCGGCAGCGGGCGATGGCGCAGCCCCTGAGCCTCCCCTTCTCCTTTGCATCCCAGCACTTGGCACATCGGCAAAGTCTCTTCTTCTGCCTTTGATCTTGCCCTGTGTTTCCTGCAGATCTGTCACGATGGCAATGAGTCACAGCACCCTGGTTTAAAGGAGACACCGCCCTTTGCTGTCTTGGCCATGGGTGACTTGAGCAAACCTACGGGATGTGGGAGATGCACTTGCACCGGCACCATCAGGGAGTCTGGAACTGGGAAACATCCATGGACTCCTGCTCTGAGAATGACAGTGCTCAGGTAGAAAGTGGGAATTGCGTTCTCCTTGCATTTTAAACACCCGGTTTTGTAAAATGTGGGTGCTGCCTTATCGCACATGTAAGGCTGATGTCCTTGCCATTCTTTTCCCATTTAGAAGAGGTTCACAGACTCACAAAATATTCTGAGTTGGAAAGGACCCAAAAGGATCATCGAGTCCAACTCTTAAGTGAGATTACACCCCAAACCCTTGTGTTATAAGCACCATGCTCCAACCAACTGGGCTAAACTCAGGTTAGGGTTAGGCTTAGGGTTAGGGTTAGGAAATGGTTAGGGTTAGGGTCAGGCTTGGGGTTAGGGTTAGGTTTAGGGTTTGGAAATATTCCCCAGCTCTTTATTCTCCCTTTTGAGTTCTCTTTCTATAATAATAGTAATAATAATAATAATATTAAATTTTAAAATTATAACATCGACCACTATAGTAATAGTAATAACAACAGCAACAACAACAATAATTTTCTATCATCATCATCATCATTGTCATCATCATCCTCTTTTTCAAGTACAATAGTGTTTTCCGGACTACCAGGCTGCACTTAAGCCATGCCCCTTGGGTAAGCTGAATTAATTTAGGGACATACAGATTAAGTTAAGTTTACACCTAGATGACTGAAGGACAAGCTTTCCAAATCTATGCCCTGAAGAGCCCAAGACATCAGGATTTATTTCTCGAACACTCTTCAACACAAAATAATGAAACTTTTGAGAATGGTGCAGCTTGGAATAAGGCGGAGTTGCTACACAAAGCAGTGGAGCAGGGAGTGGGGAAGATGCAAGTCATTCAAATGTGAGTCAAAGGGGCATATTAATAATGGAGTCTTAGGGAGAAACAAAGACCAAGCCTCGTTTTTTCCTCTACTTTTCCCATCTGTCAGTTATGTAGCACATTACCGTTGCCTCACTGTTCAGGACACTATCACAGCAGCCATTTTTTCATGTGGATGAGTTGTTCCTGAAACATGCAGTTGGCACAGACCGCTCTTATTTTTCACGCAAGGAATGTAGCTCTTCCTGTTCCACATATTTTTCTTCAATGAGCGTAGTTATTGTTGTCACTGGGAGGAAAATCCTCCATCTGTCTGGTAAAATACTTGAGAGGGGGAGATAAAGCATGAAATCTTTTTGTTGTGGCTGAGGATTTCCTCTGCAAGGCTCCACTTCAGTGATTCACAGCTCTTCTCCAAAAGAAATGCAAAGCTGGGATGGGTATTAATTACAGCTGTCCAGGGCTAAATCCATGGCTGGTGTAACTCAAATATCCACCAGCACCTATGGAGGAGATTTAGGTCAGATTGGTGATCAGGGCTCGTGTAAGCGGCACCTCCTCATTCTGCTCCAGGCTCAGGGATGTGCCCTCATGCTGCCTCGGGAGTGCTGCTGGATGCCATTGGTGCTGAGGGGCATTGCCAAGTATGGGGCATCATTTGGGCCTTCCCCTTCAGGGTTTCCATGGCAAAGCTCAAGCCATTACCTGGAAAATTCTCTTCAAAAGTCACCTGCCAATCCATATCACAGCATGGAGTCTGCTTCTGTGGTTTTTTTCTTTTAGTGCAAGAAAAGATGCACTGATGGAATAATAATAATACATTTTTGTGGTGTTGAAGCAAAAAAAATAGAGGCAAGTGTTCTGATTTTTCTCTAAAGTTAGAGCTATTGTTCATCTGGGCAATTTTTGTGTATGAAATGAAGGCAGAGATCTGTGTTTTGGGGGAGATCCACACTGTGGATAAGTGCAAAGGAATTCTGCCACAGCTTTGTCATGAATTATATGTTGTCTGAGGGATTTAACAATATCGCAAAGTTCATCAAGAACAGGAACACTCATTTTCCTATCTTTTCCTGCCAGCAAAATGAAGCGGTTGAGCTTCCTTAAAGAAATTCCAGCCAGTAGCTGTGCCAGCTCAGTCTTCCTCATGTTCGTGTGCCTTTGTTCCTGAGTCCCAGATGGATTTCTGAAAATGGCACAGGGTTGCCAAAATGAATCTGAAGACACATATCATCAGTATGCACAAATTGTAAAGAATGCAACCCCTGGAGCGATGGGTGATTTCATCAAAAGTGACTTTCCAGCTACGCTGAAACCTTTCATGTCTCTTGTGCAATCTGCAGTGCTAAAGCAAACAATTCCAGTGCCAGATTGTCATAAGGATATGAATACTTCAGCTTGTTAAAGGGCCACAGTCTTATCGAATCAGAGAAGGTATGAAATCTCAAAGAAGATTAAGCTGCTATAAATACAACCAGGTAGATATAATTGATTTCTCTCCCTACAAATAAAATCCCCGAACACCCAAACACTTTTAAACCTCTTAAGGATTTTTAGTCAAAACACCAAGGTCTACTTGCCAAACCTTTGATTTTCTGGAGCCCTTGACCCACATTTTTGGTGCAGTACTGTGCTTCTGGTGATGCCGAGGGAGTTTTTCAGTGTCTCACCAGGGAAAGCGTGAGGAGATTTGGGATTTTTGAGGGAGCTGTATAGTGTTTGATTAGGTTTTTTTTTTTGTTGTTTTGGATATGGCAGTCAATATAGTCTTACTTTATGAAAATAGTAACAGCGGCAAATGGATTCTAAGTGAATTGTGGATAGTTTTCCAAAGGGTGGGTTGACAGCATGAGGATGTGCACTGAACCTGAAACAAGTGCAGGAGTGTGTTGGAGCTGTGGTGCATTGGAACAAAAAGGTGTCCACAAAAGTGTACCCTGGCAGACAAAGCCCCGTGGGTTTGGGCTCCACATTTTGTGGAAAGCGAATAAAAATGAGAAAGTGAGAAGAGAGCAAGAGAGAAAGTGCAAGGAGCTACAAGATTAAGGGCTTGGAATAGTGAAAACATCCAGCTCTGTCAGTGATGTCTGCAAGGAGACAGGGAAGGTGTTGCTCACTGTGTCTGTCATCTGTAGAAAAGGCTGCCTTGGAAGCAGAAAGGGAGGAGGCTTCTGCAAAAACTTAGCGGTGAGAAAGATGGCTTGCTCAGGTGTGGGGTAAAACCTCCATCGGTGGAAACCTTTCAAAATACATGGAACAAATCTCTGCTAGAAACAGTGTCTGATCTGCTTTAGGCAGGATGATGGACTGGACCCTCTTGTGAGGGCCACTGGAGCCCAGCTTTCCTCTCACAAGCAGCACTGCTGCAGCCACTGCCTCCTGTAGGGTCTGAAAGAAGGCAGCATCTCAATGCAGGGGTTTGGGTATGGTGCCTGCATTTTTCCCCCTTCTCTCATTTTCCAGGCTTTGGGAACAAATCTTAAATGCTCATCAAGTTTCAAGACAACAAATTAAGTAGGTCACATCACAACTTTGCCAGCGGATTTATTTTAAAAGAGTAAACCAGTGATGAATTCCAAACAGCCTCTTTTGGTAAAGGCACCATCTCCTCTACAACTCAATTTATGGTGTTAGAAGGTTGGTATTTTTATGGCACTTCTCTTCAACTTAAAAGGAAATTTTTATGAAGACACTTCAATCACTTTCTTTCTTCTATTTTTTTTTAAAAACATATTAGAAAGGGGTTTTTTGTGTGTGTTTTCAAAGACAGTGCTTATATTCTGGTTGGAAACTTCTTTTTTTTTTCTTGCTGAGGATTTCATCTGGATCAGCTTCCTGAATTGCTGAATGAACACCAGGGTGAACGCAAAGGCTGGCAGGAGAGAGGTAGTGAGCACATCTGGCTGGAGGCAGGGGGTAAGGAAAAGAGACAGTCTTAGTGAGGAGAACAAAGGGGATCCGACCCCTTGTTGCTTTTCTGAGGGTCTACCTACACCACCAAAGGCAGTCACAGCCATGGGATGGAAACTTGTGAGCGATGGTGATGTAAAGGCACAGCTGGCCCTGGAGCTGATTTCAAGTTGTAGCTTTTGTTTTCCTTCCAGACCCTGTGGGGATGCAGCAGGTTCCTCTCTGAGGTCAAGACATCTCTGCCACAGCAGCAGCAGCAGCACCCGCAGGTGTTTGCTCCCCCTTTCCTGTCCCCTGGTGCTGCTCTGTGGGCATCCTTGTTTTTCCCAAGCATGAGCCAGTGCAGAAGAGAGGCAGGAACCTGTCCTGGCAAGCAGCCCCCTGCCCCACTGTGGCTCCTGTGGTCGGGCAGGTGTTTAATCCCAGTGAAGGCTTTGCAGTCTGCTGAGCAGAGGGGTCAGGAAAACACTGCCCAGCTGGAGCCAGGACATGCCACAGCCCTTGCTTCCGTGGGCTCTGCATCCCACTGTCAGCACTGTTTGCAGGCTGCACACTGCAAAGGTGTCTTGTGCCGGCAGCTTCTCTTGGGGGAGGTTTAGAAGCACTCATCCCTCTTCCCCTCCCTTTCCCATTTCCTAATTTATCCTTTAAAAGGAGGACAGACTGTCTGCCTGAGCCCTGTCTGGCACCAGATGGGAGGTGATGGCTAGGGCTGTGTCCCAACCAGTGCCCATCCAAAGGGCTTTGCCAGATCCAAGCAATCCTCTGTGACGGAAATGCATGTCCTGTGTGCTTCCATCACGTGTGCTTACACAACTGGCTTTGTGACTCACCCTTTCGGCTTCTGCAGTCGCATTTATTAAACTGAAGGCTGAGGTTTCACCCCACAGAGAACAAAGCCCTCCTGGATGCAGGACAGCGTTATCACGTGTGAGTGGCACATTGCAGAGAGCTGCTGAGAGCAAATCCTGCACCGTCTGCACTGGCTGCATCCACCCATTCCCTGCTCTTGAGTATTTGTCTGCGTGCTGCTCTGAGGTGTGGACAGTGTTTAACCTGGGCACAAACTTGTTTTTGCCTCACACAACCTGGTGGCTGCTCAGTTTCTGTCTAAACCACTGGTGGGTATGAGACACAGTTACTGGAATCTTCAGGAATATCAGCATTAATGACACTTGTGTTTCAGTGATCTTTCATAGTAGTACTTATGCTTTTAGAAGTAAGGTGGAGCCCTATGGGAAAAGGGATTTGCAGTCAGGTCCCAGTTTTGCCACAGTCCTTCATCACTGACTTTAGCCAGGTTAATTCTCTTGACACCATGAGTTTTCCTAATATTACTATCATGCTTTAAAAGCTATGGGGAAATTAGGTAATGAATATTTGTTGAGCTGAGATCCCCAAGAGGGACTTAGAGATGTATTGTAATGTGTCATAGAAATGTTCTGAGTATGGAGAACCACACCAAGGTATGGTTGTGATCCTGCTGCTTAAGCCTGTCCTGTCCCACTGTGTAGGGGCTGACTATGGCTCATAAGAAGCCTCAGTAGATCACCAATTTTGGTTTTAACCTAATGAGAAATTCTGTGTTTGTAGAAAGGCCTCAGCTCCTTCCCCATTTTGACTGGAAATCCTGCCCATGGTGGAGGATATGGTTTAGTGGGCATGGCGGTATTCGGTTGAAGGTTAGACTTGATGATCTTGGAGGTCATTTCCAGCCTTAATGATTCTAGGATTCTGTGGATGCTCTCAGGAAGGGCTCTGCTCTAGGCCTTAAGCTAACAGCTGAACTCTGAAACCATTTGGTGACGTGCCAATAACCTGAGGAATTTGAGTTACCACAGCCTATGGTTATAGGCAAGTTCCTCTGCATGGAAGTACTAAAAACCTCACCCATATGTGTTTGTGTGGGATCCACCAAAACCAGCACAGCCTCCTGTCTGCTCAGGCTTTGAGCCCTTTGTCTACAGTGCTGGTTACAGCTGGCTTTTGCAGTGGGGCTGCTTGTCCACGAGAGTTGAACGGGGACCCTCAAATGGTCCCAGTTAGCTATGGTCTGCTCAGCAGAGGTGCCAAGACAGCTGACACTGTTTTCTTCCCAGGAAGAATCTGGAAGTCTGCAAAATGTGCAGTGTTTCACTTCCCATGTTTTCCTCCCTCAATGAACCCATCTCATCGTTCTTTCCTCATTTCTTTCATTGCCAGGGCACAGTGCAGCCTGAGCATGCAGGTGAGGAGCTCCAGCTCCAGATGAAGAGGTCTGGTGGGTTGTCAGCAGACATCTGCCCAAGGAGGGCATGGGATCAGGGAGCCCAGATATTGAGATACTGCTTTGGTTTTGTTACAGGCTCCTCTGTGACCACCAACAGCTCTGGAAACTGCCCTCTATTTCCAGTTCATTGCTTCCTAAACCATTTGCTTTGCAAAACTATTGCAAAGCTTGATTTACAAAAGTGCTCTGAGGCCTCGGGTGTGAAATATTGTGACAAAAGAAGGCATTCCAGCTCTTTATTGCATCGCACATTTTAAATCATGGAAAACTGGACTAAAATACAGTAAATTTAGCATTAAAAGGACTGCTTTCCAATTGCCTGTCAGGATCCCTTCAGCCTCATAACTGTTTTTGTGTGAAGCAATGAGTGTAATGCCTGTTGATAGTTGTTTGTTCCCTTGTTGTCTTGAAGTTGCTGGAAACAATTTACGAGTTACTCTTGCTTAACATCTAGGAAGAGAAGAGGATGCAAAATGTTTACTTGCTTCTTCTTCGTAAAGAGTTGATTCCCAAAACAACAGATTGGGCTACAGATGATTTGAGCCTTGCTGTTGGCTTCAAGGGGTGAAGGCTCTGGTCCTTTGTACCCCCACTGCTTGCCATGAGCAGAAATGTGGGTGTCAGGCTCAAGTTCCCTTTGCCACGCCTGTGTGTTTCAATGGCATTTGTGCCACTCCCATTAAAGCAAAGGCTGCTGTGGAAAGAAACATTACCTGAAGGATGGGATAATGTACTCTTGGATACCATGTGTTGGTACGGAGTGTTTTCCCTGCAGTACAGTCCCACTCACTGGATCTGCTCTCCTGCTGCTTGTGCCACTGTCCTTTTACTGCCAAACCCGGTATTTTGCTCACCTTAAGCAAATTTGAAGACAGTGTTCAAATGCTTTTTGATCAGTCAGGGTTTGTTTTCATACCTTTTCTTCCTGCATGCATCTGTTCATTGACTGGCCAGAGTGGATGGGGGCCTGAGCAATCTGTTCTGGGGGTGGCACCCCTGCCCATGGCAGGGGGGGCTGGAACTGGATCACCTCTGAAGTCCCTTCCTATCCAAACCATTCTGTGATTCTGTGACTGAGGAATGGCATGTGGAATTGCAATGCAATGAAAGAGTTTCTGAGGGTTTTCTAAACCACAGTCTCCCTTCGCAACCTGTTCAGGGATGCCAACTAATGCTGTGGGGAGGATGTGATCATCTCCCAGGGACTGCACAGCTCCCACAGCACTGAAAGCATCACAATTTGTTCTGTTTGACTTCCGGCAGACGGTCTAATTATATGAAAGAGCATCACTCTCCATTTGGTCAGAAGATGTATTCTGAGCTAAGTTTACCTAATGCTTTCCTGATTTGTGTGGTTTTTGCTCTTTTTTTCTCCCTGCCTTGAGCTGGACAACAATGTGGTCTTAGTCCAGCAATCAAACATGAAAGAAAACCCATATGTATAAAGTACCCTCCTCATGCTGGAACTTATCCAGAAGAGATAAATTGTCTTCATACAGGAGGTCTGGATTTGTCTCTCTGCCCATTAAAAAAAGGAAAAATCTGGCATGAGAACTGTCTTGGGATAAGGGCAATGCAGTGGCCATTGCCAGTGGTGCTGAGCTGTTCTGCCGGACCTGAGTGCTCAGGGATGCAGTGAGGCCTTTGCAAAGCCAGCACAGGGCAAGCTGTGGTAGGAGAGGGGCTGTCACTTGTCCCCTGTGCCCCAGGGTGAGCAGCAAACATATCCTTCTCTTAGAGAAGGATTTCAAGCCTTTTCACTGAAGTCCACACCTGGCTTGACCTGAAAAACTCAGCCAGCGGGTAGGAAAGCTGGGAGTGCTGGTCCAAAAAGGGCCTGGCAGCTCTTGGCATTTTTGGGGGTGCAATGACATGGTGGTCACTGAGCTATCGGGGGGTGATATTGCTGCTGTTTCCCTTCTAGGTTTTGCTGCCTATGAACCTCTCAAGGGCAGGTTGGATGGACCTCTGAGCAATGTGGTGTAGTGGAAGTTGTCCGCACCCATGGCAGAGTGGGTGGAACTAGATGAGCTTTAAGCTCCTTTCCAACCCAAACAAACCATGGTTCTCTCTGGAGGGGTCTGGATTTGAAGATGTTGGAGAGCAGCTCTACACCTGCTGAAAGCAGTGGGAAGTTTTGCAGAAAGCAATCTGTGGGAGAAATAGGTGGATATTCTTGGGAATAAATAAATCTCACGGTTTCTATTAAATTTGCTCTACCCTATTCAAGCTCTGTTCAAAAAGACCTCTGCAGCTCATGGCAGAATTTCTAGCCTGGAGGTGTCAGATGGAGCACATAGGCCAGTGGGATTTCCTGGCCTTGCAGATCTTCTCTTCTAAAGCTGGAATTATCTGGCCCCACCACCTTTCAAATGCAGACAAAACACAGCCTGACAGTGACTTAGACACCAAAGCTGGGCTCTCCTTCCAAGTGTTCCTCTGGCCCCAGCTCCCTGTGTGGCTGCCTGGGTGCAGTTTCCATCCTAGGACCGAGATTCAGATTGGCAGTGCTGACTCTTGTATCCAGTTGGATCTAAAAGTACTCAGCTCTCGGGGCTTCCCACCTTCCTCCTTCCCGTCAGTGCTGAGCAGTCAGACACAGAGCATGCCACTGCTTTCCCTCTGGCTCTCAGACTGAATCCGCGGGGCAATCCCACCGGCTGCAAAAACAACCC
This sequence comes from Corvus cornix cornix, assembly GCF_000738735.6. NCBI lineage: Eukaryota > Metazoa > Chordata > Aves > Passeriformes > Corvidae > Corvus > Corvus cornix. The sequence continues at coordinate 6,729,740 of NC_047056.1, read as the reverse complement.
TGCTTTTCCAACCAGGCCACCCAACCTAGCAATGATGGATGCGGTTGTGTTTGAGGTTGAGTCAGCTTCCTCCCCCACCTCCAGCCTGTGCCACTCTGGTGGCTTCGTGCCTCCTGTCTGTGTGCTGGGAAGAAGAGGCCAGGTTCCCCTTTCCTGGTGGGAAAAACGACCCGAGCCAGTGCTCTGCTGTGCTGTCGGTGGTGCTGGGAGGGGGCAAAGCCGGGTGGCTGATATGGGGGTGAGAGGAAGGGGGCTGGCCTTTTGAGCAACAGCCACATTAAATTACAGGAGTGCTGAGGGCTGTGCCGCTATGGGCAAGGGCAAAACCCAGTTATTTGTCAAGGTTAACCACCGCCATGGAGCTCTCGCGGGCAGCCGGAAGCTGTGGTGCAGCCACCGCTGTGCCGCAGCCTCTCTGAGCACGTGGCCATGGGCGCAGTTATTCAGGAAAATGGCTCAGGAATGTTTCCTCCCCTTACACCTACCAGCTGCACCTTTTAATTTGGCTTTTCTGGGACTGTGTACCTAGTGGTGATTTAACACGTGGTGAAATATTTGGAGAATGGCTCTGTGAGTGGATGGCGAGGCAAGGGAAGTCCTTAGGATGTAGACACTGTATTTTCTTTGCTCAGCTCCTTTTCAAGATTTGCTTTGTTCCTTCTGACTTGTCCCTCTCTGAGACCATCCTCCTTCAGGATATCATTATCCACATGCTGATTTAAATTGGGATGACCCTTAATGAGGCCACTTTGTAGTTCAATGTACTGCTATTTCCTCCCCACACTGGCCAGCAGTCCTTTCCATTCCTCTTACTTCATCCTCTCAACCCAAAGAGACTCTTGGCGTTTCCCAGGCAGGCTGTAAGATGAGGGTAGTGTAGGGGAACTGATACACCCAATTCAGGGTGTTCAGATGTGGTTACTGCTGCAGGGACAGTGGCAGACCTTGCTGTTTCTCCAAGCTGTCATTTGCTGGATGTGCTGGAATAGCTTGGACGTTTGCACATGAGATGGAACTGTGCTTTTGCCTCCTGGTGGGAGCTGGCTCCTGGATGGAGATGTCATGCCAAGCTGGATGCCCTGTGCTTTTTGGCATAACAGAACTGTAGCAGTGCTGGCATGCACCTTAAGATTTGCCCTCATGATTTTTGGCAGGCAGGAGGTGTATGAAGCCAGGCTGCACTGTGGTTAGAAGGTTCTCCCCATTGGCTGCTTGATGGTGAACACTGCCAGGGACAGTGGGACACAGGGGTCCCTGTGTCTGCATGGTCCAGTACTTCCCATTTCCTTACCTGGCTCATGGAGCCCTACTCAGGCAGATGGGGCTTTTCCAAGGCCAGCTTTGTCCTAGTTCTGTGTTTCACAGCTGAGCAACATCCCCTTAAGAGCTGCCCCTGGGAAGTGAAGAAAGGGGAATGGCTGCAGCTTGGATTTGGGGACAAAGGAATGGGCTAAGCACAACAAATCGGTTAAGCACAGCTGTGCAGAGGCAGGAGCCAGCCTGGAATATGGTGCCTGGAGTGGAAACTGGTTCCCAAGCCTTCTCTGCTCCCCAAACTTTCTGACTCACATCCTGTATCCACCACCATGGTGTGCAGATGCTGTCCCTTGCTTCAGGCATGTTTCAGAGTCTTACCAGAGTCCTCCTGAAATCCATAAGTGAAGCACTGTTCTACTTTAAGTGAACCATTGGTCAGGCCCGTAATAAACAGCAAGCTCTGACATTTAACACATGTAATACTGCTTGTCCAGTTTTAAAAAGGAAATATTATCTAAGCGCTCCTCTGAAGACTAGAGCCACCCACACTTAGCTGTGTTAGGTTTGGCCAGTTTGACCTGTGCAACATTGCTATCACTTCCAGAATATAACATTGTGAACCCCTTATAAAATGTGCAATGTACAGAATGAAAAGTTTCTCTGTATGTTTAAATATCTTCCCCCTCCCCAATCCTTCTTGTGATAGAGAACAAATAAGGAAAAAATTTATAACTCCCTGAACTGATAGAAAATTAGCACAGTCATAAAAGGCATCTGTGGCCTTAGCAGTGCAGCTGAAAAGGAAGAATGAGTAAACCTGCCACTCAGAAAGTAAGAAGCAGAGCTGAAGAATGACTGCTGCCATTTTAGCCTCCCAGCCTTTCTCCTCCCTGTGCAAGTGCAAAAATAGCCTCATGCCCTGTGCAGGAGGCACAGAAGGGCTCTGCCGTGGGACCCTTTCTGCAGGCACCACTTGGCAGCAAACCACTGTACAGCGCATGACTAGAGGATATCCTAAATTAATTTACATAGACATATAAATATATGCATGTGTGTGTTTTCTGTATGAAATATGAAACCAGTGATTTCTTAGCCAACCCCTTAATTTGTCTGAAACAGCACAGGCATAATGGAAACTGCCCACACATTTTTCCATTAAAAGTTACAAAGGGAAAGAAGCGGGGAATTGGTGATAGAAAAACACATGCTCTCTCAGCTGGCACAGAAATGCCAGGTGGCAACACACACTCACTCCAGTTTGCTGGGAAAAGCATCATCTTTATTCTGGTGGTCTTCCTGCTGATGTTCTCCCTCCTCAGCATGCTGGGTTCCCTGTGTTTGGAGGGGAGGGACGTGGCCGTGCTGGTGCCTGTGCAGCTGGATGCAGGGAACAGGAAGAGTTTCAAGTTTGTCCGTATCTGTTTTGCAGGTTTCCTCTTCTGGGGGAGAAAGAGCCTTGCCATGCCACTGTCCCTTGTGTGGTGCTGGATGGTCCTGCGGGTGACAGTGGAGCTGCAGAGCAGCTGTGCCTGGGTGGGTTATGAACATGCTCTGACAGCTTCCTGCCCCTGCTAGGAGTGGCACGTGCCAGGTTCCTGCACAGTCTGTCCAGCCTGACGTGACTTTCTCCAGGGAAGGATGAATGTGTGACTGCTGCTGAGAGCTAAAGCCAAACTGCTATGAGCCATGCTGGCTGCTGGGTGGTTCCAGGGGCATCCTGACGGAGAACAAAGGAAGGGGAGAAAGGGAAGGCCTGGGGGAGCCCTGGTGGCTCCTCAGAAGAGGCAGCTCCCTAGGTCATCACTCAGCTCTCCCTCACTGCCTTCCTGCTGCCAGCCAGGGAGACACCACAAGTAAGGCACTGTGGCATTAAGGCCCTGCCATTTTGGCAGGGCAGATTCTTCAACAGGAAAAGGTAACTTTCCTCCTTTCCTGCCTTCAGCTGGCCTGGCCCCACTCAGCTGTAAGTGTCAGGTGCATCCGCAGCTCATTGCAGGCAGCCCTACAACCTCACCCCGAACGCTGTATCTGGAGCAGCCCCACGAACTCACCAGCATTTTTCCAAAGAATGCCTTGTGTTGACAGTGCTAACCAGTCTGCACAGCGGGAGGGGGGAAAAGCAGCTGGTAACTAATGCAGGGCTGTGGGGATTTGTGGATGTGTGTATGGTTCTGGTTTTTGCTATATTGTCCTATAACCCATATGCATCACTGTGGGTTATGTTAGTGGAATTTTGCTGCTCAGCAGCTGTCCGGGCAATGTGAAGCCAGGCCCACTCATCCTTTTAACCATCAAAGGTACGATTCAATCCATTTATGGCTGCCTCAGGGCACTGCTCCACACATCTTTCACAGCAGCTGTGCCAGCTTAATGCTTTCCCACCAAGTTGACTCGGAAGTTGTGCTGCAATCTGTATCAGCTGATTGATTGGGGGTTAAAAATAAGTTGGATGACTTGACTGGCTCCTTGTTTAAGTTTCCCTGTTCAGTTTTGCTTGTTTCAATCCCTCCCATATCTTTGGTTGAGTGTTCCAATGTGCCTGCTCTGTGGTTATGTAAGAAACGTAACGACAGCTTCTCCTAACCGCCAACCTGTGCCTGGGAATGTGAGCCACAAACCCTTCCTCGAGGCTTGTTCTAATATGAACAGCCTTGTATTTAAAAGACTGAGCCGTATTTGGCCATGGTAAACTCCAGCACCTTGCTGAAGTCTACTACACAAAGTCATTTCACGTACAATTTTGGTCATTGGAAAGGTGATAAAGAAAACAGAAAATAAAATATGCAGCCCAGCCCTGGATGGATCATAATTTATTATGAAGTAGGACAGACTTTGTTTTTAATAAAAACTGCTGCTTAGGACAGCAGACTCTTTCAATCTGCGCTCCAGGACTCATCCTATGAAACACCTGGTAGGTCCTATCAGAAGTTATTTGGCTCCCTCAGAGTTTCCAGCCTTGGCAAATTACGAGCAGTAAGACTTGAAACTTTGTGCGTCATTTCATTTATTAGAATAATTTTTCCTTTTCCCCGACACTTTATGTGTTATGTTCTTTATTAATAGTGTAGTAGCATTTCTCAATAGCACCATAATTTACTAATCCACAAAGGGCAGGGATGTGTTTTATATTTCAAGAATTGTGACCAACTGCCCTCTCAGCTCGCTCCCAGAGAAACCTGAGAATGTTGTTCCCCCCTACACTGTTAAGTAAGAAGCAGAGCTTTCTCCCTGAAAATACCTGTCTTCCCTGTGAAGTGACTGATCCTGGAGATCCTTGTGCCTTTCATCCATCTGCTGTCAATTTAACTGGCTCCACGAGCTAGTGGCGCCTTCGTATGACCTTGCAAGAATTTACAAAATCTGGTTTCTATAAAAAATAAGGGGTGATCCCCATGTTTACCCTCTTGCTCAACTAACCATGTTTTGTTACTACCAGCTTGTACTAGAACATATCCACGTCTTCCCCACCAACTCAAGTCTGGATCTGGGATGACTCCCATGACTTGGCCAAGTTTTCCAGCTGCCGAGGTTACCTCAGCAGACCAGTTGCTGTCGCAGATATGCGGTGGCTTTGCCCAGACCGCTGTGTTTCTGGAGACCTGGAGCCTGAGCAGGGCTGGGGTCTGAGGCCCAGCAGATCCAGGAGAGCCTCCAGTATGGGTCAGACTGGGTGTGCCCGGCCTGGGCTGCCTTTGAACCCCCTGGTTTGCACCATCTGGGCAGACCAACACAAGCCTGACCCTGCCCAGCCCAGCGGGGTTGTTGTGCCCGTGTTTGTGCCAGGGGCACCACGCACAAGTCCGTCCATGAGCTCACAATCAACCAGACCTGAGAGGCCAACAGAGACACAGAAAAGATTTACAGGATGCCACAGAAGGTTTGGAAGGGACATTAAATATCATCTATGTGTGTCTGTATATAGCAGAGGCAATTGTCTTTTGTGTCTGTCTTGAATCTTTGAGCTCAGACTGCGATGCCGGTTGGCTTTACCACTGCGTGAGGTTCCACATGTGCCTGTCAGACCACATAACCCCAAAATAGGCATTTCTCTAGTGACATTTAGCCTTAGTGTTCCAAATGAAGACACTGACTTGCAGCAAGGCAGTCTTTCGCAGGATGGAACTGTAAGTATTTATTTACCCAGAGTGTAACTTTTATCTTTCATCAGAATGCAGGTATGAGCTGCTTAATGACAGGATTATGTATGTAAACTTGCACTTTATAAAAGTTTGGAAATAGACCTTTGCCTAACAACAGTCATGTTCTTGGAAATCAAGTTCCATCTACAGAAGCCTTTCATGTTATAAACATATCCCGCATGTGAGTCATCGTTACAATTCAATAAATACTTTACAAAAATAATGCTAGCTTTTTAAAAAAAATTAAGACATTTTAAGTCACCAATAATTCCTCCCAGAGAGCTTCCCTTAAAGAATAGCTACTTCTGTAGGACACTGCACTCAGCATGAGAAAACTGGGGGAAAAGGGCTGCTTGTATCTTTTATCCCAGGGAACTTGTGGATTCCACTTTTACTGTTCTCTAAAAAAATAAACTTCTTTCTTTTCTTAAAAGAAAGAAACAAGCAGATCCAAACATTCTTCATATTAAAAACTGGGAAGGAACTGTGATCTTTTTTTTGTCCTTTGACATGGATTCCTCCTCTGCCCTCACTCCTCCAAAGAGTTACAGCATTCTCGGTTCACAGGTAGCTGCTCTAGAGATGTAAGCCCCAACAGCTGCAGCTCCGTATCCGAGATGTCTCCAGGAGTGGGCTGTTTGTAACTCTTGCAGAACCACTGCATCAGGACATTTTCTGGCCTGTGTGAAAATTACAGCTACAACTTCCTGCAAGCCTACCCCAGGTGGACAGCAAAGACCTGAGATAGAAGGTAACAGGAAGAATTCCAAGAGAAAAATTGCTAGGGATTTTCTATATTCACTTCTGACTATTACCCTTCCAAAAAAAGTTCTTCCCTTCTTAGATAAGACTAGTCATTAAACCAATTACAGAGAAAACTGATGCAGTAGGTGCATTAATCTTGTAAACCGTTCCCATATGGAAGAGTACATTCTTCAATCCCACTGTTTATAATAACTTTTAAATATGTGCCTCCTCCGCTGGGGCCTTGGGGCCTGATGGTGATGGCAGCTACCCCCCAGCCCCTCCACTATGTTACAGATGGGAAATAAAATGAAATGCACATTATTACATGAACATTATTGCAGTATAAAATCCTATCAGGACAAGATTTATGTATGTCTGTATGCAAAAATAGGTGTGTGTGAGACAGAGAGATACGTGTTTATAAATTACACACACTATGAAAAATAGTTATATATTATATTACAACTATATACATTCATTGGAAAGGAACTGATCAACCCCTGTGGAGGAGCCAATGCAGCAGCCATCATCAGTTCTTTGGCATCCAGGAAACGAATGCTATTTTGTGTCTGAAGAAGAGGAAAATCTTCTCAGTATTCCCTTGCTTCTTGAAACTGCTTGTAGTAGTCTTCGTCTGATGGGTTTTCTGTACACTTCTGTCCATTGTTGGGAGGCCGGGCTTCATTGTAGCGGCTCCAGTCACCTTTGCATATGATCCAAGGCAGAATGTCCACTTTGTAGTGGAGTTCTGCTGAGAATTCGATGCTGATCAGGTTCGGCGTCCCTGCCCCTTTGCCCCTGGTGATCAGCTGCATGTTATCATCGTAGCAGCAGTGCTGCGCTGCAAGCGTTGTGCTTTCCAAAGACAGCATGGAGCGGATGCAGTATCGTGCCGTGGGCTTGTAGATCTCCAGTTTTTCCTTGGGACCACTCGCATCTTTCCAGCGGAAGTTCTTCCTCTTAAGTCGATCGTAGATCTCAGCGGTGCTGTACGCAACTTCTCTGGGGTAGGAGCACGGGCAGCTGGGAAGATCGTTGACCACTTTGTGCATGTATTTCTTCAGGAACTCGCTCTTGCAGCTCATCCATCTCTCACAGCTATCAGTATCTGTTTCAGGGCAGGAAATGGAAACTTAAGATACATTAAGCAGCATCCCAGTTCATGTGATCAGTGATAATAAATGAGTCAAGTGTAGCTGCTCAGCACCAGTGCTCTGCTTTAGAAAGAAAGGGCAACCACAGCTTGCTGCCCTGCCCTCAGTATATCACTGTGCTCTCTTGTCAGGTAAAGAAATCATGTGTGACTGACTTCAGTGCCTCAGGCAGTGCTAGTCTGAGTTACAGTGCAGAACCAGGCCAGTAGGAATCTGTGACACTTCTACCTGGCAAATTCTAATTAAGCCACTGATATGCCCATGCAGCACAAGAGACACTACCATGGGTTGATAAGCAACAGAAGTAGGGAAATCACAGTGATTTGGGACCAGTCTTCAGCTGGAACCCTTAGTCAGAACACACTCACCAGGAAAAACAGCAGTCAGATGTTGAAGTATTAAGTTTCAGACGATGCTAGAGATTACAGGATGGCAAGCAAGGCCTGGATTACTCTTTCTAAAGTTCATTCTGGGCCCTAATTCAGTCTTTCTTCTAAAAAACAAATAGTTTTTTCTATTTGGTCTCCACTTTCCAAAGAGGTACTTCAAGCCTCTGCAGTTCAAACATGGAGACTGACATCTTAGCTGGCAAATGAAGCCAAAAGCAATTCAGGTTCTAAAAGGGCATATACATCAGAGTGGCTGTACTTCAGGAGGAGTTAATGGCACTAGAGCCATGACGTATGGCTGGGATTAAAGAGGTTTGTAGACCAGTAGCATATTTAATACTGGCACTCTCTTATTTTGCAAGGCTCTTGTGAGAATCCAGTTAAACATCTCCTACCTAAAATATTATTTATGTTGTCTATATCTTTCTATGGGCTGTCAAAAAACCCCTGCATGTCTTGTTCCACACTTACTTCAGAGGACTCTGCAGGAGAGTAACTAACTGGGACCTAAAACTCTTAGAGCAAACACTCTTGCAAAATATTTACTTAGTGATTAGTGTCCTGTTTTTCTATCTCCTTAAAGAGTCCCATCCTGGCTGTCATTAACTATTGTGCCCTGCCACCATAGGAGGGAGGTGCTGGGTTACACTACTTATTCAATTAATCCAGCAGCCAGTGTCTCTGAGTGGCCACATTATGGTTTTGTTGGAGGGTCGAAAGCAGAACATTGCAGAGATTGGACTGAGTTTTAGATAGTTCAGAATCAAGCCATGCCCTATAAAATTGCTTTGGCTCCCCCCACTGCAGCACACAGAGCTATAAAAGCAAAGCACACTCATAAAAGTCATTGCCCTTTTTTTTTTTTTTGATGTGACAGCTGTATTTAAAATGCTTTTATAGGGTCTTCCATTCGAGGCTATTTCAGCAAAATAATAAAGGTTTGATTTTTACCTCCTCCATTAATATGGAGTCTTACAGCTCTTTTCTGAATTAGGACAGCAAGTAACAATTTTATGATGAAACAAGCACAGGACTTAAGGGGAGAAAGATTCTATGACTGAAGCAAATGTTCAGATTGTAAACATAAGCAAGATAATAAATGACTGCTGTTACTGATATTTTTAGTGATAAACTCAATATCTTGGTTCCAAAGGACTAAGAAAACCCTAAGGAAGCCTCTTATCTGTTACTGAAGGATTGACTGTGCTGCTTACCAACTTCAAACAGTTTGGTTGCGTTGAAGTCTTCACTCCCTGCAAGTAAACTCACTTCTGTGGCAGCTGTCCGGAAGGTATCTTCGATCCCTAAGACAAACACGTGTTAGTGGTGCTGGTGTTTTCCTGTTAAAACACAATGGAATCAGCTGCCTCCTTGCCACCCATCCTTCCCCAGGCTCTGCAAGGTGCTTTGATTTGGCAGGGGAGCATTCTGAAGTTGCTGCTGGACTCTTCCTTTAAAAGCATGATGACCAAGGAATCTGTGCTGTTAGGAAGGTAAAAGAGAGCGACAGGCCTGGAGACAGGCGAGTAAGTTCATCTCCATAAGTGAGCAACCATTTTTCAAGGAAAAATGATTCTGTTACAAGAAAATTGGTGCTTGTTAGTCTCTCCCAATGCTAGGGAGTTAAAAGGTGTGAGTAGGCAAGAGATAACCAACCTCTCCAAGCAATTCCATCCCTGTGATTTATAGCTATCAAATAAAATACCAGGATCTCAGCATATCAGGATCTACCAACAACCTCCAGTTAATTGTTTGCTATCAGTAGAGAGACACAGAGATTGCCAGAAAAATGATCTTGCCAAAGTAAACAGCTTTCATTACTGCTTTACTTCAGCCTATTGACCAGCCCAATGTTTCTGTGCCACGTAGGCTTAACACAAATATCTCCTCAAAAAAACTCAAAAAGGTTTTAGGTTTTTTTTTCCTTTCCTCCCCATTGAATTAAAGACCTCTAAAGAGAGCATAAAGATCTTTAATATGTGATAACTATATGGTTAATAATGAAGTCTATTCACCATCCATCTTCTTGCCAATGAACTTTCTCCCGCTCTCCTGAACTGGGGCATAATGGTGGCTTGCAAAGGTTCAAAACAGCCTCAGGCCAATTTTCAATAAAATTATCATACAGTTTTGCCTTAACTCCAGCACTAGATGTAGAATAATAGATACCCAAGAACCCATTACAAGGCAGTAATTCACTGCTGGAATTATAAACAGCAGAAGCTGAGCTTTGCCCTTGTAATTTTAAAAATGTCAGCACAGCCTCAAAGAGTGAATGTGTTTTGCTTGTGGATCGTTGGAGGTCTGTTATATGACATAATATATTCTTTCAAGTTTGCCACTGTTTGGTGCTAGCTGGTAATAAATACTAGACAATATAACTGGGGGTTACTTGCTTTTCTCTGGAATTAGCCCCTTATTATTGAGGTTTTAGGATGTATGAGAGCATGCAGAAATATTTTTCCCCTGAACTGCCTAGCAGTTGTTGCCTTACAATGGAGACATGAATCTATCTGCAAGTGAGAAACTTCTCTCCAACTCTCTCACCAAGTCTTCTAAATCTCCTTTCCAGCACTGCTGACATTTCACTTCCCATTAAAAAAGCCTGACCTACAGTTTAAGAATTTCTGCCTTTCTGAGTCATTAAGTAAACTGAGAGTAATGCATACCACCACAACTTGTGTTTTCACTTCTCTCTCTCGTCTTGGGAAGTAATGAACTTGCACCTATCCCCTGCATTGTGGCAGCTACTGCATGACAAATTGGTCTAAATTCAAACACACAGCAACATTTAAAAAACAGTTTTCCGTAGCAGCTTCAAATTTTCATGATGTAGGCTTGAGTTCTCAGCCCTGCTTTTGCCAAAGTGAAGACTGGGTGATGGTAAGGACACTTCAAATGTCAAATCCTGTGAATGGGCAGGAACTAAGGCAAGGCTCCTTGGCCATATTTTCTGAATATATTCAAGCCAAAACTATACATTCCTTCATCCCTGTTCACCGATCAGGCAATGCCATTCACTGCACAGCAAAACAGGAGCTCACTGAGGTAACAGCACAGCTGGTTTGATATTCTAAAACAGCTCCAAATTTGTTTCAAGAGAGTAGATTACACCCTTTGGAATACAAAACGCCTGTGCACAAAAATGACTGCCATGACCCAAAGAAAGCCTGTACTTGTCTTTTAAGTCCTGAGGGATGGTGGACTGCATCTAGCAGTGTATCATTACCATGAATAAATGGTGTTGAAAATCGGTGTGTCTTTTCCCACCGGAACCCTCACCTTGCCACGGAACACATGGGCCCCAGGCTTTGCACACAGGAGGGCTCTCCCACCCCATGGCCACCTCTCCCTGCCCCCCCTGGCAGCAGCTCCCACGAACAGCTCCCACCTGGGCAGTTGGGCCTGTCGCAGGTGCGGGACTCGGTGGCCGTGCAGGCGTACCCGCAGGACCTCGTGCGCTTCTGATTGCCACTCCCACAGGTGACGCTGCACAGGGACCACGGGCTCCAGTCGCCCTCGCCATCAACGTAATCTGTGCAAGGACAAACATGGGGAAGGAAATGAAGAAACAAAACTCCTACTACCCAAAACTACTGTGTAGTGTTTTTTATTAAGAAGGCAAAACAAGAATGGAATCCAGATGTCTCTACCTGAAGCTTGGGCTGAATGCCAGGCGCAAGCCTGCTGTTTAAATGGTTTTCACACTTGATGCTCCTCAGGGAAATGCATGCAACATTATTTGAAAAAATATTTCCTTTCTCTTTTGACCTTTTGGCAGCTGAGAATCCTCAGCTGCAGAGCTGGGTCGTGAACTAACAGTACACATCTATTCACATAATCTCCCTGCATACAGGAACATGTTTATAGACCAGACTAACCAGGCACAGGATAAATTAAGTTTTCTTTTTCATATTTTCAAAACACACAGCCATAGCACAACAATTCTCAACTTTTAGGGAAAGATGCATGTTGTTGGGATATGGGAAGCTACAGGGTCATGAGTGAAAATCACAATTTTGTTTTTCAGTCCCTTGAACAGGGTACAGATATTTCAGAAATACTGCTATGAGAACAGGGAACTGCATGCTCCTCTTGCACTGAGAACAACATGCAATTTTTAGTGTTTCGTGTGGATTAATAAATAACATCAAGTCTGACTATTTACTAGAAGGAACCTTCTGAAAAGGAGACATGACTTTATTCTCTTCTGGTAGAGAGCCAAAGGCACTGGACACCAGGTCTGTACCACAGAAGCTGGTGCTGCTGTGGGTACCTAAACTCTTCAGAACCAGCCTCCTTTGTGTGCTGCGTTCAACTGTTGCACATCCCACCATGTGAAGGCCACCAAAAAAAGCCCATGAACCCATCCCAGTTTTCTTGCCTTCCCACTGGCCTCCCCAGCTAAGGGAACATTTGTCTTAATGGTTTTCCCTGCAACCTACAGGAGATATTTTACTGACCCTGTGGTCATAACTTGCAGTCGTAGCTCCTTTGGGTTACACCACCATGCGTAGCAAAGCAAAATCTGGTTTAGTGGTTTTGAGACAGCCCTGTTCTATAGCTATAGGTAAGAGTACCTAAGCTACAGCAAGACCTGCCTTCCCTGGCCTCTGTGCTACACGAGATTCCTGCTCCCCCCACGGCCATGCTGTCTGTGGGCTTCCTGAGCTGGTTAGCAGAACATGTAACTTGATTTGTACCATATGTAATGACTGACGACAACTCTGTGGGGTGCTATTAAACATTTATTGCCAGGAGTATGGCAAGGTTATATATCTCACTCAGAGCAAGCTGCCTAGATGTGAGCTCCTCGTGGCAGGGACCTTATGTATTTCTCCTCCTTTTCTGACATGGCTGATGATGGGGAAGCCACCACACCGGAATCAGGTGTCCACGGTGTGATGTGGTTGTGAACATGGCTAATGTCAGTGTGCAAGACCCATGGTTTTGGGGTTTGCCAGCAGACAGGCACCACAACAGTCCAAAAAGGCATCAGATATCTCAGGAAAATGGCCCTCTATGCCTGGCCCTGCTCTTCTTCCTAGCTCTTTTCCAACTCTTTTCTTTCCACAACAATGTGGTTGGCAAGGAGGAGGACAGGTGAGCAGGCGCAATGGCTGTCAAACAGTCCAGCCCAGGAGGCCCAGGTAGGGCAGGGAGAGACCTTGGTAGTCGCAGTGATGCCATGAAGGCTTTTTGCTTTGTCCTTTATACCCTTGCTATACCTTTTTACAACTTCTGTATTCTTAGTGCTTTTTGCCTACATTCTTGGACTTGTTTGTTCATCTAGGAGACTAAACATTTTAGAAGCTTCGTAGCTAGGGATCAGTGTGCCCCAGACCCCAAGGTCCTCTCCAGAACACATTCTGTAAACTACAATACAACCATCCAGGGGAAGGCTCCTTGGGGAGGTGGGGCTCACTCGAGCCTCTCATTGGGGAATCTTTGATAGATATGCTAATTAGTAAGACCCATAGTGTTATACCAGATCTTTTGGGGGTGTGCATTGCAGTGTGCATTTCGGTGCATTCGACCTGGATGTGTGCATGTAAGGATTTTTAAAATAAATACCAATGTAAAATCCCTTTTCCCCTTCTAACCGTGTTTGACTCTTAAGACCAGGAAAAGGCATCAGCAAGAGGAGAGAGAGACACACATAGGAAAGGTGTGAACATGTCAGTGGGTGCAGCATCTAAGCCCTACATGGGCAGGATCTGCTGCTACATCCTCCTGGACAAGGCCAATGGCACAGAGCATTTCAGGTTAGACAGAGGGCCAGGAGCTGTTTCCAGTTGGTTGGGTGCTCTGGTGTGCCGAAGAGAGCTCTAAGATAATTTTTAGACCTGCCTACCTAGTGTTTACACTTCACACTGTTGAATATACCATGTTAGATTTTCAGCTGGAGCTCAAACTGTTCTTCCTATTTTCATATTTGTAATTCTTACTATGTTTTTTCTACCACAATTATTTGTGAAAGCAATTTTATTTAACTTAAATGAATAACTACTATATGAATTCTTGGCAATAAACCCTGCCCACAAATAAATGTAGGTGCAAAAAGAGGGGATAGACTTTAATCTTCTAGCCACAAAATTTAATACGTATGTATGTGTTTAAACACACCATTCCATGAAAACTCTCTCTTGATTTTTAAGACTCTAGTACTTCAAGTTAGCCAAATCGTAGGAAAAATAAGGCTGAAGCAGTGCATGACAGGCACTCTGCAGCATCTGGGGAATAACAACAGAAATTCCAGGGTAAAAGTACTGCGGCTCTGACACCTTGTTCTGACTAAAGTTGTTTGTATTTACACACAACTTAAATTCAAGGGGCTCCTGTGAACACAGTTTAGCTCACCTCCCTTGGGTCATTCCCATGTGGACAGTCACAGCCTGTCAGGGCAGTGAATAGCTGTAGTTCGTCTCTGTTTCTAGTTTCTGCAGCTGTTTCATACAACAAGCTGAAAACAATTGTTTTTGCTGTGACACATCTGGAATAATATTACACACGCAAATACACAATGTTCCTGCTGCACATGCCACTCCCCACACATGCACCAACATAATTAATCTTATTTGTGTATCCACCAAATACTACCACGTTTCAGATCTTGCTTATTTATCCAATAGTTATATTTTGGTTCCCAAACCACCGCACAATTCTAAATTTGTACTTATCCTTACTCTAAAAATAAATATGAAACCTTGTTTCCTCTACTTTTAAAAAAAGCACACGTCGGACTAAAAAAAGGCACTCTTCTGGGATAACTGGTATGATTTTCAAGATTATAGACTTACTAGTGGAATGCAGCTACCACAGTACAGCTTGTGCATCTGCACAGATTTTTATTTAAAAGCTGATGAACAAAAGCCACATGTTGAAAAATTCTATTTTGCTTGGCCTGCTCTCAGCGATGCCTCACCATTCTCATTTCCCCCACGCTTGTTTTTTACAATCCCAAAATGCCCATACGAGGCCTGGAACGCAAACTTACCATACTCTGGCTGCTCCTTGGACTCAAATGTCCGGTGACTGGGTGCATGACTATCCCACCCACCGAGAGGGTTTAGGAAGTTGCTGTCCTCAGTAGTGCTGTCGTACTTGTAGTCCTGGTCCCCGCTGCTCATGCGAGTCAAGGTGGAGGACCTCTGCCACCAGTTCCTCCAGTCAGGCGATGGGGCTGGCCAGCTGGGCTTGCTGCTCTCCTTCTGCAGATCCTTGTCTGTCTCCGTGTCGGGGCCATCCACCACTTCAATGGTAACCTGTGGGATTCAGAACAGCCCAGTCTGACTGTCAGCGCCTCCTCCCGGTCAGTGGGAAACTTTCCACACAGCAAAGACGAGGTGCTGCCTGGCAAAGGGGCTGTGCAATACCTTTGAGTTTGCATATTGTAAACCATATGCGGATTACTGAGCCCAGAGATAGGCAGAGGATGAGTGATTCCTTCTGCTACCTCTGCTGAATCAGATCTTGGAACAAAGGCTAGGAAAAATCCTGCACAAAATAATAACCCATGCTGTGCCTAAAACCTTTGCAGCATAATTTTCTGCCTTATGGGGAATATGTGTTTAGAGCCAAACATATATGAACAGGAAAAAGAAAACCAAACCTGTAGTCTGTGCTGAGGCTGAATTTGAGGCAAGCATGAAGCACACCAATGTGCAGAGCCTGTTCCAAGGCCTTGGGCTGACTCAAG
This sequence comes from Corvus cornix cornix, assembly GCF_000738735.6. Taxonomy (NCBI): domain Eukaryota; kingdom Metazoa; phylum Chordata; class Aves; order Passeriformes; family Corvidae; genus Corvus; species Corvus cornix. Next base: position 6,714,355 of record NC_047056.1, on the reverse strand, counting down.
ATGGGGCTAAGCAAGGCCATGAGTGTGAAGGTAAAGATGCAGAGCCCAGGTACCTCTGGGTTTGCGTCTGTCTTGCCCTCTGGCAGCAGTCCAGCTGTTACTGCTGCATGAAACCACACTTTGTGGCAGTGATGGGAGCCAGCAGCTCCTCTGACCAACGCTGAGTAAGTGACTTGCTGCAAAGCCCTCTAAAGTAGGTCCTTTTGTCATGCTGGAAGAGTATAATGACCTGTTATGGTCAACCTGTTTATGGTTTCTACAGAAGCCCAGAACCAAAATTCAGAGTTTGCTGCCCAATTCCCTCACAGACATCACAAATGTCAATATCACTGTGCATAAGAGCAACCCTTGATTGTTGCTTTCTGTGCTGAACAATGTGTAATTGTAAAACTCTTGGATAAATACTGTGTGTGCACATAGGTGGCTATTTAGGTAGAAGCAGAGACTAGCTGCCAGAAACCTTGGCTCTGTGAGTCATGCAAGCATTGCCTGGCCACAGATACATCACAAAAAGCTCTCATGTGTCATGCTAATGGGGTTCATTGATTACACTGGACTGGCTAAACAACCAGAAGTGACTCTCAAGATATATCTATAATGTTTAATAGGTATGGAGGCATTCTCAGCCTTCCAAGATGGTACACAGTGAAAATCAGGTTGTATAAAACTGAAATAACGTACAATTATGCTAGAAGTCATTTACACAGCTCTGTGGATGTGCATGGTGCATAAAAGATTCGTTTTATAAAATTGTTTTTGGTAAAATCACACACAAGGAAAAGAAAGAAAACGTCACAGCTACCTGTGACCCAGAGGGTGTGACATAGGAAGCAAAGAAGAACTGTCATACCCTCAGAGCTGCAGACAAACAATGCCCACACATCCTGTGTTTGGAGAAAGGAGATTTTGAACCTATTTCATGCTTTGCATTTTATCACAGACCAGGCCATTGAAATGAAAAAACTTTCAGGCTACTATGAAGCTCCACTAGGAGAAAGAGCAAGAGCAAAGGAAAGTGCAGCTGTCAGCCTAACAGCATATTTACACAAAAGGTATTTCACTCCCAGCCTAAATATGGAATTGGAACGATTACTTCATTAAACCTCAGTTTCTACAGACCAAGAATTAAAATGGATTTCATAAGCTTGAAAACATCAGGGTCAGTTCAGGCATTCAAAATTGTTTCATCTATCCAAGAAAACAGAGTTTTCACAATAAATGAAAGGAAATCGCCTTACTGAGTGGCAACCACTGCCAGTGGTGGGGCTTTGGTACTCCCCACCTGGAAATTAGTACAACTCCAGTACTTTAGTAGCAAGTATTTTTAGGACCACACTAACTCTCTGAGCAGTGACTCAGCAAAGTGGGAAAAACCATCCCTCTGATAAAAAATAATGATAATTGCTCCATTTGCTTTGATAATCTGTAGCTGTGTGACAGTCAATCAGCATGAACTTGCATTATTTCAGCCAGGGACAATTTGAAGAACCACAGGAACTTGGTTTTAAATAACGATTGATGCTGCCAAGTCAGTTTAAGGAAAAGATGGTTTGCAGGGACAGAGAAACGTCTGCTGAGCTTGGTGCTACACTGGTGAGGAAAGGCAGGTGGAACACATGGGCTTGCAGTGTCATCAGACCCCACCAGACCTCCAGCAGCACTGCAACTAACTTACTTCCAAGACACATCTGTGCAATCAGATAGCCCCTGCAGTCTGTTTTTACCACTGAGGAAGCTTATTAGAAAGGCCTCTAAAATGAGTTTTCCAACACACAGCTAATTTAAAAACCAAAACCAGCAGAAGCAAAATCCAGTGTGGTAGTCTGACAAATAACGGTGTTCCTCTCTCCACTGCTTTAAGCTTTGATTACCAAGGTGTTTATTGTGGCATAAAAATCATACAGTGAAAGAAATTCTATAAAGAATCCTGGGATTGCCTGAACCGCCACTCTCGGAAATTAGAAGCCAGCTTCAATCGACTCTGGTGTTTTCAGGGACTTGGCTGTGCTCTGCCGAGCTCCATTTGACTTAATGGACTTTCCAGAGGCAGGGAGGAAATCAGTGCCTAATCCTAGTAATCCCTCCTCCAAAAGTTAGGGCAGACTTGTGAGAAGAGGCTGCTGTTTCAGGTGAGCAATTGCTCCCTTATCCCAGTCTAAAATTTTGAAAAGTCAGCTTTCACTAAATTCTTCCCAGTAGTTAGATAGACTTACAGTGTTAGTCCATGACTGTACATACATGTACATGGCACTGAAACATGTAACTTGTTTCATCAGTTTCTATATTGGGGGCTGTTTATAAAAAGGAATAAAGAAATCAAGAACTAGAGAATAAAGACCAAGAACTAGAGTCATAAAGAACAGGCGTTCAGAGAAGCTCTGGAAAAGCTTTCATGCTGTATAAGTATTCCAGCTTACATGTTCTCTTAAAAATTAAAAAATAAATCTGCTTTAGCAATTCTATCTTGGAGACAATTTTAGAGGCTGATTTCTTCTTCCAGTGATTATCAAAACTGTAAAGATTCTTTTTTTCTCAAGCTTCCCAAAATGTCTGTGGTAACACAGTTCTTGTATAAATCCACAATCATCCCCAGAAGTATTCAAACCTAAAATAAAGCCACTTTTTTATGGTTGTATGAGCTAGGAATAAGGACATTCCTCTGACAACTGTTAAAAGCAGTTGGCGTAGGCACATTAAAACAACAGATTTGCAGTCAATTTCTAATGAAACAAGTGTATCAAGCACAGATGTATGCAGACACCAACATCCAATTTTCTCCTGGCCAAAAATATACAGAAGATAAATATTATCCCAGCCTGCTGGAGTGCACAAAAAGTTCTGTGTTCTTCGTCCTGTTTACAGAGACAATGTTTCTGAATTCACTTTACTGGTGTAAACATTGCCCCAAGCAACTGGAAGATTATGTTTCAGGAAGAACTATGTTTGTGATATCGTGCAAGCAGCAGATCCTACAGCATTTCTATCCTGTTTCTTTCATACAATCGATGCAAATTTTCAATACAGAACTTGCCATTCTGGTAAGATAGACATGCAAGTCAGCAATGAGGTAAGAATAACAGGAGAACAGAAACAAGTTCATTGTAAGAGATTGAAATGGTAAATCCGGCTTTACGCCACATGATTTTAATTAAAATTGTATCAGCAGTGATACCAATTTACTTCTGGTTGTGTCATGTCACTTAGTTTTCTGGACTTGAAAAGTGAAGGAACCTCAAACTCTGTTGGGAGCAAAGAAGACAATGTGACTTGAAACCTGAAATTTCTATTTAATGCTGTAATCCAATTTGCAATCTCTGATGAGCCCAGCTGAACCCCAGAAATAAAAACGTGTTCTAGCTCTGAATTCTGTGCTCTGCAGTGAGATCTTGTTACAGCATGATGTTGAGAAACCTGCACAGCTCTGGTATTGACAGCAGCTTAACCGTGGCCCGCAGCCCCCGGCTCTGCCTGCACGAGTATCTCCAGCTGGCCAGAGGAGCAACCAGCTCCTGCTAGGCTCCACTGTGCTTCCAGTGCTGCACCTGGCAACAACTGCTGTGCTGCTACCTCAAGGTATTAGACCTCACAAGCCTTACAAGAAACAAGCACTGCTGGAGCCCTCCAGCTCCTCCTGTGCTAAATTAGAGATCAGACTGGTAGGACTGGTCAGACACTGTTGAGTCTTCTGTGACAATACCAAGAGGGTGTTGCTTTCAAATGCATTGAAACCAGCAGCTTCAAAGGACAAATATAAGTGATAGCTAAAAAGTAAATCTAATAAAATGAGTAAAAAGTGACATTATGAGGCAGGTGGAGGTGAGGGAAATGGCCATGGGTGAACTTGGAGAAGAGTTGAAGTCTGCAGCTCTTTTTTAAAAGCAGATCACAGAGCCTTGTTTCTCTTTAGTTGTGTATGTTCCTAGAGTGGGTGGTTTTGTGTAGAAGTTCTTCTAAGACAAGGTAGTAACCCAGTAGGTATCAAAGAGAGAAAATAGGTAACAAATAGATAACAAAGCTAACACAGCAGCACTGGAGTGGTGTGACTAGTGGATATGGCCACAGGCCTCATGAAAAATGATAAAGACGTAGCAGGCATTAACTTCTTCCGGTTTAAAGCCACTCCTATCAATTACCATGGTTATCAACATGGTTTTAAACAGGAATCCTACCTGTTCCTGTGCAGTTTTCACCCAGAATATGTCACCTCTTCGAAATGTTTAATACATCCATTACGACTGGAGCTCACCCAGCTGTGTTTCAGCTCTATTGGTCATGAAGCTTGACCAAGATTTAAGTTCAGTGAGGAACATTAATATCCACCAAATGCCCTTATTGCCCAAAGAGGTTGTGATCTCCTTGTCCCTGGAGGTGTGACTGGGCTGGATAGGCCTCTAAATAACCTGATCTAGTGGAAGGTGTCCCTGCCCATGGCAGGGGGACTTGAACTAGATGATCTTGAAGGTCCTTTCCAACCCAAACTACTCTATGGTTCTATGAGTTTTCCCTTTCCTGCTCATTTGTCATGGTGTCGAGCACTGCTGGGGAAGCAGCAAAGCAGTGCAACAACAGAGCAGCAGACTACCTGTCCCTCTCACAGTGCACAACCCTGGGAGACCAGTAGTAGAAGGAAAAGGGGAGGGACTGGGCAAAAAGTTCAGTTGCAGGTTGAAACATCTGGCTCCAAACAGAGGGTTGGCTGCAAAGAGTGAAGAGGTTGTAGAAGGCTGTTTAGAACAGACAAGAAAAACCCATCAGAAATGGAAAATAGGCAGGTTCCTGTACACCTCCCATGTGACTTCGTTCTGCTACTCAGGGGTTAGAACAATTCTGACTGAATAATAACCCTGACCAATTACAGGGTCTGCATAGGCATCCCTTGGCTAGTCTGTCAAACAAGTGCAAACCTAGACATCCTAGGGTATTTTCCACTTGTGAAAGGAAATCTAAAAAAACCATGTGATCAGTTTTTGTAATCACCTTCTCATCTAGAAGTCTTCCAGGCATTGACAGAACTGTTAAAATGACAAAAAGGAAAACAAAATACCCCAAACCAAGCAGCCAGTCTTTGCTCAACAGCAGCTACTGTGGTTACTCTCAACAACCAGTGTGGAAGCACAGCTGAAGCATAAAATGCCACTTGAAATGACGGGAGATTTTACAAGGCTAGAACACCACAGCAAGACCAGTAAGTGTTGTCCTGGTCTTGTATGCAAAGAGACATATTCATTTGGATTACTGCAGCTCTGACTGTTGCTTCTGAGGGTTTTCTAGAGACAGTCTGCTGTACTTAGGTTATCATCTGATAAATACGGCAGTACCTGGGGTAATCTGAATTCCTCTGATGGTGTTCTGATATTCACCAGTTCATCACTAAAAGAGCACACACCAGGGCATGATACAGCAAGTGCCATCTCACAGGAACCAGAGAAGGAATGGCCCTAAAGAAAACTCGCTGGAGTATCTTTCCCGCCTGCTTTTTTGGAAGAATTTTATGTCTCTTTCTTAGATTTTTAATTTCCCAGGTATAACTTCCATTAAAAAGATGTTATTTTTGGTCTATGCAGTAGAAGGAAAAAGAGGTTTTGAGTCTTTGAGAAGAAAATGTGGCCATTATGCTATCTTAAAATGGAAGCTGTTTTCTCCTTTCCAATTTCTCAGTCCTAGGAGGACTCTTTAAATCAACACTCCCAGGATTGTAACTTACAGAGCCAGGAGCCATTGTGCAAAACCAAAAATAAGCATCAATTCTGTTTTCACCTGCCAAATAGCTGATGGGAAATTTGCAAGTCAGCAAGTGTCACTATTTCTGTTCAGGTCAGTATAGTACTGTTTAAAAAGCAAGAATTCACTATAATCCTATTTTTCCTAAAAGAGCAGGCCAACTTTTACAAGCTTTAGGCAAAGAAATAAACTTTCTCTGTCTCTGTAAGGAATTAATGGGAGTTTTATCTCCATGAGGCTTGACCAGCTGCAAGACTGTCAACCAAGAACTTGAAGAAGCTTTGTATATCACTATTTATGCACCTAAGTAAGCAGAGTAAGTGCAGAGTAAATAAAATGCAGAACTCAGGGAGCCTGTTTCTGAAAGGGCTCATCCTTGTGCACAAGAGCTCTGGGATCAATGTTGTCCAATGCTTTTCAGTTTACAGGACTAGTCTTCCCAGTTCTCAGAGTCCAGCAAAACTGCTGACATAGTTGCTGACAAATTTCTGAGATCAGGTGGTGGAAAAAGAGGTCAGAGCAGCAGCAGTTACTATGAAGACAAGCCAGGGAACTGTTGCCATCTCTTTTATCTGTTCCCTGTGTCTAAACATTGTATGCTGTTACCACTCAGAGAAGGTTTTTGTTTCCTCCTGTCCTCCTCTGCAGTTTACATACTGTTCAAACAGTGATGTTACACTATTTGCCTCATGCCACAATCTGGGGCCCCTACAGCTTCCCAATCTTCCCTTCCTAAAGCTCTCTGGAATGGTTCTCCTTGCACAAGAGATGTTCCAACTTATCTACTGCGACTGCAAGGGAGTGACTCTGTGGAGGCAGCTTGCTCTCACCCAGTCATGGAATCATGCACTGGTTTGGGTTGGAAGAGGTCTTAAGGATCATCCCATTCCACCCCCGTGCCATGGGCAGGGACACCTTCCACCAGACCAGGTTGCTCAGAGCCCCATCCAACCTGGCCTTGAACACTTCCAGGGATGGGGCAGCCACAACTTCTCTGGGCAACCTGTGCCAGAGCCTCCCCACCCTGACAGGGAAGAATTTCTTCCTAAAACTACTCTAAACTTATCCTCTGTCTGTTTAAAGCCATTCTCTCTTGTCCTATCACTCCATGCCCTTGTAAAAAGTCCCTCTCCAGCTCTCTTGGAGCCCCTTTAGCACTGGAAGGTGCTCTACGGTGTCCCCTGAGCCTTCTTTTCTCCAGGCTGAACAGCCCCAGCCCTTCAAGCCTGTCTCCAGAGCAGAGGTGCTCCAGCCCTCTTGAGCATGTTGGCCTCTCACCAGCAGATCTATTACATCTTTACATACGTACTTCTTAGACATATCAAAAGGATGGTAATTTTGTGGGCTGGGGGACTATAAGAAGCCAGGAATTAATTTAACCAGAAAACCAGATCTATTAGTGCATTGTTTTTATAAGCACTTCTTAGGCAGAACAACTTTTGAATTTATTGTTTTGGTTAAAAGAGACTGCTTATTAATGCCAATTTTGCTTTAAGGCTCTGAATTAAAAACAAATCACTCATTTTTTCCTCTCTCCGATCCTTGAAGTTTCAAGATGCAAGTGGCTTGTAAGAGGCTGTTCCAAACCCAAGAACAGTTTGAGGAATAACATATAACAAAGTTTCTTGCAGACAACTTTTTTTTACTCCAAGCAGCTGCTACAGAAATTAACTCTAAGTCTCACTTCCATACAGAGGAACACATTTTGACCTGAAAATGAAAGACTTGTTCTCTGACAACGTTTGGGGATGGTTGCATTTTATAATAGCATACCAAAAGCAAATCTGTTCACAAACAAGTTTTACACCAATTAATTGAAGACAGAAATTAAAATACCCACTTATTATCAATGAAGGTAATATGCTCCAAAATGGCAGTCACAAAGATGGGTTTAGTGTCACAAAGATGGGTTTAGTATCACAAACAGGTCTACATTGTCCTCCACACTTATGCAATCAATGCTATCCAAGGAGCAATTTAGAAAACATTTGCAATCTGTGCATTAACTTAGAGAGAAAAAGTATGTATTATGTATTTTTTATATATAATACTATGTTACATTACATTATATTGTACTATATACCTTCTCTATTGGTAGAGACAGATTGTTCTGGCTGCATGTCATGCAAGCCAAGCTGAAAGTTGTCTTGGTTCAGTAAAATAACTTTGTGTAAGTTATAAAAAAATCAGATGTTAACATAAATTTGTACCTGAATGTTGGGATTCTGCCCATTGATATCCGCTTTTGACAGGTCGGGGAAGTTTGGGAGATCCAGGAGAAAAGATCTGGGTCCATCTCTTTGCAAGGATGTATGCCCATTCTCCTGCCTGAATTGCTCCTTAGGGAATGGCTGGTGGGCAGCCTGGAGATCAGGGTATTCTCGTCGCTCCTCAGGGTTCAGGGTGAAACTGTCTTGAGGAGAATGGTCCTCTGCACTCAGTGTGTTCTGGGGAAGGAAAGCAAGGCACAATAATGACAACTGAGAGCGTGCAGTCCTGCCAGTGCCCCCCTCCCTCCAATGGCTGCAGCCTTACAGCACCCAGGCCCACGGCTCGCTACTGAAACACAAATCTGTAGCCAGCTGACACAAGATAAAACTCAGTCAGACTTGGGCCCTTAGCTCTCCCAGGCTCTTGAACCATTCCAGCCTCGTGGTGAGCACCTACACGTGGACACAAGCATCAGACTTAAAACGAACCTAGAAACATGAGGCTCTGAAGTAACCCCTGGGAAATCAAATGGTACCACATTAAACACGTCCCTAAAAATGCCGAAAGGCATCCTTCTTATAAATCGTTTCAGTTTGCTTTGTTCCAAAGTGCAGCAAAACCACTGACTGTTAAGGCCACGTTGAAATTTATGGTATTAAAAGATCCTACCGCTGAGCTGGCAACTTCTCCTTCTCTCCCCTCAGTCCGCAACAGCTTCCATCTCGTCTCTGTGTTCCTCACCCAATTTCTCTGGTCTTGAACATCTGAACCTTCCTTCCTCTGGGATCTCATTTTCATGTTTGCCTAATGGTGGGATTGAATTTCACCAAGCTGTGGGTCAGCGGTTAATGCTTTTGTTATTGTTGAGCGTACTTTTGGGTTTTGTAGTATATTACAGCAGGCTGCCTCTGAACCAGTAGCACTGCTGCCACTGCCTTTGACCTCACCAAGGAGACACATTTAGTATCAAAACACTGGCTCCCTGGGTTAGGACTAGCCTGGGGACTTGGGGAAAAAACAGCAGAGAAGTCCAATCTTCTTATGGCTACAAAAAAAAAAAAAAAAGCATGGAGCAGATTCAGCACAGGTTTTGGGTTTGACTCAGCTGAAAAATTTTAGCTTGAGGTCTTAGTATGACTGCCTGGGGAGTTTTTATTTTCAGCTCATAAAGAGACAGCAAGCATGGAGAGGGTAAATGTTAAAGACCTATCTTTTAAAACAAGCACAATTAAAGTGGAATGGCCACATGTGGTTCTGGCTCTACTGAAGCATATTTTTGCCAGCATTTCTGGTTAAACGCAATCTCCATCCAGCTCCCCTGGTCCAAATTAAGCCATAGCATACCTTTAGCTAAGCTCTCAGATAGATAACAGCTCCAATGCCTTTTCTTTTATTTTGTGTTTATTTGCTTAGAAGGTTATAAATTGACCTTTAAAGAGATTTTACAATATAACCTGTGCGCAGTACAGGAAAATATTCAGTGACTTAAAATAAACTAAGCTTGAAGAGTTATCTTGGACTAAGTGAAATTGTATCAAGTAGAAATGAAGGTGCTTCTTCTCTATCCTCCTCACTGCACTCCATTTGTAAAGAGCAAAATCAGATTTGGCAGAATTAATATTGTCTTTGTATTGTCACGCCCAGAATGGTTACACCCTGAAAGTGCCAAAAGGGCAACTTTACACATTTATCTACAGCACAGGTTCAAATTCTGAACTAGTGCATGTATGCAGTGCTAAAATGTGTGTGCTCCTGACAGTGTGCTTTGCTTGAAGGCTAAAACAGGCTCTTCTCTTTGCTGGAGACCAGGAAGGACTTTCAGATGCCTTTGGTGGCCCACCCGTTATTCAATATAAAGCAGAAAGCACATCACACAGCAGCAAGCTCTGGGAAACGAAACTGAGGGCCACTTAGCTAACTTTAGGTTCCTTACTCATATGCTAGTGCTTTAACTTAACACTTTTCAGACAGAATTTAACATGCTTGGTGCATGAGGATTAAATGGCTTTTCAATTGTGTCTCACTAACAACAGGGTGTAATAGTGCTGTGATTAAATTACTTCAGTCAGGAGCCAAAAAAAAAGTGGTACTTAACTACTTTTACTGGGGTATCATGCCCATAATCTTACCTTTATTAAAAATAAAGTAAGATTTTATTAAAAACTAATAAAATTCTCACATACAATTTTATACTTTCCCTATCTGCCTGCCCCTTCAGGAGCATCCTGATCCTCCACATTAACATACCATGCAGCTAGAGCTGACCCAGGCCTTTGGAGACCCACATTTAAGCCTCTGACAAGACTTGGTGTGTGATCCTGACAGGTCATGGTCTGCTGGTGCCTCAGTGGGGATAACAGCACTTCCCTTCCTCACTGAGATGTTTGCGGGGAGCTCAGCAACTACAATAATAACGGCTATATAAAAAGTTTTTAATAGTGTCAAACAGATGGAATATCACATGGAGTTAGTTAGGAAACTGTCATGGTGAGGTAATGACATCAGGCTGATCGGGCCCACTACCAAGCTGCTTGGGGCAGGGACTGTCATTAATTACAGACCGAGCGCGACGGGGCTGCTTGACATTGGAAAGAAAAACGGAGGGAGGACAAGATAACTGCTGCATCCCAAAGGCTGCTGCAGGCAAGGGAGGATGGGCCACTCTGCTTGCTCAGGATGGACACGACCCAGAGACCCCAGTGACACATCAGGTACACATTTCTGATGGCAGCGACTTCGAAGCCCCAGAGCAGACAGTGAGTGGGACATGGAGCTTGACTTCAAGAGCAGGGTTGACTAATGCCTGGCAGGAATGACCCAGGTTAAAGAGTGTGTGCTCTACCTAGAGGCAGCGCTGTCTCTCAGTCCCTTTTACACTAGGAAAGCCCAAGATAGGGCTCCTTGGGCCTCTGTATCGTACTGCAACACAGGCAAATGGAAATGCTCAGCATGTGTGATCATTCCAGTTATCTGCTCATAGTACCACGAGTGAAAGGACATTTATTTCCAGTCAATAAAATGAAGAGATGTCCATTTTTTAGGAAGATACTTCTTGGTGTCATGTCTAAGCTGATCTGCAGTATTAGAAATGTGTATTTCTGGTAAAAAGATTAAAGAGGCTGCCACAAATAAAAGTGAGCTTGAACTGCGTGTGAAGAGAAGACAGCGCTCACCCTGTGCTACTGCATTAGCTCTGCAAAGGTTCTTCCAAGACCCATCTAGCAGGCAAAAGTTTGTCCTTATTGCAATGCCAGCATCCTTTCTGAAGAAAACAGGGTTTATATTTCAAAGCTAATAGATGAAATTTAATTTTTTTTTTTTCAGGGGGGATATTCTTCTCTTCTTATTTTTACATTATTTCCCATGTTTATATTTCACGCTATTTATTTTTAGGTGTACACAATTTTATTCCTGATGCTTTTGGGAAAGCAGTGTTGCTTGCCTTCCTTTAAAAGCTATGTCACTTCATTCAGAACTACTGACTCAGTTTCTTTGAAGTTATGACATTTCCAATTCAGGCACACTGGTTTCTTACTCAAATGATGCATCTGCTCTAAATATTTTAAGATAAAACACTTTTTCCCCCTTCATTTAACAGGATTATTCACAATGTTTAAACTTTCCATTAAGATGATTTTGAGAGGTTACTCATCCTGGCTGTAAGCTACAGTTCTGCAAGCCCCATGGGATCAGATAATTATAGAAGATCCTAATACAAAAACAGCTTAGGATTTTTGAGTGTTCCAAGTGTGGACAGTATATAAGGGCAGGAACATATAATCCACAGTTGTGTGACAAGACAACGAAATAAACCCTTGAGAGAGAATCTGACACATTATTTGCATTACAGAGTAATGCACCTTGCAACACCCATCTCTGAAAAAGGGAGGGCAGTAGGTCAGTACGTATGAATGTCTTTGTGTCCATCTATAAACCACAAAAGAAGTGCAATTCACAGGGATTTTGTGAGGATAATTTTACATGTTGGTGGTCCAGGTGGGACTTGCACTCTGGCAGGGTTTAAGGCCCCAAGAGACAATCCTGCATGCAGGAAAAATGTTCTGCCGGATACTGCAGCTTAACTCTTCAATAATCAGACCGGTATTTTAACGCCCTCCTTGGCCTTCCCATGATGTTTCTCCCTCTGTCATGATAGACATGAACTGCAGGGAAATGTACTGTTTCTCTTCCCCACAGAGAAGCTAAACAGAAATGGGAACTTGTCAAAATACCAAACTAGGGGAAAAAGGAATTTCTCTGCAATTTTGGCAAGCAAGAAGTTGATCTCCCTCCTCTCTTCCTTATTTTAATACCATTTCCAGTTCTGGAAAAACAACCAAGACAGAGAATAAGTGAGGAATGACTGTAGCTACAGAAAATATTATGAAGCAGTTGCTCTTTCTCTGTCCTTCATATTTATTACTTTCCTTCATTCACTCCCCACTTACCAAAGTAAGGGCACATTTACAAGCACTGCTAATTATGGAGTCGAGAGGATTTTGGAAAACTGATACAACTTACATTCTAACAGCTCCCAGGCAGCAAGGGAATCTATTACTAAATTCCTGCTGCAGCTACATTGCTTTCTTATTTCTTGTATGCTCCTTTGAAATATCTTGTAAAATGATCTTGACAAGAGGTCTTGAATTGAAAACCGAGGGTCTGTCACTGCACTTTCATGATGCACCTGTACAGCATCTTCAACCACCAGCAACAAGGAACTTTTATTTATTAGGAAACTTCACAGACGCTATAAAAGATTATATTGCTATCAGAGACAAAATGAGGCCTGGGGCCTTCACAGAAAACCATTATAGCCATTAGGACTGGTTTCATTTCTCACCTGCCCAAACAGATTGTTTTCATTTTGAAGGCTGTCGTGGGTTTTTAAACGATCACTTTAGCATTTAGCAGTCTGGGGAGGCCGAGTAACACACCAGGATACTACATGAGACTCTCACCTCCAGAGATCCAAGACGTGTAACAAACTTGGGTGATCTAATTCCTGGAGTTTATTTATTTTTTTCATCTATCATGAATGTAAGCAGCTCGGGACCTATCAGGGCGAGGTATGTGGACAGTGTTAGAGAAGCAGGCAGTGAGGTCAACAGCTGAGAAACATTATCAGAGATACACAGAGAAAGATTTCTTTTATGATTAATGCCACATACAGTCCAGGCACTCAGACAGAAAGTCAGACCAGAGGGGTGTCACAGCAACCACTCCCCTACTAAAATATTCTCATTTTTTCTTAAAATGAGCTTGCCCCACACTCACATATAGCAGTGAAGTGAAAAACCTTACTTATCTTTAGAAAACTGCACAAACTAATAGTTTCAAAAATAAGTAACGCATTTGAGATAGTCACTGCTAATAAATAATTTAAAGCAGATGACATTGGCTTGCATGTACACAATTATTTTCACTATGCAGGTCCAAAATAGAGCATCTGCTTTAAACATTGTGCAAATAAAAGATGAATCACTGATAACAGTTGGTAGTAATAATGATAATAAAGTTCTGTTAATCATGGCCTATGTTTTAGTAGTTCTCTATTATTCTCCAACTCTCCAGCAAAATTGGTAAAACAACACTGTATGCAGTTCTAACTTGCAGTACCTCTGCCTGTGCGACTAAGTGGCCATGCAAAGACCAAATCCAGTGATCCCACAGCATACTGCTCTGAGACACATAAGCTTCAGGGGCTGTATGGCTCTTGAAATGATTTTGTCTCTGTGGAGAACAGGAGGGAGTCACAAATACTGTTGCAAGTAAGAAGTTCAGGGTAGACATCGATCCACAGCCACTGTTAGAGCAGTGGTCTCTGTAGATGTTGGGTGCCAGCAGCAGCACAGTGAGGTGCTTGGGATGCCCCAGCACACACCCAGTCCACCACAGCTGGTTTTCTGCCTTATGCTGAAATAGCCTGTAGGAGCTGCATACAGCAGAGCCAGCATCTCAAAGCATCCAGGCACATTTATCGCAGAGTCACACCTTTTGAATTTTAGGGCTTCTACAACTAAAAACTTCTTGGTGTAGCCCTCATGGCTACATAGAAAATCTTGAGAACTGAACATGTAGCCAGGATACTGCAGAGATCCTCGGGCTGTAGGGTTGAGGGCCCCTTCACATCTAGGAAGTCCCAGACAGCCCTTTGGAGGCACATGGCCAACACTACGTCAGGACCCTCCGTGGCGGAGGAAAAGGCTGTTGCCTTGTTGAACCTTTCAAACTGATACACCCCAAGTGCCAGAGCAGCTCTAAGACCATTCTTCCTCCACTGAGCCAGTTTATTCACTTGCAGTCATCAAGCTTTGGTCCATCCTTTGTTCAGATTCTGCTTGGCAGTTTCGCTCACCAAGCTTCCTGCCTCCTCCATACCATGCTGGCAAACAGTGGGTCCACATCTGAATTGTTCTGGCAGACAATATTTTTAACTCTGAGCTTAAGGAGAAAACCAACCATATTATGCTCAGATCTGGCAACCTTTTGCTGCATGCTGTGGACACATTTCACATCACAGCTATTTTTTATGCTCTGTTGTTTGCTTGTATTTCATGTTTTCATTCAGCTGGAAAATACAAACAGTATGGTTCAGCTTGGAGGTGAAGAATTGCCAGTTTGTATAAACACTTTGATAATAGAAACTTGGTGGTGATTACAGCTCAATATCTGCTGGAAAAAACCAGAGGCCCTTTAGCAAATTTTCTAATGTAGTACAACACTGGTGCTTTGTTCTTCAGCAGATACTCAGCCATCCAGGGGACAGCCAAGCACACAGAATTAAATTGTGTAGGGCTTTTACAGACTCTCAGTGCCAAGTTTTGCTTGTAGTTAACAGATATTTTCAGTTGCCTAAGCTGCTGGTAAACATTTAGTTACTCTTCATTACTCTAAAGTTCTTTCCTGTAATCACTGCCTGGCTGGAGCTCTCCACACAGGACAAATTGATTTAGTGGCTGAACAGGCAAAGGTACAACTGAAGAGTAGCCCAAGTATTTGATTCCAACAACTTGTGGTGCCAAAATGCAAATTCTTTGAAAGTTCTAATTCTATTTAGATTTCATTAAAGACTTGCAAAAAGTCAGTAGTAAAATAAAGCTTCAAACAGAATTGCCTTTTACCCTGGCGAAATTGAATTAAACTAGTTTAATCTCACCCATCATCTGAAACCTGCATCATAATTTACACATTGGGTTCCAACAAAATGGGAAAAGCTGCCTTAAGCTGCGATCAAAACTGCAAAGGAAATCCAGAATATTAATACTTTTTGTGCACAACTCTTTGGTCAGGCTTTGCAGGTCAGCACACACAACGTCAGTGTAAGTGAAGGAGAACAAACATACATCTTAAGTTATTTTCCTGGGTTTTAAACTATGTCCTTTTGCAAGTTTATTCCACTAAATCACTACGGCTGGGATTTCACTAGGTGAACCAGCTTTAATAAGTAAAGTTTTCATCTCTCCCTAGCTAAAAGAGTAACCTTACTTGAAGCCTTTTCAATTTCCAAAGTTGCCTTCAGCTGTTAGTTTCCAAGAAACAGCTATTCCCAGCCTGTGTGTCTCCCTCTCATATGCCACTGAATATCCACCCTATGCTTTCAAAAGTGTCTATGACTCTGGCTGTGCTAACTGGCAGATGTTTTTAGAGACTAGAAAGTGTTTAGTCCCTGTGGACTAAAAGTTACATGATGACTTCATCACATAAGCAAAAGCTAATAACGGGAAAGCAAGAAAGCAGACAAGTGTTATATTCCAAAAACATGATGTTTCCTGTGCTTCTGGCAAAGCTACTCCTGTGCCTGAAAAAAGGCAAATCATTTGAGTCTTGGTGCTCAAAACACACACACACCATCAAATCGCTGTGAGATAATTTATGTGCCTCTCCCTTAGCTGCCTTCCCCACCAGTACTCACTTTCCTTTGGATGGAAGGGAGAGGGTGAAGGCAGAGGAAAGGCAGTGTTTGTTTACCTTCAATATCTATGCACCGACTATGTGCCTCACAACACTCGCTGGAAGGGGTTACTACACCCAGGAGTTTACAGCAAAACAGCAGCAGAAATCTGAGCAGCTGCCTCACGACCACGCACCTCAGCTCCTGCAGGGAAATACTCTTTCAAGTGCATGGCTTTACCCTCTCCATTTAGGAAAATTTGGAGACTGATACAGGAGCAACTGGAAGTAATTAGCATAAACGGCATCTGCACACAGAGGCAATACTTGCTGTGGTTTCATATCAAGCCATCAGCAGTGGACATCATGCTCTCTTGCTCCACGTCCTTGAGCTGCCCGAGTGACAGATCAAGAAACCAGAGGATGTGGATACACAGGAGAAAGGCCTCCCTCCAGTGACATGATGGGGAAGAAGAGCAAGTGAGTAGATAGGCAGCACACCATGGCAAGACACAGTGAAGACCCTTCTCTGTCTAAGAGGGGAGAAAGGATTTGCCCTGGAGCCAAGCATGGCCTTTTTGTATTATGAATTCTATGCATGTATACATAATTTTTCTTAGAACAGTAAGGGAGGGGGCTATTTCCTAGAGCTGATTAAAGAAGCATGACTCGATTTTCAATTTCAAACGACTCGGGGGGCATTCCAATCGACTGCAGACAGGAAATGAATACCATACATACACTGAACAAGGCAGATGCTTTTGAATCTGACACTTACGTGAAATGAAAATATCTTCATTTCTGTCTCCCCTCCACCCCATGTTCTAGTTCTAGCTATTTTTAGGATAAATGGTTTTATTTTTCAAACTTGCTATAACATAGCACCAGAAGCCACCCAGATGCCACTGACAATAAAGTGTATGGGAGCAGGCAAAAAGCATCGTAGGAGAGGAAAGATAAGAAGCTCAGTTTTGTGTATCCTCACCTCCTCTGGTGAGGAACAGAGATGAGACCCTGGTGGATAAACCAGATCCAGGGAGGGACAACAGCTCTATACAGAGATCCCAAAGCAGATACAGCAGAGACACTGAAGGCTATGGCTCAGAACTCACTTCCAGCTACTTAACTCTGCTAAAGAGATAAATATATATATTTTCTCCTCATACAGCTGCTACAAGCCAACTGCAATAATTGTCATGGTAGTATTATGGGGTTTATAACCCAATATAACAATGTAATTGTGTCTCCTTTTATCAATGATAGCAGTGCGTATTAGGGAATTGGCATATGCGGCTCTTTTCCCCCACTTAGTCCATATATGTGCAAACACTTCTTGTATTTTATTGTAGGAATAGGATAAAGGAAGGAAAAAAATCAGAGAGGCGGTATTAATCTGGCCCTTCCTCTGATGTTATGCAAATAATGAGTTCATTTTATCTTGATGTTAAGACAGCCAAAGCTGTATTCCTAAGAACATGAAAAAATGATCCTCTTAGGAGACAGAAGAAGAAAGAGGGATGGGTAGGTGAGAAAGGCAGCTTTGATTTACATTATTCAAAATGCCATGACTGCCAGATCAAAGAAGAGCAGGAATCAAATTCACATCCACTGAAGGATTTCAGCAGCTTTTTCAGAGCTATTGATCTCTCAAGGGCAAACCCTTTTAAACACTAGGTGGTGCCTCTAACTAGCCAGAACTCCCACCTTACACTGGCTGAGCCTCACATAGTTTGCTTTTATCAGCTGAGGAAAGCAGAAACAGCCAAGAAAGCGCTGTGTCTGGGTTCGATGGACACACAGAGCTGAGCACAGAATAGCATGTGTGCATTTTCTGCACCAGATGTTGCCTCTCCAATGGCTGCCATGGTAGATGGTTACTAAAACCCAGGTTCCCCACTGATGAGCCATGCGTTTGGTGACCATGGAGCGCTTGGTCTGAGGACAGAGTGCTGTCACGCCGGTGAGAGCTCTGGGCAGGGCTTGTTTGCTCAGTGCTGACTTACTAATAAGTATAAAGTCACCTTGTATTTTGTGTGGGATGAAGGTGGAATAAGACATCTAAGGAGCTACTGCAGCTCAGCTGACAAGCAGTGACTTGTTCATGAGTTTGAACTCACCAGTCTAATCTGAACACCTAGAAGGCACAGGATACAACCCTAAATCAAGTGCTGAACTGTCAAATGCACCACGGATTGGCATCTTCCCCCCACCCCTTCCCTTCCTTGGGTCGGGTGTCTTTGGAGTCTGGTAGACAAGCTTCCAGGTGTTTTGCCTTGTCAGGAGACTTCAGGGTCATGTCTTAAGCAAGAGCCACTGGAATTGGGTGTAGTACAGCAATTTAATCTGATGCAGCCCCAGATGGTTTCCTAAGAGCTGCCTTTGGGCTTCTGATGTGGATCCCCTTGCAGCAGGCTCATTGCTGCTGCCATCATTGCATCCCTGGGAACACTCCTTTCATGCTGCCTTCCACATTTGCTATGCTACACACAAAGCTACAACAGCACATTATGGATTATTTGCCTCTTTCCAAGGTCTGCTCACATTTTGAAGCCTATCTGCTCCCACCAGCACTCAGCACATCTTGGTACCTTAAACATTTTCAGGAAATGGATGACCCATTTCCCCTGGCATATTTGGATTGAGAGCTGGTGCTGCTACCATTTCAATACATATCAAAATTTCCAGGGCTCTATCAGGCTACACAGCTCATTGGAAATCTTTGGCACTATTGTTCCAATGCGCCTGAAGACACAGGCTGTGTGGCTGCCCTGGGTCGTGTTTGAGATGTATATTCACAAATGTTAGACATACACATATGAAGCCCCCTGTTCTTTCCCCATAAAAGCCTGGACTCTAAAGCACAAGGTGAGGAGTAGACACTCTATTGGCCAGCTGCAGTGAGCCGTTCATAAATAACACGATGATCAACTCCCATTATGGAAAATAATACTCCAGCAGCTCTGTCCTGACAAACATCTGCTTTCCTATTGTAGAAAGCAATAACAAGATAGGAAGAGTTAAATGCTGAACTAAACAAACTGAATAAAGAAGAAATGGTAGGACTAATGATGGATGAATTGTAAACCACCTGCAAATGTTAAAGTTGCCATACTCTTCTGCAGAACATTATGTCTATACTGCAAACCTCCAGTAGGCAGGGACTGTGCTCTATAAAAATCATGATGAATGCAGGCTTATTTTTATATTATGGAGGTCCTAATCCTCCTCCTCCTCTGCCTTTGCTCTATTGTTACAACATCAAAGACCAACTGCTGGCCAAGATACAGTCAATATGAAAAGGGCGACCAGCAAATTTACTGCTTGACTTCATTCCCTTTAAATGGAATAGGCACCATGGCCCTTTTTCAAAGTCCAATCGCAGACATATATCTTTTTTATTGGACATCATGTACAATAAAGTGAAGCTGTAACTTGGAAAAAAAATAGAACACCTTAAAAAAATCCCATGAGGTGAACATTCCTTTATAAAAATATCACTGTGGTTACATGTTTTGAAAAACTCTGGGTACTTCACAGGGCAAAAGGCATGGACTGGCTAGGTTATAGTTTAGCTAAGATGCATACCCATGCCTAATATTGAGTTGATTTCAAAAAAACCCCAACCAACTAATAAAAAGTAATATATTTAAGACAGAATGCCAGTGTCATTCAAATAAACTGAAATGGCAGCATTCATGTCATGAGAATTGTTAACTGCTTTGTTATAGCCTGCTCTCTGCAGCAATCCTTTATAGACTTCTTCAGTCCAGAGAATCTTAAAATCAGGAGCACAAAATGCCAATATATAGACTGCATCTTAAACAACTCCAGTCTGATTACTGAGGTAACTTCCAGAGGCACTTTCAGAAGAGAATTGTAAGCATAGACATGAAAGACATGACAGTTTTTTGCTATCATGTTGCTAAATAGAAGCTGAATAATTTCTGGCTATGAAATTAAGTAGTGAGTAAACAATTTACATGATGAAGGAGGTGAGTATAGAATCAGGGTGTTACAGAATCTGTGCTAGACAGCTATGGTTTTCATTTTTTGTTTTTAACTCTTAATCCTTTTTGTTTCTTTGGGTAGCTTGTACAAACAGACATTACTAACTATCTGGTTACTAATGTTACATTGAGACCAACCCCATACTGATTTCGAAGTCCTGCACTGGTGCATATGGCAGGTAAAACCAAGCAAATTTATGTTTTATCTGTAGTAAACTTTGGCAGCTGCTTCCAGTAGAGTAATTATGGTTTCTTCAGGCAAAAACTGCTGCTGCTGGGTTACTTCTAATGCAATAAAGATACCAAAGCTGTGTAACTAATTTTTGAAGCACTAGCTTAAAAAAAAAATAGTTGTCTTATCACTAGATTCTCTTCCGTCTTATTTCTGTTATGATTTCTCTGCCATCAGCCACCTCCTCTTTTCATCACAGCCTGCAACACAGCTCTTCCAACACAAAAGACCCCAGCTCCTGCTCAGCATTCCTGGGCATTCCTCTACTAGAGGAAGTGTTTCAAATGAGTGCCCAACCTCAGTACCTGAGCACCCAACCCAATGGGAATGCAAAGGCAAGATGCCTGAAGGGAGCATTTGGGAAGCTAAACCTGTCCCATGGACAACATGGACTCAGTAACTGCTCCTTAGAAGGGGAGAAATCCTCTTTTATTAGAGCAACCCCAGTGGCAGAAACAGATGGGGCACTATTTGGTTTTTATAGACATGTACACAGAACTCTCTGGTTTTGTCATGAGAACCGATCTCCACAGCCCTGGCAAAGAGGAAATGTTAATCTTCTCAAGGAAGAATTACCGTGGAACAAACAGTCCTGGATTTTTCAGTGCAATGAAACATAACAGATGGAAATTAATTCATGCAACATGAAGAAAGCCACACACCAGGGCCCAGCTTGTCTATATGGGTGGACATGTGCTATGTGCTTATCAGTTCTGTAGAAAAACTGAGCTGTGAAAGATTCATATTCAAGAGGATCTTGGCTCTGCAGCTGACACAAATCATTGACTTGTCTTGCTTTGTGGAAGTCAGTGGAGCAAGGTCAATTTAAACACACTGAGAATGCAGGTCTAGCACAGAGGCATAAAAGCCAAGGGATGTTTGAACTCATACTGCCTTTCAATGTGCACTGACTCCACCAAGAGTGTGAGAGAAAGGTTTCATCTCTGATTTTCCCCTCTCATCTTCAGGAGCACCTCCATACATTAAAGGCTTAGAGGTGAACAACTCCAGGCCTGCTTTCATCTTGTTAGACTGCTAGAAGAGAAGGATAAAAAAGATATGACCTATGGCTATGAGTTCTCCAAGCACTTGAAAAACAAGGACAAAAGGATAAAGGAACTGCTTACCAGTACCGCCCACACCAGCTCCTCTAACCAAGCATTGCAGTGCCACAGAAGTGACCACTGTGGCGAGCCATCCCTTATTACAATAATAAGTTACATTTTACTTTGTTTTCTTTCTTTTTCTGGTATTTCAAATCAAAAGTACATGGAAATACCAACACTGGAAATATTCTGCTCTTGGTGATGTACCAATGAGCTCACTACGCTGTTTCTTGGAAATGTTATTCATCTCTATGCTTTGGACTATGAATTTAGCCTGGCATTTACTGTCTTTTAAAACTTGTAAAATAGGCACAATGGTCTTAAAGCGCAACAGTAACCACTGCATCATTGAGCGCTTCCTTCTGCCTTTTACTAAAGCACTTTGTATTTTTCACTTTAAAGTTACACTTCATTATTCATTTGTGACAGTGCCTCCATTCAGGCTGGAGACCCATTGCGCTGCACATCGCTCACAAGCTACACCACAATACTGGAACCTCAACATCCATAAGCTTGGGTTGAGATCTGAAAAGTAAAATAAGGAAAAATAAAGGATACCACTGAAAAATAATACTTTTAAGAAGTCTTCTTTCTGAAAACTGAACATTATTCATTCAATTCAAAGGGTTTTTATGCAGTGCAGTCTTAAAGCAGACAGCAAGGTAAGAGTCGTAACAAAAAGGCCAAATAAGCACTACCCAACACCGTGAAGAGAACAAATGAGGCACAACTGGGTACTACCACATCTGTTTGCAAGGAAGACTGGCAAAGCACACAGAAGAGCATAAAGCAACCAACTCTGACAGGTAAACCTGCAAAAGCTGCTAAATCAGGATGTAAGCACAAAGCAAAACTACATTGCTTCAATTTTTTAGGTTTATGCTTGTGTAAGGAAACATCTCAATTGTCTGTCTATATACTTGAAATATGAGTGTATTTCAAGATTTTAAAGTGATGCAGAAGAATGTAAGCATAAGAAAAGTACGGCAAAATTATTTCCTAGCACTACTTGTACTATGTGCACTTTTACATAATAAAGGAAAACAAAGGAGAAATTCTTAAGCATGAATGTTCACAAATCTGTGCATCTGAAAAAACCTAGAGATTTTCAAACTGATTTTTTCTTCCCACTGGAATACATACCGATGACTGGGTTTTCAGAAGCCATCTCTATCACATACAACTTCAGAAAGCTTTTCAAACATACATATTACATTGGAAGGCCAAGCCTGCATTGTCTGCATCATTATCAATACTACTGCCTTCTGCATTTCACTTTCTATGAAGTTTTCAGATGCTGTGACATAACACAGCTGGTGTTTCCACCTTATCGACAATTCTTCCATTGTTTGACGGTGTTTTCCACCATTTTGGAACAATTCAGCATTGATTACTGATACAGAGATGCAGTAGATATGAGTAGAGACAAAAGAACAATGCTGAATTCAAACCACAGTTCCCAATTTACATTCAACATAACCTGGATTGGTTAAACAGATGTCTGCTCAGCAAAGGAATTCTGCAGGAGAGCAAGGTGTCAAACAGCTCAGTATGCTGAACCTTTAAGTACTGGGGCTCAGCTACCTACCTGCAGGTCCTAACAGTACACACTGACCAGCACCACACAGTGATGAAATTGTTGAGGCCACCAGAAGTGCTGTGGCTCTAGGCTTCCTGTTTTTGTGGACAGCTGGCATTAGGAAAGGACAGAACAGGGAAATGTTACTGAACCTAAGGGCTGGCAACTGAAGCAGGAGAAGCGAAGGAGAGTTTTGTGCTGATCAGGTAAGAGCAAGGGGTCAGGAGCAGTGTGGTTGTATCACTGTTGCAGCTGCCATGACCAACTGTGTTCCTCCTGTGTAGAACAAGATTCTCTATATGATCAACAAAGAGTTAAAAATAAAAGCTACTCCAGAACCAGTGCTGGCTGTCCAAGTTAGATGAAACAAAGTGGAAAGTACCAATGCAGCTCCATCCAGGATCTCTGTGTACTTACACCTGACCTCTGCTCTCACCAAGGGCAATCACTACAGCTCTAGACTTTCCCACGAGCCAGTCTCAAACCCACCACTCCTTGCATTGCCATGAGTCATCCATCTGGCTGGAGGGCTCAAGGCCCTGGTAGCAGGTTTGCCTTTAACCCTTCCACTCTCACACACAGCCCTAGAGCACAGGTAAGGATCAACTGAGAGAAGAGAAAGGCAAAACAAGGAATGTCACTGGACCTCTCCCTGTAGTAGCCACTGCATTTTGTGTTTGGCTCCAGGACCATGGGAATGGACATGAAGACACTGTGATGGCCCAGAATGAATTTAGAACAACACACACTCTGCTTTTTTCTTACAACAAGCTCAATACTATAAAAAGCTGGAAAACAATCCTAAATCTTGCTCAAAACAGAACTAAATAACTCAAAGAGACTATTCAGTACGAAGCACTAGGAAAAAACTGCTGTGATCTATAGTTCCAGAGACAAAATAGAGAGGCACCTTGTGATTTAATGCCAGGTATTTATCAGTGATGATCCAGGATAAGCAGTGCAGTAACTGTTAGCTGTTGAGCTGAAGAGATGTTTAGCAAAGTATGCCTCATCCAAACATCTTGGTAAAATTTAATTCAGGAAGTTACATTCATACCTGCCTAACATTGCTCCTTGCAGCCACAACTAAATAAAATATTCTTCAATACCGGTTCTGAATTATTGCAGTAGTCTAAGATACCAAAAATCTTGCCACATCCTACCCTGAAGGTATAGTAGCTCTTTTCCACCAAGGACCTGAGTTTGCTAGGAAATTAATCAAAGTGATAGGTATGAAGAGAAATGTAATTAACACTTTCTGGAGATTTCTGGGAGCTGGGTTTGAAATGTGAAAGAATCTCTCCTGGGAGCAATGGATGCCAGAAAATGGTCCTCTGCTCAGTGCAGCAGTCTCAGTCCTTCACCCTTGTTTCCCATTTTATCCTTTGCTTCCATGCATGCAGCAGCAGTACACGTAAAGCTAATCACCCTTCCTTCCCCCTGGATCCTGGAACAAGCCACAGCCCACTAGCAAAACCACTAAAGAGCACACATAATTCCCTCCCTTGGGAGATGAGAGAATGAACTGCACATGGACTAAGCCATTGCTAAATCTTCGTGCATAACTGGAGGAACATATGCCAAAGGGTGAACTTCAGTTAAGAACCTACACAGAAAAGCCTGCTGAGAACAGGCAGGTTTCACTGTCACTGCCAAAAAGCATGAAACAGTGTCCTCTGCGATGAGGAACCACCTCCCCAAGAGAGACTTTGGGCTGCAGAGAATCAGCCTGCCCAACTCACAAGCCACCTGCTCTGAAAACTATTCACGTAATGTATAAACTTCTCTTGAGGCAGAGAAGGATTTAGTGTTCATAGTAAATACACGACGTACATCCACTTACTGGCACCTTATCCAGGCTACGGGCAGTCAGGAAAACAAGAAGGCAGAACGTGGAATCGACAGGTTTTCAAAGATGACTTAGACAATCGGTTCCTATTAGAGCAAACCAAACTTAAAGCTCCAGAGCTCAAATAAGCTTTAAAAAAGGCCAGTCTAAAACACTCCCAAAGTAAACAGCTTGAGTCCTACTTAACTGAGGAAGCCAGAAAGCTGAAATATGCCACCATATGTGACTGGAGATAATTTTGCAAATTGCCTGAATGCTGTACAAGGGTCAGCAAGAGCGCACAAGCCCTGAAAAGGCTGAAATGCACGCCAGCAAAGGTAGCAGACAGCGCACCATTGCTAAACTTCTCATGCCATTGAGCTGGGGATCTTGGGAGCAAATCACGAGCTCAGCCCTGTAAAGGGCTCCTCACACAGCTTGGAGAGTGACTCTTGTGCAACCACTTATAAGCAGCAGAATGTGTTTCTTCTGCTAGGGCTCAGAGAGCGTTTCCGACACGCTGTAATTGCTTGCACGCTTATTGAAGAGGGGGGCAAGGGCAGGAGCAGGGTGATTAGAAGGAAAAAAATCTGTTTACAGCATTGTTCTGCTTTTCAAATTACGTTTTCTTATGCAGCTCCAGTTTTAAGCACAACTACCGAGTTTCAGGCTAATGTAATACTGCTGCAAGTACCGCAGTGGAGAATCTGAGTTCATGTGCTATGGCATATATTGTTGGTGGCTCCGTTACTGCATTTTACAAGGTCATTTTTCTTGGTGTGGGAACACTGTTTTTCTTGGTGTGCAAGGCCTGCTATGGAAAAATTAGAAGTGACGGGGATAAACTTTGCGATGAAATATTTTCTCTCAGAATGAAAGCACAGATTTTAGAGCATCGTAAAGTATTAAAAATGTCTTCCAAAATTTATGTTCAAGGCTTCCCTTCCTTTTAGAACTATGTAAAAAGATAAAAACATACCCAAGATGCTTTTTTCCATCTCTTAATATGGCTTCATTTGCCCTTCTTCAGAAAAGAAAGTTTGTACTTGTTTATTTCATAAGGATGCTGCACAACAGCTTCTGGATGCTAATTAAATTAGACCTAGTAGAATTCTCACCAGACAAAATCTCCCCCCTCCCCAATTTTCCTTTTTCTTTTTCCCCATTGGAAGAGATGGAAGGAGGGGAATGAAATCTGATTGAGAAACACAAGGTTGATTCCCTCTCATAACTCAAGACTCTGAGCTATTTTACAACTCCAGTGTGGATTTCCCATTTTGTGTTAGTTTGCCCTGCCACGACCCAGTTCTAACAGCAGCATGAAGCCGCAGCCACGCAGAGGTCCAGCAACCATTGCTGCAGCAGTGAACCAAGGGAGCCTGGGCTTGTGTCTCACCCATCCCAAAGAGCACCACAGGCATACAACAGGATTTTCTTCTCACTGCTGCTCCCTTACAGCCAGTCACAGCGGCACAAGACAATCGCTGGAATCTCTGGAGGCACACACAGCTTGGGGAAGGGCACCAAAGGGGAAAAACAAAAGGGAGGAAAAAATAACTTGTTTAATTTTAGGATGGAAGGGGTTTTTTTCTATATTTCTTTCATCTCTCAGTCTAATAAATTGCAGGGGTTAACCCAACTGAAATACCAAAAGAAATCAAAACCTGTCTTACAAAATCCTTCCTTCATTTGATGGACCAAGGGATGGGAGAAAGAGAAGCTCTTCCTCCCTTAATGAATCAGACTTCAAATGCTTACAAATGTTTTAGACTATTTTAATCTCCAACAATATTTTAAGATTACTAAGGATTCTTCCTGAATCCGTTTTATGTAAAAAGGACCCAATTCTGACCACCTCACTTGTGCAGAGTGCGTAAGTCCTAACAGATCATATCCCAGGTTTGATAATCAAAAGCCAGGGGCTTTTGATACAAATTTGCCATGTCGAAAGACATCTATAAAGAGTTGCTGCAAAGATTACTCTTTCCTGGATTTGCCACACTTCTTCAAACGAAATTTCATCAAATGCAACACTGACATACTCACTTCTCACAATCGTTCCTCTCCACAGACCTACCAAGACAGAAAAACCCTGAGAGATAGTTCTAAGTCTGAATTTGTGCAGTTTTGTTTCCCACTCCGATTCTCTCCCTGGGAGTGCAGTGCACCAGGATTTTGCATTTCACTTCAGCACATGCCACGATACAGCCTAAAACCTGTCAAAATCAGAAGATCCCAGTGCAGACTTCCCATTGAGATCTTACGTTGTGATGCTCTGAATGGAAGTATCTGCCTGCTTAAGTGCAACTTTCTAAAGCAATAGAATCCAGCTAGCAATAGAATCCCTGGAAGTTATAAAAACAAAAAAAATTGATAGACTTCCATCTGTTTAACCAATTGCTCTAATCAATATCCTTTCCCCCCATAATGTTTTGTACAGACACAGTCTCTCAAATACATAACTGCAGAATCAATTCAGTTGGGAAGTATATAAAAATTTCAATTCTACAAATGGCAAAACATGAAAATATGAACTGCTAAAGCTATCACAGTGCTTAAAGGCACAGAGTTTATTAAGGTAATCTGTAAAAAATCACTGGACAGAAAAAAGTTCTTGAAGTCAACAAGCTACAAATTTTCATGAGACAGCCAACTACAATGATAATAATCCAGGATAATTATCTGAAGATGATTTTCCTCTTGTTTCACCCTAACCTTACAATAGTGCTCTAAAAGGAGCTCCTCAGGGAAATGGCATCACCCAGAGTTCCCACTTGCCCAGATGTTTCTCTCATTATGTTACAAGCCTGTCAAGAAAAGCCAAATTCAGGTTTATTCTAATGATAGCAAACACCTCATAAAAAACCTCTCCAAATTTACTTTTCCAAGGAACATCCTTTTAAAAGGCATTTCCAGTGCCCATGAGGAAAGAAAGCATAATTTATAAAACATTATTACCAGAAATCTTGCAGATACTAAAAAAAAAAACCATCCTGGAATGTCAAGCCGGTGATAAAACTGCAGCTCAGAACAGAGACAGCACAGTGGGGCCTTACCAAAGTGCACGGCTCAGCACTCCCAAGCAGGACTCCCACCAAGTTCAGCAGGAGGTTTTCTGAGTTAGGGGGACCTGACTGCAGGCTGTGACTGGGATGTTGAGCCTGCAGCTCTGGGTTCCCTCCTGTAGCTAGCGGGTTCGTTTGGTGGACCACCAGCTGGGGATCCCACGCATACAGTGATCAGTACAGCCTGCACTCTCCTTAGTTCTCCTTGTGCTTTTATACTCTGCTGGTGCTATGAGTCTTATCCAGACGAGGGAGGGTTTACATAAATTTATGGTGACAATAATTAGATATTTTTCTGTCAGTTCATCGTGGGACTTGGCAGATGATTTTTCTTTTACCGCTTGGATACAGGAGAAAAGAGTTGGTCAGGGCACATGCAACTGACCAGAGATTTACAAGCTTTGTCTGGGGATGTTGGTGATTCTGCAGCTTTGATCGCTGTCTCCAACCATTATAAATGAACGGCAACATGTGATACTGAATAAAAAGAATCACCTGCAAAAACACTGAAACAGAACAAAAAAAGTCTTTTACCTCTGTAGGACATAAAACACCGTTTGGTTTCATGGGAGAAGTCTTTCAAAAGACTGGAAAAGGCTGGCTGGGTCACAAGCGCTGTCCTTCACATCACAAGCACTTATCACCCTAAGTTTCTTGCCTATTTCAGGGCTGTCAGCCTGTCTCTTGACGCTTTCCAAGGAAAGCCATACATTTTGTTCCAGTATTTCCCGAGACCATACACCTATCTGTTCCCCTCTCACTGAGGGGACTGCTGTGCCCTCACGAAGGGGTGCCCTGGGTGGGACATGCTGTGCCTGACACCGCTGCTTCCATCCCTCGCCTGCCCCACAGACTTCTCAGGTGCGCCGGCCGTCGTCCGCTGCGGGAACACGCGTGGGAGCCGCCCCGACGCCTCCCGCACCGCATCGAACCGCGGCGCCGGAGCAGCTCTGCCTTTGCCACCGCTGCCCACGACAGCGTAAAGCCAAGGGGAGCAGGGGACACCCCGTGCGCGCCCGGGGAGAGCCCTCGGGCGGGGGAACCCTCGGGGTCGGGACAGGCGCGGGAGGCGTGAGAAGGAGGAGGAAGCGGTCGGGGCAGGTGCACGGCGCCGGCTCCCGACAGCCCGGCCAGCCCCGCGCTGCCCGGCCGCCCCCGACGGCCCCGGGGGACGCGGGAGGGTGGTGGGGGAGGCGGGGCGGCACTCACCTGCCGCTGGCTGTAGTTGCCGGCGCCCGTGGGGGCGTGGGGCTCCCCGCCGCCGCCGCGCAGCACGGTGATGTGCAGGGTGAGCAGGAGCAGCCCCAGCAGCAGCAGCAGCTCGGCCGCCAGCCGCACCATCCTCTTGAGCCGAGCGGCTTTAGGGCCCCGCGGCGGCGGCCGCGGAGGAGGCGGAGGAGGAGGAGGAGCCGCGGCGGCCGCCGCCGCCGCCGCAGCCGGGGCCGCCGCCGGGGCGACCCCGGCCCCGGCCCCAGGAGCCGCAGGACGGGCGGCGGGGACCGCGCCGCTCTCGGCGTCGGCGGGGCGGGCGGCGGGCGCGGGGCAGCGGCGGCAGCAGCAGCAGCAGCAGCGGGGGCCGCCACACCACGGCGGAGCCACGTCGGGGCGGGATGCCGCGGCGGCGGCCAGAGTCCCAGCGCTGCCCGGCGGCGGGCGGCAGGTACCCGCGGCCGGCGGCGTCTCTGCGGGCAGCCCTGCAAGCCAGAGGCACCGCGGGCCGTCGGAGGGAGGGAGCGGGCGGCCGAACCCCCACCGGCTCGGGGAGCCGCGGCCGGCGGAGAGCAGCGGGGCTCGGCGGCCGGCGGGGAGACGCTGCGAGGACGGGGGGAGCCGGGAGCGTGTGTGCGAGGGAGAGGGAGGAGGGAGGCAGAGCGAGGCGGGGGGGCTGGGGACGAGTCTCACATGGCGGGGAAGCCGGGACGCTCCGAGGGGAGGAGAGAGCTCGGGGCTATCGCCTCCCTCCGCGCGCGGGGATGGGGGTGGCCCCCGGACCAGCTTCCCCCGCCGCCGCCGCCGTGTCCTCGCCCGCCCCGCTGCTCCCCCCTCCCCTCCGGCCGCCCGTCGAGGCGTCGCCCTGCCCTGCCCGCCCCGCCGGGCCCGCGCTGCCCCGGCCCCTCGCCGTGCGGGGCGGACGGAGCGGGGCGCGCCGCGACCCCCGCCGGCTCCCAGCCCTCGACGGGGCGGCTGCGAGCTCCCCGGGGAAAAAGGAGCAGATTGCTGCTTCCCTCCCCCGACCCCCTTCCCCTTCCTCTTCCTCCTCCTCCTTTCTACCCCCTGGCTTAGCCGTGGGAAATGGGAGCGGGGGCGGAGGACGGGAGGCTGCAAAAAGCTTCAGCTGCTCGCTGTCTTCCCGGGGAGCTGGATACCTGGCTCCATCTCTCCTCTCTTCCCTCCAGTGCCCTAGGGCTGGCAGGGGCAGCGCCGCACTCTCTCCTGCCACCGTGCGTGCGTGTTTGCAAGCGGCTGCCGCTCCTCCTGGCTGCTGCTGCTGCTGCTTCCAGACCCACTTTCTCGCCCCCTCGCTCTGTGTCGGGAGAGGTACGTGTCGGATGCTTTTATACTGCCCTGCCTCCCTCCCCTGCTGTCCTCCCTCCCTGCTTCCCCCCCTTTTCCTTCGCCCTCTCTGCAGCTCCTGCTCCAGCCTAGAGAGTCGTCCCCCCCACCTCGCTCCCCTCCTCCCTGTGCCGACCTGCTCTTCTGCATGCCCTGCTTTGCCAGGACACCCCACTGCTGCACCCGCACCCCATCCCGCACACGGCTGCACCTTGCGTCCCGACTGCCACCTCTGCTCGGCTGGGATGGATCTGCACTGGAGTGACACGTCCCTTTCAGCTGGTCTGTGCATCCCTGGTGGGACTCCACTGGCGTTTGACACTCCTTACTGTTCCTCTTGTTTGCTGACTGTGTCAGTACAGTGGAAGAAGCTTTCTCTCTCAGATGGGAGGCCTTCAAATTTAAAAGTAATGTGGACTTGAAAATATGTGAAAATGAGGGTTGGATTATCACTTGCTGTAAGTCAGTATCTCAGCATCCGGTCTGAGGGAGCTGGACCACTTTGTGAGTGCTCAAAATGCAGCTCAGTGTAACAAGAACAAACACAGCTCAAATCAAGGTGAAGCATAAATAAAGCCACCTAACAAAAAGTGGGAGTTTTGGAATCTTTGTTGTTGTTGTTACACAATTGGGAATGTTATGTGTAAAAATGAGGATATGAAGAATCTGTGAGTGTGTGACAGCTGGGAGGCTGAACTGGTCTAAAATGTCTAAATGGGCAAACTGGGGAAAAAGTATCCCCCAGTCCAAAACATTTTCACTGGGAGACTGGTGTCCTCCACAGGGTTCCTGCAAGGTAAGGGTGAGATGTTCTTCCAGCGTGCAGTGCCAGGACCAAAGCACATCATGGGAGCCTTAGCCTGCAGTGTGCCTGACCTGGAAAACGGGCACATTTGGGGCATGAGGAGAATCAGAGCTCATGGGAGGTTTTTTGCAGGTCTTGGTGGATCTGAAGGCTGTGATCATGAATGAGTCAGAATTATGTCTCGTACCCTTCCAGTGATAACCACTGTCAATGATTGCGCAGGAATCAGGCAAGAATATGGTTAAAATAATTGCACTGGGGTATCATTAAAGACGTGACCAAAAGCCACAAACCCCAAATCTTCAGATTTAAGGATTTTAAAATCCACAAACATGTTCCATGTTAGCAGTGCAGTAGGAATGATCAGCATAGATGATTGTGCAGGGTAGGGACTCTTGTGGATCTGCCCTGAGTGCATCAGAGGTGCAAATCCCATCTTGTGAAATCACTTGTTGAAAAATACCCGGTATGGCACTGATGCTCTCGGTGACACGGGGGACCATTTGGAGCTATTGATACAGCAAAAAGTCATAACAGCCTGTGGACCATCATGTGGCTTTTTAAAAATGTGGTGCCTTTTTTTTTTTAACCCAAAAATTCCTCGGGCTAATCAAAATATTGAGAAGATAAAAACACTGATGTACTTCAGCTGTCATCTCTTGGCCTGGGTTCTCCTCCTGCCACCATTGCTGTGATCCTGGTGGCAGTGAGCAGAAACAGGGCAGCTACAGGAGGCAGGCTTAGCAGCCAAGAGGCACAAGTGTCCTCCAGGTCTAGCAAAGTCTGGTCATACCTAGTGGCTGTCAGTGCGTCCCAGCTGTTGAAGAAAAGTGGAAACTTGGCCGCATGAGTTCTGTATTTCAGAGCTTAATAGTACAAATCAACTGCCAGAGCAAGACTGAAGGCTCGTAATGCGAAACAGTCGGAGTGACAGTCTGGTGAAAAACACACACACGGGTCTGCTGCCGAGCTCTGGGTAGTGCAAGTTCTCCCTTGCCTTACGAAACTGAACCAAAAGACATCTTTAATCCAGATGAGATGGGCCTGTACTGGTGTGCGTCTCCTCGTGGCACATTAATGCATTGAGCTGTTGTGCAAAGCTGGGGAGGGACAGAGCAGTGCTGCTCTTAGCTGTGAGAGGAAGGCAGTGAGGAACCAAAGCCTCTTCCCACTGGAAAAAGTTGGTGTAAAAGCAGCACTTGGGTGTGGCACTGCTCCCTGTGTGGCTGTCTAGGGCAGGCAGGCAGGAGTGTGCACATGTGCTCTGGAGAAGCCTGCTTAAAGACACAAACGCTGTTCAATCAGCACATGACTTCATCGATGAATCCAGACAGCTGAATCACGACCTGTAGGGGAGATGGATTTAAAAGCAAAGGGGAAAGTTCTCTCTTCCCAGCTGTTTGGACACTTGCTCAAGCAGCCACTGTTTAGTCCCTGGAAAATGAAATCAGGGTTCACCAGGAGGAGGAAATCCATCGGTAGCCTGAGGGGGTTGCTGCTCCTGGGATATGGTTATGGGCACTCAGCAGAGAGGTGGATCACCAAGTGGGTCTGACAATGGTGCTGGGGTAAGAGAGGTGATAGTTCCTTCGTTGTGAAGGTTCACAGCTCACACCTCACCCCTCCACCTCCAGCTTTTACCTTCCATTTCTCTTCCCTTCAGTGATAGAGGCAGACTCAGCTCCTGTGCACTCCCAGCTCCTCGCCAGTGCCAGGGAAAATGCCATGAGCCCAAGCTCTTTGATGACCACCATAGTGCCCAGTTAGGTGGTGTAGCTCAGCTCATGTGAGGGCAGTCAGTAAGCTGTGGGAGCTCCTCTGATGTCCTGCCTCTCTCATGCCTCACAGATCCCACGTTCCTCATTGCACAGCTTCAGGAGCAGGTTGTGTCTGTCCATGTTGCAGCCCCCACCGCATGGTGAGGACACTCTCCCGGGAGGTGTTTCAGGAGCTGTGACACTGCAGGATGAAGGGCCCATGGTCTCCCTTACACCAGCCTGCCAACAAAAATGCCACTCCAGTGCCACCTTCAGTGCTCCAGGCCAAGAAACTCTCTCTGTCCAGGGCTGAATTTGTGATGTCCCTACTGGCATGTCCTGATGGTGATGCTCCTGTCTCCTGCTGTGGCCATCACAGCTTACCACGCCACATACTGTCCCACCACACTGCCCAGGGTCAACCCTCTTCATCACTGTGCAGGCACCTACACTTGGTGCTGAGTCCTGAAAAATGAAGTATTGCCTAACTGAGACACAGCACACTGCAGAGGCTGGGTGGTCCTGGTGACTGAAATGAACATTTCAGTCCATTTCATTAATTGTACCTGGTCAAGTGTAAAAAATCCTCTCTTTGGATGAGTGCCACCAGGTGACAACCTTTTAGACCAACATGAGAATCTCTGGATAAGGAGGGGAGAGAAAAAAAATTAGTATGATATAATATAAACCAACATAACTCACTTTGTATGCTTTATCTCAGAAGTGAAAAGGACCACTGGGTTTTATGTCTCAGCATCAAGACTCACTGGGGTCCTATACTGAAGTAGTCCCAGCAGTTAAAAATTATTGGTGTTTACCTGATTGTCCACTTTAGCCCTTTACTGTCCATCCTGGCATTGCTCCAGCACTCTGGAGGCATCCTGTCTGTAAGATCTGACAGCTTTTCAGAGAAGCATTGCTGGTCCTCAGTCTGCACCCACTCTCCAGGATGCCATTGTTTCATCTTTAAGCCTGGGGGTTGCTTTAAATTTATCAGGGATGAAAACCTGGCTCCACTGAAGTCGTTGGCAAAGCTCCCATTGACTTCAGAGGAGCCAGGATTTCACCCTAAGACGCTTTGTAGATTATTGGTGAATGGAAAGCATACGTCTGGCTTCTCCAGGGTTATTATTGTTGGTGGTGACCTCTGCTCTGGCAAGCATTGAGCAAGGCTGGGCTGAGACAGATGGTTAAAGCTTTCCCTACCTCTTCCCCTGCTTCCTCACAGGGGCTTTGCTTTACGGCTCATCATCTTGGATGCTGCTTATCAAGGAATACCTTCCCGTAGCCTGCCGGTGGAATTTAATGCCTGTTTGCCCACATTCCCCTTCCCCCAGCGCCAGCAGATCAGCAGATAGGAGACAGAATGGCTGATTAGCTTCTAGATCCAACCTCTTAACTATAAGCTGCAAATGCACACACAAGGGTCTTCTCTTAAAAAAAAAAAAAAGGAAAGAAAAAAGAATAACATTCCCCTGCAGGCAACCTAAGTCTCTCTGTGACTCATGGTTCCTTTATCTCAGTAAATTACTACTTGAATAGTAATCACCCTCTCTTTAAAAGGACTGATTAGCTTAGCGTTCTCCGTTTTCCTGCTTTTCCTAGACTGGTGCTTTCCTTCCCGTCTACATATTTTGCCACCAGCTGGGGTCAAGATTTCTGAATTCTGCAGTGCCTGTGTGACAGGCTGGAAATTCAGCAGCCACTTTATTAAAACTTGAAGCCAATCTGGAAATGTATAACAAGTCTGAATTATGGAATATGGAAATGGAGAAAAGAGAGAAAACAGTCCAGCCCAGTCTCCCAACAGTTAGGTTGGGTTTTTTAATACCAAATTCTGTTTATTTTACACTCTGCCACATTTTCACTTTTCAATATGCTGCACATTTTTGTACTGATCATGTGCAACTGCACTGGAGTATTTGCCAAGCTGTGGCAGTACGGGACTGTGGGAACTAGCATGCTGGCAAGGTTTTTCAGAAGTGCCCAAAGACTCTAAATTCTGCTGACTTTCACAAGAGTTTGCCACAAGGCAATTTTTGCCTCTTTGGAGAAATACAGTGAAACCAGCAAATGCTTTTCCTCGGAAGAGAGTTTTAGCACTGCAGAAGTGCCAGAGTTGGTGTAGTGGAGCTGAGTGCTACAAATGGAGTAAAGGATCTGACTCCTGGTTGAGTCACCTTGGCTCCCGGTGGTTTTCTGGCAGCAGTGCCAGCCATGTGGCAGAGCTGGCCCCCTGGCCCAGAGCAGGGAGGCAGCCCCCTGTTTTGGCAGCAGTGAGCCATTAGATTGGCTTATCCACTAACCTGACTCAGCCGAATTTAGCACTACATTCAAATTAATACATAAAATAACAAGTAACGCTGCAGCTCACCCTGAGCGTACGCAGTCTGTGGGTGCACGGCAGTACCCAAACAGGTCTGGTGGGAGCTAAGAGCAGAGGAAGGAGGTGATCCTGGCACAGCTGATGGCTGAAAAAGCTGCAAATTACCCTAAGGTGTTGTTTGACTGAGGCTTGAATTTCCTGATCGCTTCTGACAGGTCTTGTCCTATGCTGAGCAGTGTAGCAGCCAGCGTTTTTGAGAGTTAAAAAAAAGAAAGAAATAGAGATAAACAGAGTGATTCACACCTTCTGCACCTATGGTTTCCAACCCTTCACTTCCGCAGGGAAAATATCACATTATTGGCTTGCATTTGGCTTTTTTTCAAGACTGCTTTTGTGACTCTGGAGATCAGAAACTTAAATTAACAACAACAACAACAACAACAATAATAATAATAGAAGGACCAGAAGGCCAGTTGAGGCTGAAGGACAGCTCTGCAGCAGGAAATGAAAAGGAAGATTTCACAGTGAATCCTGTAATGGTGGGTGAAATGAAGGCTTGTCTCCTAAAAGAAGAGTTCATCTGTCTCCATTGCAGGAAGACCTTCATTCCCAGAGGGGAAGAAAATAGAGCTAATTTCTTGATGGCTTCAGGTTTTAAGTACCACCAGGCTTCACTTGGGTGTTTTAGCACAGCCTGTGCAGAGTGGCTTGAACTCCTGTTAGGGAGTTGCTGCACTGGCAGAGGTAAGGATCCGCCTAGTCTGGTTATACCTCCTGGAAAGGGGATTAAGGGGCTTTATTTTATTGGTTTTGCTCAGTCAGTTCCTCTGCTTGATAGCCAACACTTTGTATTTCCTAACATCTTTGAGCAGTGCTTTGTCAAGTCAAAATTATGCCACATCAGTGAAACATTTGGTTTTGAAACCTGCATATTCTAATGCTCAGTAATTGAATACTCAATTGTTGAATTTACACTAAAGTTTCTCAGCTCAGTTTTGAGCCAGTGCACAGGAACCAAATAGTACTAATGACAAACATTCTTTTCTGTAAAGCAAATGTTTCCAGATAAACACTGCACACCAAAGCTGACATAGAAGGAAAATGGTGCAATCCTGTCATTAGAGAAGGACTTTGTTCAACAAACGTGGCAGAAACATGGAGAGTGAGGGCAAGTTCTTTCCCTGCCATTTGCCTCTTTCTCTGAGTGCCCTTGGTACCCCCAGTCTGAGCCTGATGACAAATGCTGTATTCCCTGCAGAGACATCTCAATGATCTGTAACAGGTCTTTTAAAACATACATTTTTCTGAAATGCAGGGAAAAAGCTCTTATGGGAAGTAAATCTTTGTTCTGTAGGGATTGTGACAAGATGCTCAGCAAAGGCATTTGGCTGTAAGGAAACAGCGAGAATAGGCTCAGAGTTACTACAGCAGGTGAAGAAATAATTTAAACCAGCAAATGTGTTTCATGCTTTTATTAAGTTGCTGAGGTGTCAGATTAATTTCTCCTGGACTAAGGATGGGCAGCTGGATTAGATGCTTCTTCCAAAAGTACAGGCTGTGTCCAAGTACTTTGTGTTCTCCCTTGGTGCAGTGTTTCTCATAGCAGTGCCCATGTCTGCGATACCCCAGTACCTACAATAATAATCACAACACCTAATAGTGAGGGACTCCCTGGGGAATGTCCCAGCTAGGAGAGGACAGGAATAACTGGAAACATGCTTTTAAAGGGGAATGACTTTATGTCAAATAAGGCAATGGAGAAAGAAAACAGAATCTGGGATCTCTCATCGAAAGTATTTAATTCTAGGAAAACCATTCTCTGCTACCCGGCTTCCAGTGTGGTGTCTGGCAAACAAATGTGCACATTGCTGGTGCTCTCAGGTGCAGTTTGGATAACAACAGCTTCACCTACTGTCCATGGTGGAATGGTGGAAGTCTGAGTGGGTCTGAATGAGATGGTCAGAGCACAGAGAGAAGCTGCAGAAAGGTGCCCAGAGAGCCTTTGCAGAAACCTGACTGGCGCATGCCAGTAAATAGCAGACAGGGAGCACAGACACTCACCAGGCTCTCGGGAAATCACACAAACATCTCTCCTGATCCTGTCAGAAGCAGAAGTTTTGGGCAAAATGCTGTGGTTGGCTGGAGACACAGGTCTAGGTTGGCTGGAGGCTCCTCTCTACATGGCTGTGGTGGCTTTACAGCCGTGCTCAGCACTCAGAGAGAGGGAGAGATGGAGGGAGAGCGGTTTGTGCAGCACTTCGGTGCCTGCAGCTGAGGAAATCACTGAAGATCAAAGTATGTGTTCATTCAAGGCAGCTGGCCTGTCTGTAGAAGATTTTCACTCCTCTAGTACCCTGAAGACAACAGCAAGTGTGAAACGAAACAGCATGGAAAAAGCAATACCTGGAGCTCCACCTTGCTGCGCGAGACAGTTACTTGCTGCTAAAGAACAACTAAGATTTTTCTTCTCTGTTTATTAGTAACATCCTTGTGCACTTGGAATTGGCTTCAGGAGGCGGTGCAATCCTACACAAATCCTCGTGGGAGGGTTTGGAAAGACTGCTACAAAAAAGGGGCACACGTCACTGTAAACAGCACAGCCCCCCTCTGATCAAGCCTTTGTAACATTGTTCATTTCATGCAGCTATATCACATAACAGTTTATACATTTCCAGTGCATTTTCTTACACATAATGTCATTCTTTCAAAATGTGAGGTGTGTGGGCTTATTGTTGCTGTGGAAGCTGCTGGTGGTTTTTTCTGGATAGCCAACCAGAAAACCTGACCAGCTGGCAGGGCAGCTGGGCCAGCTTCTTGCAGTTTTAGTTCCAGAGTTGCCTTTTCACTAGATTAAAAACTATGAGGCAGTTTCTAGCCCTAGAGCCACAAAGCAGGTGGTTGATAACATTGTTGGCTCAAGAAAATAGGAAATTTGTGGCTGGGCCCACTATAAAAGGAAATTCTTTCCCATGATTTACAAATAAATGAACTTCAGTCCAGGCAGGATCAGACCCTGTGCATGAAGAATCTTTTGACTGTATATGGAGACATATACAGTATGAGACATATAAGTAGAGAGAACTTTTTTAAACAAGAAACCACTTGAAACAGAACGAGAAATGGAGAGAAGGAGGCCAGGAAAGCAAATTAACCCTTTTTTGACTTCTGGTTCTTAAACTCAAGTAGCTTTTTAGTAGATCCCTGGGGCAGTTCTTCTGTAAAATACAATTTACAAGTGGGTTTAACTACAACATGTTGCTTTTCAAGCGCAGACAGACAGGAAAAGATTCAATTGACACCTGCTTCAGAGAACAAATGGGACACAATAGATGAAACTAATTTCAAAGGGTCTATTTGTTTGTCTCTTGTCATGGCTTAAACCAGGGGGACTACTATTTCAGGATGGATTCTGCTCCCATTCCGGTCAATGGGGGAAAAAAGCCTATTTGTGTGAATAAGGCAGAACCAGCCCCTTGGTGAGGAAACGAGTTGGTCGTTGCTGAAGTTTTACTGACAATTCTGTAGTAAGGGGGGACGTAGTACTGCTGAAATGCTTGATTTTCAAGCCAGATGTTTGAAATATGAATATTCACACTTGCAGAACTTTAAACAGACCGATGAAAGTTTACTGAAAAACAATTGGGAATACAAGAATTTTTTTTAAGAATGCAAAGTACCACAGTGCTTTTTAAAAATAGGTTTTCAATTATTTGATTCAAGTCTAACTCAGTTTAGAAAATTCTTCCTGTCTAAAGCAATTTCTTCCTGTCTAAAGCAATTCGTGTGTGTGTGTAAGAAGAGAGAAAAATTGCTGAAATTATGCTTTTTAGAAATTGAAACCAAAGAAAAAAAATGACTACTTCATTGCCAGTAGTTTCATTAAAGGACATAACGAGATGCCAAAGCAAAAACTCCAAATCCTGAATATACTTAACAGTTTGTGTGCAGGGGTTGTGTTTACAGAGCTCCCCTAAACACGTGCCCATCTTTGCACTTTCTGTTTTGGTCCCTGGGTGGGGGTGAGGTCCTGAGCTGCTCGGCTGCAACCCAGCTGTGCCTGCCCAAAGGAAGAGAAAAAAATCCCTGACATGAACATTTTGGCAGCTCTTTGTTTCGAAGAGAACAGCACTTTGTCTCCTGCTTGCTGTCCTTTGATTTTCATGGATGTGGCGATGGCCTGGGTTTCCAAATCCCTGTCCCTGCCAAGCAGCAAGCCAGAGTTTGTCCTCACATACTTACCTGCCTCTAATCCCCTGGAGCTGCGCCGAATTTGGGCTAC
Organism: Corvus cornix cornix; assembly: GCF_000738735.6. Lineage (NCBI taxonomy): Eukaryota > Metazoa > Chordata > Aves > Passeriformes > Corvidae > Corvus > Corvus cornix. Next base: position 6,674,993 of record NC_047056.1, on the reverse strand, counting down.
ACTTAAGCTTTTGGCTGTGTATTTAATCTCTGGGGGGGCTGTGGTAGTTAGAGCCTGGACTGTTACCGCTGTTCTGCTCTCACCATGAATCTCACAATCGCTTTTTTTTCCTTAAACCCTTCAACCTTCAAGCTACTTGAGTGTACTGAATTAGTGGGATGGTTTTTAACTGGCATTGCTAACGATGACACGTGTAGAGGAAATAATGAAGTCAAAGGGCTTCCAAAGCAGAAGGTAAATACCAGTAGCAGCAGATTTTAACTCCCAGCTCCTCAGCTCTGAGCACTCCAGCTTCAAGGAGGCCTGAAAGCTGCATTTGGGGGTGTCACCCATGGTGGCATTTGCTGCTGCAGAGCACCCAGAGTTTGGAGGCCACCCCTGTCAGAGGAGGCTGCAGAAACTGGGCTGTGTAGACAACTGAGAGGCAGCCAAACCTGTAAGTGTCAAAGAGCAGCAGTTTCAGCACACAGAAGGTGATGGGGCACAGGTGATAACTCTGAATTTCCTGCCTTTTGTAGCGAGTATTGTGCCCCTTCCAACCACGTTAAAATGCCATTAAGACATAATTTCATGTTAAATGCTAGGTTTTAGCATGCATTTACCTACATTCTTGAAATCTGATTTCTGCCCTTTTAACTCCCAATTGTTCCTTGAGGCTAAAGGACACAGGGGTTTCACATCAGTTTAATTCTTCAAGTTTAAAACTGGTATAACTGGGGTGTAACTGCCCCCTCCTTGAAGGTCGAGATGATGCAAACAAAGTGTGTTCCAATCTGCAGGAATAATCTATACCAGTATAAAGCACCCTTCGTTGTTAATCTCACTTTTGTTAGGGCTTTCACTGATTCAACAGTTTCGACAAAAAAATCTCATACTCCCCGACTGAAATAGATGGAGAATGTATGTGTAAACCAGATACAGGATATAAAAGGACTGGAAGGCATGGTCATTCTTGCTTAATAATGCAATTAGAGACATTAGGTCTGAAGAGATCAAATGGATGTGTGTGAAATTCAAACTGCAGATTGTAGATTCATTAGATAACAAAAAAACCCCGATGATTAAAGGTGCTGAGCCTGAAGCCTGCCCCAAGAATCCCAAGCACACTCACGTGTGTTATATGACTGATAAACTGATTTAAACTGGACACCATCTTGGGGGGAAAATGAATCTGTAAATGTTTAAATTGCTCTGGTTTGTTTCCTTTTTGTGGTTATCAAACCTATAGTATCTTTACAAATGCATTAAGTATGGCAGCTTTAATTCTGTCTCTAGTAAACACACGGCAGTCCTCTTGGAAGCAGTAGGACCACAAACAGTTCTGGTTTGAGTAGAGCAGTGGTTGTATCTGCAACAGCATCTACTCTTGTAGAAACCAGTACCAAGTCAAATAGATGATACAATCCTTAAGAAACAGAGGACTTGCAAGAATGAAATGAAAAGAGATTTGATACCTCTCCAGTCCACTGACATTCTCCGATTGTTTCAGCAAAACACCAGACAAAGCTTACCTGGCCTTGCAGAAAGACTCCTGCTAGAGCTGATGAAATGAACTGAACAGTCAGGGCTGAAAAGGCAAAGTTCTGCCACCGACTGAAAATGATTTAAACAGTAAATATTACTATACATACACATATATATGTATATATAAACCTAAGAAGCGATTGCTAAATTTAGCAGGTAACCCAAAACAGACAAAGTTAAACAAAGCTGAAGGAAAATAGGAACTTTCCCATGTGAGGAGGTACCTAGACCAAAAGGAAGTGAGCCGACATACAGGTGCACTGAAAAAGGTCTAGTAAATAAAACTGCAACTGGTTTGCACAAAGGGAAATGACCCTTTCCACCCTATTGGATAGGGAGAATGCAGCATCATTAGTTGACATGACTTCTGGAAGCAAAATGAACCATGCTTTTAAATAAATAATGCCTAGCACTGTAGAAATGAGTTAGTGGGATTCAGACAGAAAAGTGTTGAAACCAGACATTTCTCTGCAAGCCTAAGCATTCTTATGTGACCAAAATCTCTCCCCTGTATAACATAATATTAACAAAATCAGTGGCGTTCCATCTAATTTTTATTGTGGAATGCTGCATTTGTTTCACAGGGATCCCTGTGCAGTTCCTGAGCCTACTGACATTACTTTTGCTTTCCTCAGCTGCCTGTTGCTGTCCCACAGATTCATAAACTGCAGGCCGAAAATCTCCTTTCTAAACGATTTCAACCCTTGGAGCTCAGGACACAGTCATCTCAAGACCAATTAAAAAAAAAAAACTAGTGATGGGAATGGAAAGATTCTGCATTGAACTTAATTATCTAGGGCAAGGAGAAAACATCCTTTTCATCCAGGAATTGCATAATTGTCTGTTATGGGCTACAGTCTCTGCTTTAAAATGTGTGACAAAACTCATATTGAAACAAGCAGAAGAAGGATTTGACCCATGAGGGTTCGGACATTTTGAAGCATCTGATTTGCTGATCAGTGACAAAAAGAACACGGGAAAAACAGTTCAGTACTTAGACAATATACTTGCAACGATTGATAAGCCTCTCTCTCCCCCAAAAAACCCCAACCAAGCAAGAAACCCAGGCTGATGCTGCCTGTCTCCACAGTGCACTTGTGTATTTACGAGAGCAAGTTTGCTTGTTGCCCAAGAGGAAGTCCAGGCCATACAGAGAAAATAAATTTTGTATGTAATTTGGGGGTTTCCTTAGGCTCAGGAATGTGTTTATTTATATATTATTGAATAGAGGAACAGTATAGGAAATCCGGAAATAATCAGCACTCGAAAGACTGGTCAAGGCTATTATTACAAATAAAGAAACCAGGCTAAAAGACCAATGTGTTAGGCTGACAAACTGGATTTTAAATTAAGTTTTAGCTGGGATGAGTTTCTAAAGCTATTTTTAGCCTCAACCATGTGAGAAGCACATGGCTCCATAAATACATTCCCCTCAAGAATAAGTTAATGGGGGTGGGGTGTGTGGAAGGAAACAACCTAAACAATTCATTTAAAGTTAATAACTGAGTCAAGAATTTTATAGCTTTGTTTTTGAAACATTTGTCATTGCAGTGTGATTCACTTTTGCAATAACATTCATTCACAGACCAACAGTGCATGGGACAGTGGACCGATGGGAGGGTTCGAATGGGCCTCTCTCAGCCTCCCTGGGCCACCCTGCAGCTCTGCCAGAGGGGAATCGCTCAGCATTTTGGTGCAGCTGTGGTAGGCTCTGGCTCTGAAACGTCCCACAAAGGAACCTGCCTTTTCCTCTGCTCCTACAGAGAGGGCTCTGGGAGAATCAGCCTGCATGAAACCCTCCAGGCCTCACTTTGGAAAACTGCACGCAAGCAAAACAGTAAAGAAAAGAACAGTCACAAAATAATGCCCAGACCTTTTCACCAAATATACAGGGAGGGACCCACTGAATGCCCTAAACATGTTTGGACTTCCAGTAGAAGAGAGCACTTCCAAGAGAAATGACTTGTGCAACAGAGTGTTTTCCCAGCTACATCAGCAGATCTCACATATAGGCCATAGCTCCTCTACAAACCTCTTCTCCTCTGGGTAGAGATAAAGATGACAAAGGACTTGTGCAATTAAAGAGTATCATTATGTCCTCAGTCTTCAAGCATTTCAGTCAGGGGATGCTCCTTAGCTTTAGAAAACAAAATAAAGAGGCAAAAAATAAAAGAGAGAGATAAATGGGACTACGAGGCTTGTTTATTCTGGTTCATCCCCTGACCCAAGAGGTCACAGGCCAGTTGCTTTGGTGCTGCAGCTCCCTAGGTCAGAAGGTTGATGAGCAAATTCAGGCCTGGTAGGCGAGCAGACACAGAGGACTTGGCTGCTTCTTCAAGAAAGAGGCATTTTGGTTGTTTTGTTAAGTCACCACAGACACCAAATTGCTGTTGTCATGGTGAATTTGGCTCCCAGTCCGGAGGTGACTCTCTGAGGGGTCTCCAAGACCATCTGTGGCCAATAGGGTCGTGGAGCAAGAGCAGCTGGACCTCTCTGCTGATGAAGGGCCTGGAGGAGTTAGCTGTCTGTTTCAGTTTTGCAGATTTATTACTTATTTTGTCATGCTGGATGGGAGGTGTAAAGGTTTCTCCCTCATTTTTCATGACTGCTTGGTTACATTGGATTTTTTCTGGTACATGGCCCACGTAAAGGTTGAAGTAAATGCAGAAATCCAGAAAAGGGACTCCATTAGCTGAAATGGCAACGAATTGTGGTTTTTGGCACGCTGAAGCCTGGTTTCACCTCCCTGCTCTATATGTTCCTGTGTGTATCTCTGACTATGGACTTCATTTTCTTAAACTATACAGTGAAGTTTATCTTTGGTTACTTCTACTGTGGACTACTGGCTTTGCCTCTTTTCAACCCACAGATCAAAGAAATTATGTAAAAACAGTGCAATTATGACTAAAATAAACACTTTAAACTCTGTTACTGTGATTTCATCCAGATATTTTTTCCCCCTAGGTTTGCATTAACACTCGTGGCTCAATCAGCATTGGTAGCAATAAAATACACATGATAATCCCCTGCTGATCCATCATTTGTACTCAGAAGACTTAACTGGTGGAACTTGTATTTTATTTCCTTTTTCCAGCCTCTGTCAAAAGTGCATGCCCTTATGAAACATACATGTGATACTTAGAAATCAAAAGAACAGCTAATTAATTACATCCCACCTCCTCATATGGAAAATACATCTAAACTAGCATCTAAAACACAATGTGTTTGCTTTAAATAGCCAAATGCTGAGGGACTGGAGAGATCTGTGGGAAATTTTTGGCACCATATGAAGATTCTTTCAGCCCTCGAATCCCCCACCCTTGAATTCTGTGGTGGGTTAGTAGGGAAAGGATATAAAAATGTGGAATTTTTTTTAAAGGCTTTTCTCTTTGTTTTCTATTCTCCTTGGCTGCGCTCTTATATTTTAATACCGTATAATAGTAAGGAACAAGGAGGGTCATTCAAAAATATTTTTTAATCTTTATTAGAAACAGAACTGCCTTTTGATGCCGCTGGACCACATTTACCTACAAAGCCCTAAAATGGCTGAAAGAACTGCAACCATAGCTTCTACTTAGGGGTTTTGAGGGGTGCCCACACAAGTCTGAATGACTGCTGGCAGTGGGGAATACCAGGCTCTCACTAAGTTTGTACATAGTGCTGACCACTTCAGTGTTGAGGCTTTTCCCTGGGGTCCAAAATTACATACCAGCGTTGCTCTTTTGCTTCTGAAACAAAAAAGATGCTTTGCTTAGGCCTGATTTTTCCACTTAACCCCCCTGTCATTAAGGCATATTTGACTTTAATTTACCACGATGGCACAGTGTGATGAATTTAAGGGTTTTGGTGAATGAGGAGGGGATTGCTCATGTATTAATAGCTATGAAGTGGAAAAACAGCAAGAAATGGAGTGAGCTTCGGTCTCAGCTGTGAGTCTTGGGAGTTACTTCTCTTGCTTCCAAGAGTACATGTATGTTTGGGCTTCTTTATGGCTCTATAGCTTGCACTTTCAGACTTCATTCTGCTGCCTGCACCAGAAAAAGAAATCTAAAAGTCCAAAGAAGGATTCTGGATGGAATAAGAAGGGTACAGGGAATATGAGGGTTTAGAATAAAAGGTTTCATAATTCAAATGTATGAAGGCTGCCCCATCCTTTTCCAGTAGTGGGGGTGGATGCTTGTTTGCTTTTCCTTCCTCCCACATGCTGTACATTTCCAGCATCTATTGCCATTTGCGTGAATGAACAACAGAGCCTCCTATCGCTGGAATTCATGGATTTCTTCCACCTGCGATCATTTCTATTTCTTGCCCAGTTTGTAAAGCCTAATCCAACTCCCCGACTTCCATGCCATGGACAAGAGCTCACATTTCCATACAAAAGAAGTCAAACTTGCTGCTAATACTTATTCAGACTGATCAGATGATCCCAGTGCCTCACTTAGGCACACAGGCACAGCTCCTGGGAATTGAATTGCTGGCAGCATCTCATATCCCATATGGAACCTAACATCAGACTATTCAGAACATTAATATAAACTAGCAGTCATATTTAAAAACAAGTAAACAAGAATCAAAGGAAACCATAAAAATTAGGAATGTGCAATTTTAAAAGGAGGAGAACGTAAACGTTGACATACAAAAAAAAAAAAAAAAAAGGCAGTATGAATAGAATGGCAATTTGCCTTGTATAAGGCAAATGCATGAAAATGTCTGGGCTTCTCCATTCTTATTTTTGGTCTTGAAAAAACATTCTCAGATGATTAGAGAAAAAAAATCATTAATATAGAGTAAAAATTCCATTTAAAGATCCTGTGAAACATTCTCATTATACCACATGCATACTACCTCATGCTCTTTGATTAAGTTACAATGGAATTTTTTTCTCCTAAAGAATGGGGAAAATGCAACTCCAGTAAATTCTATGTTCCTACCAAAATAAATGGATCAACAGCATGTCACCCTGAATTATCTTGAGAAAAATATCTGGGAGAAATTACAGCAACATCACAGATACGCAGACCCAGTATCTTAAACCAGTCAAAGTATCTATTATTGCTTGTTTTTATTTTTCTCTAAAGGGAAGCTATGTTTGACCTCTAAGGAAGGTCAACAACTTAATTATTGTGCTCGAGACAAAGCTACTCTGTGCACAGGAAATGAAAGCTAAAGAGAAGCACTTTGAGAAGAAAGACGTTTTACTCAAATAAATGAGACCTGAAAAATTCAATATTGTTTTCATCCTGACCAAGCCTTCTGGCTGGATGCTAAGTGATGTTCATTGGGTGAAGACAGGAAATCCAGGAGCCTTCCTGCCTTTGCAAGACAAGTTGTAGCAGGGCAAATCTGCTTGGAAGACAGTAAAAGAAAAAGTCCGTGCAGGGAGGGCTCTCACAATCACAATCTTTCGTTAGAAAGCCAAATCCACTTGCTTGAGAAATGAACACGTCAAGGCATTTTGATTAAAAAACCCCATTCACTTCTAGTTCTTGGACACTGCGTAGAAGAGGATAGCTTGGCTCTCCTTGAAGGTTGCAATTGGAAGAACGAGGAAGAGGCAGGAGCAGTCAGGCTCTGTGACAGAGCTCTTAACATTAATCCAAACACACCAAAACAGAAAGACAAACAACCAACCAAGCCAAAAGGGATGTGTCACCATCACAGGATAAGCACTGTGCTCTGGTGCTGAAGCTATCTAACCAGGACTGCTCTGCCAGCTTGTGCCTCTGTCCTTACTTTGCTGCCACACACAGGAGCTGCAAGAGGTTTGGTTGAACTTGGAGGTCTCTTCAGTAAAAATGCTGTGCTTTTATTCAGGTCTGAGCTGAGTTGTGCTGATGAGGCCAGAAGGAAGGACAGGCTGTAGCTCACAGAAAGCAAGGAAGGGTACAGCAGGGGTGTGGAGCATTAGGGCTACAGAGGAAACCCAGCTTCACCAAAAAGCTGAGAAAAGGGATGCTATTCACCAGTGCTGCAAAGACATGAATCTTTTAACAAGGATGGTCTGGCAAAGGCTGTGAATCACCAGCCACAAGCCTTTTCCAGAGAGGAAAATATGAAAATTACAGTAAATAATGCAAAGACTGCAGCCCTGCTCTGGGTATTGGGGATGTGGGTGTCTGCTTTACCTTCAATGATATGAATAAAACAGACAAAAACAAACTTGGAGAATTCTTAGTGAGAGGAACTCAAGTGTGTGTGCACTGCCTCTTTCTAGAGCTCAACAATACATCTTTCCAGTGTTTGTACCAACAAGTAAGAACCTCCATGGAAATGGCTGGATTGTCATCAGTGCAGTGTTGCAGCTTCTCCTGTGGTTGATGTGCTTCTGGAGAAGCCTAAGAGGGTAAGGAAATCCCTCTGACTCCCTACCTGTTGTATATCCCCACCTGTGGGGCTGGCTGATGCTCATTTTTGGCAGCTTACCTGCTCAGTGATGACTCAACAGGATGTTTTCCAAGAGCACCCCAGTGATTTACAGCTCATGTTGCATTTTCAGAAGTCATGTAGAACTTGGGAGCCTGTATTAATTAGTAATGCAAATGGCAAATCATTAAGGTAGGGGCCCTGTAGAAAAATCAAGAGCAGCCATGGGATGAGAAGCTATCCTAATCCCCATTCACAAGGAAAATTACTTCAGTTTGCACAGAGAACTTAATCCTGGCATTTCTTACCATTTGAATACCTGACAAATACTTTCTTGCCTAAAAGGAAGAACAATATGAACTGCTCAGTCTTGAAGGGTTTATGGGCTTCAAGAATGCAAGAGTGACCCTTTCCAATCAAACATCACCATTTATCCAGTAGATCTTCAGCAATGTTTTGACTCTGATTTCCACATGGCCTTGTTTCTTCTCTTAAAATTGGCAGAGCTGCCCTAAAACTTGGCCTCTTGTCAGGTCATTGGTGTGATAACTGGCAGCCTCAAGGATATTCACTACAGATGATAAGGCATTTCAGAGGGGCAAGAAACAACTAAGTTTCAAGTTCAAAATCAGATACTTCTGCCTTTTTCCAGCTTGTGGGAAAATGGGGAAAAATTGTCCTAAGCAGGCAAATTTTCACTGAAGTCTACACAGTGGCTGAGAACAGAGTGGTCTGGCTAATGAGAACAACTGATTATAGAGATTTAACATAAAACAGATTTTAGGAGGTCTGAGATTGGATTTAAGCTGTTCTCGTGTATGCATTGACAAAGCCCACAGCCTGTGCCTGGGCCAAGGCTTTCACAGTCAGTGCTTCCAGGATGTAAACTGTCATCTGCACTCTTTGTTCTCAGATGTATGACCTTACATTTTGCTGGTTTAAAACACATGTTCAGAGGAGTCCACTTTGCCAAGTGTTGCAGTTTGTCTGGCAGGCTTGATCCGTCTTGTTTATTTACCACTGTGGCATATCTGCAACTTTTCCAGCAGCTGATTTATTTATTTTTTTTCTTTCAAATCCTTGATAACAATAATGAATAGCCTGGGAGTAAGAACAAATCATTGCAGGACCTTGATAAAAATACCCTCCTGATACCTCTCTGTTATAACAAGTTACTCACTCAATATGTGCTACATCTTGGGTAGTGACATGTAAAAATTATTTCGTACCACCATTTTTATTATCAAAACTGTACTGACTGGTGTCATTTTTGTCACCATCTCTTGAACTTAATGTTAGCGCCTTTGTGCACCTGATTTTTTTGCAGTTGCCTCAGAACTGACACCAGGTTCACTAGTCTGTATTTCCATGGGGACTCTGGGAGAAAGGGGTCACCTCCTTCATCCTTCTAAAATAATGAAACATTTGCTCAGCTCTAGTTGTCTGGAATTTCCCCAGTACCTTATGAGGTAAGAGGGTCCCCAAGAGATGTTGATAGTAAGAGAAAGTAGAGAGTGCTATAAACAGGAGACAAAAATCTCATCCTTGAGGCTTGGACACAGTGTTGTAGCACTTGGCTTCAACGAGATCAGGATGGAAATGGATAATATTTGTTTCTGTGGATTAGTACTCTGTCCTGGTTTTGATTCTCATGTATTCAGCGTCCTTAAAGGTACACTCCATTTCTGCAGTTTAAGTCCATCTCCAATGACAAACTACTGAGTGGTGCTGACTTCAGCAGCAGCATGATGTGGCTGGATTGCCAAGCACTGCCTGGTTTCCACCTGTTACAGTAAATTCCCTGCATTTCCACTAAACTGTGCCCCAGCTTGCAAACAGCAGCACAACTGACCTGAACTGCAGGATTTTATGAGACCTCCCAAAGCAGGCAATTTTACCTGGTTTTGATTTTCATTAGGAAAGCTTTGCTCCAGCTTCAGCCATTTTTAAGGGTACCAGGGCACCTCCTGTTAAAACTGGAGACAATGATCCATCCTTCAGGAGAGCAACACTGCATGGAGGCATCTCTAGGAGACAGTCTTTAACAGCAGACATGTTTTTCTAGCTTTTTGTCAACCTAATTTTAAAGGCTCAGCAGAGTCTTTTCCCTACCACAGAAAAGGCATTGCCTCCCGTTTGGCACTTGTGTTTTAAGGCCGTGCATGGAACCATTTTAATAGGACAGCAGAGTGGCACTGAAGTTGCAGAGTGGCACTGAAGTCACAGAGTGCCTCTGAAGGTCTGACAGATAAACAGACGGCAAAAAAATGAGTTCCTAGACAGCGAGGAGCAGCAGTCAGTAGATACAGCTCTGCAGAACAGCATGAAGCATGCCCTGCAGTACATGCAGCTATGGCCAGTTGACATTTCTCCCATAAACACCAGAGGGAAATTTATTCTACTGAAAACTGAGCCTGTCTTTGACATTAAAATAATCAGAAATCAAATCCTAAACTCTGAAGGAAAAATAGTACTTAAACATTTATATCAAATTAGGACAAATCCAGCAAGAGAGAGCTTTTTGGCTAATGATCCATCTAAGAGACTCCCCATAGACTTTCAGAAAACACATAGATTCAGCTGCTTTAGCTCATTCTTTTTCGGGGGGGAAGAAAAGAAAAAATACTTCGCTAGGAGTTAAGAGATCCCTCTTGACTTTTTTGTTTTGTTGTTTTCTTTTTGTTAGGGTACCTCCTATCTGTTTGCTCAGGATATTATTTTCCTGTCATCAAGAAGTACGGTTTTCACAGATACACTGCTTACATGGGCACAGGGTCAGTCTCTGCGCGTTCTTTTCCACCACTACTCACAACAGAAAGAAAAGAAAATTGCATAATCACAGAAGAGCTTTCACCACTACTTTTAGGGCTGATCCAATATCAGCAATCCTCTTTCAAGAATAACTCCCACTCTCAACACTGCTGATGTAGAACTGGTCTTGATTCTTCATTAAACATCCAAAGGGCCAGATACCCTGCAGGAGTGTGTTAGGGTAGAGGACACTGAGCTCAGAGAGAAAGAGCTCCTTCTGATCCACAGTTCCTTGCAGTTCTTGTGGACTCTGGAGGTTGGTTGCCCCGGATGAAGCCTCAAATGCACCTACAGAAAAAGATTCCTAAGCTTGAGAGGCAGTACCAGCTCCACATGATTCATTTTCACACCAATTTCTTTAAAGATTTATTCAGGAGGTCTTTCTGTAAATCAGGAGCACTCCAGAGATTATCCATTGCAATATCCAACTGACTACAAGGTTTGGTGAACAAGAGTATGTGAGACATCCCAGTGGTTTAGAGAGGGATGGAGAGCTCCATCTGTTAAGGTTTGCTATAAATAAATTTATGCCCTGCAAAGTTCCTTCTAATCCTTATATGGAATTTCAGGATATATCTTATATCCGCTTAACTTTTTCACCAATGTTCCTCAGAATTGGGCTGAACTGTGATGCAATAATTCAACCAGATCACTCTGATTCTTGGCATTTCAGCAAAGGCTTCACACAACACAGGTTAGGGAGCATCAGGTATGACACACAGCAAGTGCAATCCAGCAGTGGCCAGGCAGGGATAGCCATCCTCTTTCCAAAATGACAGCAGTGGAGTCCCAACTGCACTTTCCCTCAGGTATGTTACTAGATTCCGAGTAGGAACCACCTGTAATAACTGCCTGATTCAGCTAATTTTACTGTAATCACATCCCACATCTTCTCTGACCTAATTGGGTGCAAGCTGTCAGCAAAAATATGCTGGCTCTCTCCTGCAGTATTAATTCTGTAAGCCATACAGATATTATTTCAAAAAGATGGAAACATATTAAAAAGAACATGTCTTTTGTCTCCATTAATAACAAAGGGTGGAATTTAATGTTATGCATTTGATGCATTTGCTGCCAGAAGAGTTTCTTCTAAAGTACAAAAAGCCACTGGAAATCAATGTGCTTCATTGACACAGGCCAGAGAACTTTAAAAGGCTTCTCTGTGTCCATACAGACCTGGGAAAATGCATAAATTTCTGTCCTTAGCCCATGTCTTGGGCTGCAGCAAACAAGCACTGCAATTTATACCAGACATTGGAGAATATGAATATTTTCTTTACTACTCAGCTCCGGGAAAGGATAATTATTATAAGCAAAACCAGATGAAAATCTGAGAATATTTTATGATCCACTTTCATTACAAAAAAAAAAAAAAAGGTCCTCTATTAGCCTTAGAACAATGGGGCCAAATTCACACTTGGAGTAACATGACTGACATCAGTAGAGCACTACAATTAATTTTGCCCATGGGATCTACTCGAAAATAAAATGTTCTGCCACAAGGATGACAGCCAGATTCTGTGCAGAAAATCTTTCTATACCAACTAATTTGGCTTCAAAAAGACAGCACAGCTGTACAAGCAGTAATCCAGTGGCCTGGATCTTCAAGTGCAGCTCTGCTCACATCTGTACAATAAAGTTAAGTTATAACCATCTGAGAATTTGATCAAGCACCTTTTCACAGACCAAATGGGAGATCACAGTATAAGTATTATTAGGCACTAAAACAGTGCTTGCGTGACATTCATAAAAAACAAAGAGAAGGATACTGGGAGGTAGAATTCAAGAGCAACCAGGTAGCCAAAGATCTAAGTGAAATGCTGATATCCCTTACTAATCCTTTCTTATCCTGGCTCCGTCTTCCACCAAGTAGTCTCCTGAAACATGTTAAGCTGCGGGAAGAATCAGAAAAAAAGCAGAAGGCTCTTTTGCTGTTTCTGTCGTCATTTATTTATTTTTGAACAGAAAATTCTTGTCCCTTGCAGTGATGACGTTTTAATGAATCCATCAATCACTGCAAACTCCAAACTAGAATCCTACATAAAAGAGACCTATTTGTAATACGTGACCTAAGCCCATACCTAGCGAAATTAGTTCTCAGGGAGACAATGCAGGTCTTTCAGTGCTGTCTCCATGGAATCGCAGATGATTAAGCTGGACAGGGCCTTGTGGGTCCTCAAATCCAACCCTGTACACCTAGCATCACTTTACCCCTGCCTCGTTCCCCTGAGTGCGTTATCTAATCCTTTGCTGACTGATTGTGACCCACCCTACAACTTCTCTTCCACGGGCAAATTTCCATTGTGTGCTGCCTAAGCAAGCCCTTGATTGGTCCTCTAGGTTTTTGGTTCTCCTCTATCCATGAGTGTTAGGGTATTTGGATCCAGGCTATCTCCCCTCCCCTTAATTACTTTAAGTCTTTCCAAAATTGCCTTTTACTTTTTTTGGTGTCTCGCCCATTTGCTCTGTACATCTCAGCGCTGCAGGTTCTGTTTTGTTACACCTCTGCCACCAGGCTGGGCTTCTCAGGGCACATTCATAGTCAGATCTTTGACTTTATTTTGTTGCTGCCATATGCAGTAAACCCCCAACTTCACTAAATCATGACTCAATTTTTTGCTTCTCTTTTTATGGCTAGCAGACCTATTACAATTTGCTTTCATTCCATTTGCACCATTTCTTTCAGGTTCACGTTTCATAGCTCTCACTTGGTGCTTTCTTACCACAGCATTGCTTTTCCTTGCCACTTTTCCTGCACCTACAAGATCTGAGCTTACTTCTTATCCCAGACTGAGAGGACTATGTAAGTTGTGAGGTCAAGAAGATTCTCCCTGCTCACTCCTCTTCCCCAGGACTCCCTGCAGTGACGTCACTGAGATGCAAATCCATGAGATGATCTTGAAAATAAAATTTGACTTAAAGAAGACCCCGACTCCACATTCAAAACTTCTGAGCTCTCCGCTCTTCAGTGACTGTTGTTTTGGCTGCTGGTGATCTAAACTTAAGTAGATGAGAAACATACTCAGCGTGCTGCATCTGTGGGCAACTCCATGGACAAATGTTCCTGCCGGATTCAGAAGTATCAAAGAAAGCAGTTGCTGCTCCCTCGTGGTCATCAGCACATCCCTGTTTTTAAAGTTACTACCACCTAAACTTTGCAGCAATTTATGATCTTCTATCTCCTGTCTGCCTACAGAGGTGCTTTTATGTATAGCTTGGATAAGTCAAAGCAATCCAAGGTAATGGAGACTTACTATTGAAATGGCTTAAGCCAAACCATGTCTGCAGCCTCATGGGATGACTCAACAAGACTCAGACCAGGAGAATGATACAAACAACAGTTTCTAAATCAACTGGGCAATCCTGAACTCAGTGATTCCCCTCCATCCTTTTGTACTTTCTCTTTTACCACTTGGTAAAGTGTTTTCACTAACTACATCTCCTGTCAGTACTGTCTGGCACAACTGATCAGCCATTTCAAAACTTAGGTGGCCTCTTAATTTTTACAGAACAGATAGAGACCAGAACACTTATATTGTATACAGAGCTTAGATGTTATCACACAGCTGAACTCCTTCTGTGCTCACCATGGATGGCATCACACAGCTAATCTGCAATTATAAAGTGAATGGCAATTCCAAAACCTTTAGAAAAAAATACATCTTCATGTATTGGAAGCAGCACAGAATGAATACGTTGTTGTCACTATTCCTTTTTTCTTTTGGGGTCCATTGTCCCTTGCTATACACACCATCAGCATATTCCTTTTCCCACATGTTAAAACCCAGCATGAAAATCAGACAGGGCTCTTGAGCCTGCTTCTCACTGTTTTACACTTGAAAGCTGGCTTTACTCACTGCAATTTTCAGTCCTGGAAGGCAACAATCACAAGTGGCCAAACGGAGCCTGCCCTCAGAGAAGAATCTGCTTTAGCTGCTCGCCTCTCAGTAGCTTCCTTCACAGGGCTAGTTCTGAGGAAGTATAGCATTTTTATTAGCTTATCATTTTCCATTGGGACTGGAAGAGTTTTGTGGGAAGAAACCCCAGAGCACCTGTAACTTAAAGCATTGTCCCCTCTCTCTCAGGGTTGCTCAACAACTGTTTCCACAGTATCACCTGAATAGAAGACAATCCTTAATTCCACCAGTTTTTCTTATTTTCTTTGCCCTTGTTTCACATATAACATTTCTACTTATGGAAGAACAAGTCATCTCTGCTTTTTGCCTCTACATTGTTCCTCTTTTGTTCCAAACCATTAAGGAACCTGTCTGCTGCCATGGGCACCCCTGTCATACACCATCATAGTGGTGGGATCTCCTCTCTTTCTTGTGTGAAAATCAGTCTGTCTTTTATTTCCCCCTTCATTCTCCCCCATGGAGTCTCAATCCTGGCTGTCTCCACTGTCTTGTCATTTGGTCTTTGGGGGGTAGTTTCCCTTCCTTTCTTCTTTGCCTCTGAATTGTCTTCCTCCTCCAGTTGAATAAATTTGTTGCTCAGCTTCATCTCTCCTGCACTAGCTAATTTCATCCTCTCTCCTGTCCTTGGGTAGGGTTGTCCCGTGGATATCCCTTTCCATCTTTTTGTTCTTGAGGCCACCTTTTTATTGAGGAGTTGTGCACTAGTGTTGCTTCTGCTCTCTCCTCAGGGTATTCCTCGACCACATCTTTGAACTCCTGTCTGAATTTCCAGTTACCTGCACTTGTCTCTTCAGCACTGGCATTGTTTCCTCCTTGAGTATGGTCAAATTATGTTCCATATTTACGTACTTTCCATCTTGTGCCACACCACACTGATGTACAACTGGGAGATTCTGCAACCATCCAGCATCTTGTGAACCCTTTCCTCTTTTGTTCCTTTAAAATTATTCTTCAGAAGAGCCCAGCTGAATTAGGTACCAAATTCCACAGATATTTGCTAGGTGCATTCGTTTATAATACATGTTAGAGAAACAGGAGACTATCACAAGCTGTTAGGCAATAAAAATCCCTGCAACATAATCTGTTGTGGTTGGACATTTTATTGAAATCCTGGATAGTCATTTGCAAAAAAAGCTGACATGCCGGGTTTGGATTTAATCTTCACATTTTCACTCAAACTGTGGCATTGTTTGAACACGACAGCTTTGGGATCCTGGCAAAAGAGTAAAACTGTCCGAGCTGTTCCACTCTGGTTTGAATTATCTCTCTTTTTATTTATGTATTTCTAGCTTTGAAGTCTGTGTACTTTAAAAATCAATGAACATTATATTAACAAGCAGACACTAATTACATTTTAACAAACTGGAAAGGCTTGGCTACAAATCTTTGAAAAGATAGATTCACATTTTAAAGAGCTTTCTAATCCAACTGGCATCATTGTTGTAAGACACTGACAAAGCCTGCACAGAATGGAAATGTTAAAGGAATCTGTTTTCCAGAATTTTTTTCTATGATTTATAATTAGTCTTCATCATTGTACTGTTTCATACACTAGGTCTGGTAAACAGAGTACTCGTGACTTTTACAGGATTAATGGAGACATTCTGAGATGTAGAAATTAAAAGATCACTCAGATAATAGCAACATTTCACTCTTGTAGCTCTTCTCATCAGTTCAACTTATTGTTTTACAAATTAGGATTGCTATCAGAATTCTACAGAGGGGTAAAAATGAGGCAAGGAACACTAATGTGTCTCATCTGCAACTGCTTAGCAGAACAGAGACAAATCAGAACTGGGTGTCTTGTATCCAGTTTAGAGCTCTAATTCTTAGGTTACAGTGGTTCACTGAGCAGTTTTTAAAATATGGGTATTGGAGTGTGCAGTGGGAGTCAGAGAGTTTGTATCAGGATGTTCAGCACATCAGGAAGTGCCAAAAGTGTAAATAGATGGTCCTGGAACTATAAAAAATATCATGCCTCTTCTGGCCACTGTCTGAGAGCAGCTGTGTCCTTGGTGAGAGGGTTGTTGGAAAAGCAGCTCCCACATGAAAGTAGGAACCCCAGCAATGCACGGAACAGTTTCTGCACAGAGCAGAGAGCCAAGACATCACGAGGTTTGTGTGGTAACAACAAGGGGAGAGTAGGACACAAGAGGACACAATTCTTGTGTCAGAGCAGGCTCCAGGAAGCACTCAGGAGAAGCTATGCTTTTGAAATGTCCCCACTGATTTCATCACTTCCATGCACTCCAGAACAGCTGCTTGAGAGGTAAACAGACAAGGAACCCACTTCAGACGAAGCTATCTCAGCACACCAAAGCCAGCCTGTGCCAAGAAACACTTACCCACTGCTGTGTCATGGACCATGTGTGGTCATATCAGACCCCAACAGGTTCAGCAGGCCACTCTATGCTGTGCTCTGAACTGGTGAGGCAGAGATACCAAAAATAAGGGCAACAAACTTGATGGCATGTCATGGCATGAGAGATCAGTTCTGTGCTCCAGGAGCTGGAAGATACAAATACTCTGGCTCACCCACAGGATACCAGAGTCAGCTCATGTCCATAGGGAATTCCTTGAGACAATTTCAAATGGAAGGGACAGCAAAGCACCATTGCTCTGTCACACACATCAGTATTTCTCTGTCACTACAAGTACTTACTTGTGACAGTTGATTTTCTAGACCTCCTACAGAGTCCTGCTTTCCTGGCTACATCTTCTGGTTGAGCTAAATTGCCAGAAACAAGCTCATCTGCTGGACTGACCTACAGCCCAAGTCCTTCTGCATCTGCAAAGAAGAGGACAGACTGTCATGCCTGTCCTGGAGCCACATCAGGTGCGCCTGGCGGAGCAGCACAGACAGTTGTCACCTCAGCACAGGCAGTCCCAGCAGTGGCATCCAGCAGTGATACCCAATAAGAGCATCCTAGCCATCAGTGATTCTGTGCACTCCTGTCACTAAAACAATCTCTGAGTTATTTCCAGCACCAGCACAGCTCGCTATAGCTGATGGCTCAAGCAACCCTGGCCACCCCTGCAGCACAAACTGTGGAATTCAGGTACATTGATAACAATTAACAGTTTTGGGCCTTAGCACAGCATCTGGCAGAAGTGACTCTCTGTAAAGGTTCTATGAATAGGGTACCAAGTATCAGGGTCACCTGCTATGGCACCCTGTCTACCCTTTCTCTTCATAAACAAACTGGAACAACACAGGTGGTGGGATGCCTCTGTCTTTGCCTCCTTCAAAGTCACTATTTTGATATTAAAGAGCATGTTTTCCACTTTCCCACCTAGCTGGTTAAAAAGATTTAATAGCTCCTGTAATGCTTGCACAAAAAGTCTCTGTACACAACTGGATCCAGTCCAAGTCTCCAGGTCTACCACATCTCTCCAGATCCTGTGCCACTACACACGCTTTTCATTTGGTTAGCACATGATATAAATGGATTTATCTTTGCTTCCTTATGTCACTTGTCAGTGACATGCTACATGTGTGGAAGCACACTCCCCTCTTCAGTAAGTGCTGAACAACCAGCCTGACTCAGACCCCAGACTCCTGTTCCAATGGTGCTGAACTATTATTTTGTGTGGTCAGATGGGTGGTGGTTTTGGGACCATCTTGACAAGTCTGAAGCTCTGCCTCCCAAATGGATAAAGTGAGTTCTCACTATCTTGTGACTGCTCTGCAGGGAGTACAAACCACCCTGGATGTGCGGGTAAATGAGGGAAACACCTAGATGCTGTTTTTGAAGGCATCTAGAAGCTCGAATGTTCAGCTGCCGATAATGGCATGACATCTGCCATTTCTCAGCTGGTGGTGTGGTTTCCTTAAAATTTGGTCCTGATCTGTGTTTTAAATTGTAGAACAATTAAACTTCATGCACAAATAAAAAGCAGATCATATATTAGAGAATCTCTATTGGATTTTGAAGCAGGCTAGAAAGTACATAAACACCTTTAGTACAGACTGCTTTTCCTACATTGCTACTTTATTCCCTGTCTCAGCAGGACAGGGAAACATGCAACACACCTTCAACGAAACACATTTTGGAAAAAAAGAAAATAAAACCCAGCTGAAATCCTACCTTAAATAGATCCACTCCATATCTTGGTCCCCTGTGAAGAGCAGCAGCTGTGAAACAGTCCAGAGACACCAGCGTTCAAACCCCTCTGAAACAAATGCAGGCAGCTCACCTCACACTGGCAGGTTCCTCTCACAATTGTACTACTTTTAAACCAACAGTATGCACTTCAAAGCAAGACTTTAACTGATCTACACTTGCAAAAATGTCAGAACAAGCCCGTTCTTGGTTCAACAGCTTGGGCAGTTCAGATTCGATTCAGCATAGAAATTTTGCACCAGTCACAAAAAACTTCTACTTGAAAGATTAAAGTCTGTAAGAGCTGATGAGAATACCAGGAAAAGCAGGCAGTGAGGCAATGCCCAAAAAGCCAACTGCTGCACTCAGGTTCACTGCAGCTGCCTGTGTGCTTTCCCCCAGCAGAAAGCAGCAGAACAGAGAGAACAATAGAAAAAACAGGAGAAGTGGAGGGGGGAACCACTTTGACAAGTTTGATAAGCTCAGGAGATGAAGACTTTCTAAAAGATGAGGTAGAATAAAGGTGCAGGAAAGGGCAAACAATTCAGTTTCTCTGCCAAGCAGAAACTCTTGAGTTTTCCCATATCATAAAGGCCAATCAAGATTTTACGCAAGATAAGAGGATGCAGCTTGCCCACAAAAACTTAGAGTAGTTATACTTACATTTCCACTGGATTAAAATATGACAACTTGAGCATTTTTTTCATTTATTGAAGGCACTTCTTCAAAACCTTCTAAAGCAATTACAGAGAACTATGTTTTCCAAGAACATGCATGCCTGAAGAGGGAGCACATTCTAGGAAATACACAATCCTGTGTTAGAGGTGCAAATTCCCTAATGGGTACTCTATCGGATTTTTTCTTACACGAGCTAAAATAGAGTCTTCAAATGCTGATCAACTCTAAATCTATTAAAATTGAAGTAAACCAGGAAAAACTCCACACTGCTACAAAAGCAAGTGCCAGACTATAAGCCTCATGGGGAAAATCTAAAAGACTAAAGTTCCTGGGAGTTTCATTATTGCACCAGTGGAGCAGAGATTTCTCCCTAACTGCTCCCCAAGCCCTGGGGTAGTCAGTCTGTACTTTCTCTAGTGTGTAAGGGATGGAAGAAATCAGAAGAGAGCACATAATAAATCAACTGACAGTCTCTAAAAAATAGCTGTCCTGTCTCCTTAACATGAGTGAGAGTAATGTTCTGAGGGCAGGAAGAATTCAGCTTTAGACTGAAAACATTCCCCTATTGGGGTACAGAAAGTGATCACTGTGTAGTTTAATCAGTCTCAGGCCTCTCTTTGAGGGAAATAGCGTGTTGCCTGCAACAGCACGTGTAATAATGTTTGCTGAAATATAAACTATGGCTATATACCCCAAGATGGAAGGTCAGAAGTCAACTGAGGATCTGGCCACAGATGTTCAGCAATAGAGATCAAAAAGCAATCTATCAAATCCAGTACTTTTCCTCAAGGAACAGGTTGCAGAAATTTCTCAACCCATCTCCTTTCACAGTAAGTGCACTCACCCTGCATGTAACAAAGCTGTGCACCACAAACTGCCAGGTTACTCAAAGACAAAGTTCATGCCTCCTAATTTCTCCTTGTCCTGTGCTCGAGTGTTTAAATATTTATATAGTGAGTTTGCTCTTATCCACAAACACAGCTCCCCTGAACCTCCGCAGTGCTTTCGAAGCCCATCTACCACAGTGAAGAATCACATGACACACCACTTAGTCCTCCCCCAGCCCTTGATACACATTTCCTAAAGCTGACATTTGATATTATGGAATGTGTTGTAATCAATTCTTAAAGTTATAGCACCACGGGATTTTTATTAACTTGCACAACAACAACAACAAAAATCCAACAAAAAATGGGCCCTCATAATCAGTCAGCCTTGTTATATCCTGAAAGCTGCTTTAACAAGCAGGGAGTAATATAGTGTAATTGGTACTCCGCAATTTAATTGTTCTGTTCTTAAATCTAATATTGCAGCTGCGGGTTAAGTTTACACCACAGCTTTCAAGAGAAACATGAAAGTGTGGTACATCTGTGCAGCAGAAAGCTAAACATCTCTCATCTGATGTGTTTACAATGACATTTGATAGCATGGAATTGTTTGGAGCTCATTCTTAAAGCTGCAGAACTGCTTTTCAATGCTGCAAAAAAAAAAAAAAAGGAAAAAGCCTCCAATCTCCTTCCAGCAACTGAGCCCACACAAGCCTGATGATACCACTGCTGGCATGGCAGGGAAACTGCTGGCTGGAACAATTCCTTCAGGTAGCTTTGAGCATTTGTCACTCAGGCAGTGGACAAGGGGACAAGGGCATCTTCCTCTTCGGGTGATATAATAATTATTTGAAGAACAAACAACTCAAAAAAACTCCTGGACAGGACAACCCCTGACATGCATAAAACAGACAAAAATATTTCAAGAAATGTTATTACATGGATGACTGTAGCATGTATAGAAACGGTGGAGTTTTCTATTTAACAGGTGGCAGAACTGCTTATAGTATCTTGAACTTCACATTCTGTATAACTAACAGCTTCGGCATTATGTACTTGTTAGTGAATTTATTAGGCCCATAAGTAGTTCAAGAAACTTAGGAAGGGGCCCATAAATGTCATCTGCAGTTTGTGAACTGCAAGTATCTGACTGTTTTGATCAAGGTTTTTGCGGGAAAGTTAAATGGTTATTAAAATTATTTACTACTGCGCCACAAAAAGGGAGCAAGCCTGCTGAAGAACTTAGGTAGTGATAAGATGTGATAGGTTGTAGGTCAAACGCGTTGGCAGAAACGCATTTCTGTTTACGTCTAAGCCCGAAGTTTTGTACAATTCAAAGTTGAAAGTGCATTTAAGAGGCCGAGAAAAGGTCTGTGGAGGGGAGGAGGAATTTTCCCTTTCCTGTAACCTGCTGTCAGAAATACAATCTCATCAGGCTACTTTTCTTGTTCTCAGCATTAGCCTTTTTCTAACATTTTCTGTCCTTGGAGAAATGCATGATAGTGCAACTTAGTTAAAGAGGTCACTTTCTGCTCATTCCTTTGTAGCAGTCCACACTGGCATCTCGATTTATGATCTTTAACAGATAAAAGTCAGTCTCACTGATGAAGCTCAGCTATATTACACTGGAATCTATTAACTTTTTAAACTTTATTATTTCAGTCACAATTAAGACTATCCGAAGCCTCTTCATAAAAAGGGGCCATATCAAAAGCTGTATGTTAGCAACTGGATCAATGGATGCATTCATTCTGCATCAAAAATACCGTAAGAAGAACAGATCTCTCCTGGGGAGGCAAATCTGTATCAATATTCCAGTCTCTTGAATACAGAAATTTGATACAACGTGATGCAACACCCGAGCTTCCCCTTCTTTCAATTAACTGAGAAATAAAAATTGTCCTTAGAAGGGAAGAAATGCATTTGTATTGTTTAGTTTTCGGGTTTTCCGCCCTTTCATAGCATCATAATGTTCTCTTCATGGGTGGAAAACTTAATCTTCAAGTTCAAGCCTAGATTCTTCATACAGTTCAGGATGAGATGACTTGGAATACCGGGAATATTTCAGATGTAGAAAATCACCCAATTCATCCAGAGCATTCAAAACCTGTAAGATCATGATATTTTGTCAATTCTATTGGAAAAGAAATGAAGTTCTAGTAACTTCTACTTTACTGCAGAACAAGAAGATTATAAAAAGAACATCAATCAAAGTTTAAAAGACAGACTGGCAAATTTTGCATTCATTCTAGAACAGTGAACATCAATACAGTCGTAGATGTACAACAGCATCTATGAGAAAGGAATTTGCTCCTTCAGTAGGTTACGGTTTATTAGTAAGCGCATTAATTGAGCACAGATGAAAAAAATTACTTTTTCTAAAAGCATAGGGAGGTTACAACCCAGGCAAAAATTATCTTTGCTTGTGCAAAAGAAACGTGTAAGCTATACTTCAGTATTTCTCCATAGCTCCCAAAGACTGGAGTTGCCAATGCATTTTCTTAGGTAGGACTCAGCCCCCAGTGCTGAGCAGAGTCAGCATAAACAGTCTGAATAGTTGAAGATAATTTTAATGAACGCCATTATCTTACATTAATATAACAGAGACATTTAATTTTTGTTCATTAATACTGTAATGCAATTTGCTGAGCTGAGTCTCCAGCTTTCAGTAGATTCAAAATGTAGGCAGGGAATTCTGTATCATAGGGTAGCAGCTCAGTGTTTTGCAGCACCTGACCCACATTCAAGAGCAGCCAACTTTTTGGCATCAAAGAAGGAAAGAGCAATTTTGATTTTGAGCCTGTTTCTGTTAAGTCACTAAAACAAGCTCATGAACAACAAGATGTAATTTAGAACAAAAAGAAGTAATTTAGTAATGGTTTATGCAGAGAGATAGCTTCCAGGTCATTAAGGAAGTTATTCTTGGGAGCTTGCCCTTTCATGGATCTTTCCTCTTTAGTTCCAGGCTGAGATACGAAACAAATTTTGTGAAAGGGAAACATTTTCATCGTGCTTGTTACCTGTTGTTACCCTGGGTTTAGGCACACTCACAAAGTGTTTTGTCCTAAAAGCTTTGCATCTGCAAGTAATTAAACTCAGGGCATTTCCATTCCCCCAAACTGTAAGAGTGCCACAAGTACTGTGGCAAGACCACAGCACGTTCAGTGATGACTGGGGAGCGTCAGATCTTCCCTGGAAGCAGCAATGTGAGGTAGCAGGAAGTGAACGTACAATGATGGCCCAAAAATGTGGTGGGCTTGACATTTGGGGGCAGGGGGAAAGGAAGAAAATCAAAGCAGCAGCCTCAAGAGATTAATCTTCAGATCAACTTCATTGCCTGTTACCAGTTACATAAGCCAAAATCCACACAGTCAAACAGCAGAAGCTGGCAAGGACCAACACGAGAGCTATGCTCTGTTCTACAAAATACTACCTTAACGGTATTGTACCTCGTTAATAACTACTGCACCTTTAAAAGCAGCAGGAATTTTACACTGCACACATGCAAGGCAGGTTTTTGATGTTGTTTGAAAGTTACCTACACTGGTATGGGAGCTGCTCAGCAGGGCAAGGCTCTGGCCTCCACATCCATGCGCATCTCAGGATGCAAAAGGAGAGTCAGGAGCTCTCTGCAGGCACAAGTGCTTGTCTGCATGAACCAGTGGCATATTTAACTCAAATGCCTTTCCACGTTCAAGGATTTTTTGCTTTGACCATCACACTCGTGCGAAGAGAGGAAAAACAAAGCCTGAAATTTATTGTTAAGCCTCTGTGTTTCATGCCTCCAAGTTGGCTTATTATGAGAATGAAAGAGCGTATCTCAAGCCAGGCCAAAAACACCTTCGGCAAGAAAGGGAGATGGAAAATTTCAAAGAGTTTATTTTAAACACATTTCTGACTGCGTTGGAACGGAGGTTTACGATGGAAGTCTCAACATACTGTTAATGGTATTTCTGATATCCGAGAAAGATACGGAAGTGAGACTGGCCAGACAGCACCAACTAAACTTAATTAGGTTCAAACAGTTCCAAATACTGTTTGCAATTTCCACCTGTACCCCCAAGGCTGTCCCATATACTTCTGCAATTCAAGAAACATGGGGAAATATGGAATAGAAATATGCGTATGGAAAACTTGATTTTCAATTATTTCCATATCATTTTGGGTTTCCTACTCTGATAGTTTTGACATAGCATTTAACTTTTGTCTTGCTGTGCTGTTCATGCAGGTTTTTATTAGTGATGACAGATTTGGTCATTCTTAGAAATAGAAGAACATAAGAAGTTAACTCTCCGATAATTTATTTCAGAAAATAAAATGTATAAGGCTCAAATGCCTTTAAAGATCAAGTGACAAGGCCAGAAAAACAAATGTAAAAATGAATTATTGAGATTCAAAGTAACAGAGGCACAGCTTCTCCCAGCCTCCTTTGCACCTGAAGTTAATTTGGGCAGGACATCTGCTGTGCTTACCGTGTCTAACATCTCCCGTGTATGTGCAGCTGACACACAAAACCGAGCCCTGGATTCTGTGATAGGAGTAGCTGGAAACCCAACCACGACCACCCCGATATTTTTTTCTAACATGCGTCTTGCAAAAGCCCTAAGGAGAGAAAAAGTAGAAGGAGAAAAATCAGAAATAAATTATCTCCAATAAACTGAACACAGAGAGAAAACATTCAGATATAATGCAACAATAGATAAAATCCTGTTTTCGACTGATTGAATATTCCCATTGATTTCCATAAAAGCCAGAATTTTACCAGTAGGATTGAGACTGTTTGCTGCTTAGCCACTCATGAAGCCAAGTGGGTGTCAAATCCTAGAAATGTGATGGCAGAGAGGGCACTGCATGATAAACAATTCATTTCTGTCAATGAAAGTCTCTGAGTACAAATCAAACCATGCGGACATTCACAGTCCCTAAGCATGGAAGAGGTTGGGCTTGTGGAAAGTATGAATGCTTGGTTCCTGAACATCAATAGGAATAAACCAATCTGTGTGATAGTTTATTTGCCCTCACAATTACTCTGCGAGTTAAGAAGGCTTGTGTGGTATGTATGAGACCTAGAGCTCACAGCCACCCTAAGCTACTTGCAAATTCTCCCTACAGCTCAACCCTGACATTATGCTACGACTGACTTCTGGTCTGTGTGCCCAAGTCAGTGCACAAGTAAGTGCTGCTTGAGTGGAACTGAATGGTAAAACATGCAAAATCCATTCAAACACCAGATGGGACAAAAAGGCATTCATCTAAACCAATTCATACATCAAAGGCAACATGTCTCCTTTAATGATTACAAATTAAAAACCAAAAAATTCAAATGGAAAATGTTATCAAAAGTATTATTCCAGACCACGTTAAAAAAGGAAAAGAGAAAGATTTTAAAATTCTGAATTCTGGAACAACTCAAAATTAAATCTACGGGCAAATCTAAAAGAAAGCAGAACTAAATGACGTATTCAACTAACAGTGTATGTTCCTCCTGGGAAGCACCTACCACACAACATCATCTTCTTCAACATATACCAAATAACCATGAACATGAATAGTGCTTGTTTTGCCAGCAAAACAAGTACTTTTTTTCAACACTTACCCTATTTTACCAGGCATATAAAGGAGCAAGGGAACAACAGGAGAATCATCATTGCCATAAATGATGAAGCCCATTTCATGCAGTTTTCGTCTGAAGTACCTTGTGTTTTTCTCCAGCTGACGCACTCTTTGGAGCCCTGAAATGAGCCAGTCAGGAGAACAGTCAGTGTAAAGATCATAACTGGGGTCTAGTCACAGGCAAGAATCAGGGCTGGGGGTAACAGTTTGGCTGAAATGTAAATGTTGCTATTTGACTGAGAAGAAAAACACAGAATGAGCTAAATACAACTACACTGATTATTGTGGCATTGTGGGACGGATGGCTGATACTCCTGTAATTGTGAGGTGCCTTCCCATGGCAGAAACAGTCCCTCTCTGGGGATAGACATGTGGGCAATTCCCTGGACTTTGTTGTGCTAAATAAAGCCTCCTAGATGACACACACCTACAGAGAAGTAGTGCAGACATGTAAATAGAGAATTTATTTCTCGGTGTAATTGAGTATTATCTCTGCATTGTCCCTGGCCTCATTTAGTCATGGATGCACAGATGTGACCCCCGGCAAAACTGACAGAAGAGTTGAAACCAATTATTTTTATGAAGGAAAAGGACAAAAAACATCAAAGAAAAAATGTGCTTGAAAAGACATTTCAGCCATTTCTTTTGCAGTGCCACTAAGGAGGTGGTTTCTGACAAGTGCAACTGCTTCCCAACCCATTGCATAAAGAGAGAAGAGACATGCTCTACATTACTGTAGTAAGAGATATCATATGTCCTTTCACTACTCCACCTGCATTATATTTAATCAGTAAGCTGATCTATGTGCTGCTTTTCCACTGCTGTGAGGTGCTGACAGGGATGGTGCCACCTCCTCCACACCCACATCCCTGTCCAGTGCCAGTCCAAGTTGACACGGCCACACAGCAAATCGAGCCAGGTCTGTCATCTGCCTGACCTCACCAGAAACAAAACTGGCAAGCCACCATTAAGCAGATTGAGTCTCTAAACCTGATTGCTGTTCAGCAGCTTGGATCTGCCCAGCAGAGGTGGTGAGAATGTGTGGTAAGACTGGGATTTAGCAGGACCCAGTTACTCTTAGCTTTCATTTTCCTGCTGTTCATCAGCCCATACTTTCAGTATCATTTACATTATGTCACCAGACATGAACACTGAAACCTCCAGTACAACTCATTTCCTCTTTGCCTTTGCACAGATGTGTTATGTTTTCACTCTCCATTTACGTTTTCATTTTACTTTACATTTTGTTCGCTTCATTCTTCATTTACTACTTTCTGCTGTCACTGTTCTCTCACTGGATGCCTGTTTCCTAATTCCCCATCTTGCTCTGTGCAACCACAGTGGCCAGTAAGGCATTTGTAGCAGCTACATGCCACCTTTGGCAGATTTGTCCTCAGACCACATTCTGCCCCACCATCTGCTCTGGCTTTTCTTCCTTTTCCCTCTTGGCTGACGTGGGGATCACCATACCTACATGAACCTCTTTTCCATTAATATGTCTGAACATGTGTAGGTTTGAACAAGATCTACTACTTCATCTGCTCTGTATCCTCCCGAGTCAAGGTTCTGTCAGTTTTCTGGCTGGGAAATTTATAGGAAAAGTGGGACTTGCTTCACAGTGATCGGTGTTTTGCTTGAACAAATTAAAAGATCTCATAAAAACAGTGCATTTGTAACTTTATGCACACAACTGCCCATGCAGACAACCTGTTACTTACAGTCTCAGTCATTCAGTTTAAAGCACTCAGTGGAAGAGATCTGCTGGGTTAGAAAAGGCCACAAATAGTTTAACCATCTCTCTAATGCTGCTAAAGCAAAAACAGCTGTGCCAGAGCAAGGAAAACAAATGAAACACAAAAGCATCCTACTACAAAGCTTTCCAGTCACTAATAAAAACAATAGTCTGTGGTATTTCCAAAAATATTTTTGGTGTAGTAGATCTCAAAGAAACAGGAGGAAGAGGAGGGGAGGGGAGATGATGGTAAGGAAAGGGAGTTAGAGAATAATGTGGCTGAAGTCTAAAGAGAGATTTTTCCCTTGTTAAAATTTGTAAAGATGTTATTAGCACCTCCTCAATGTCTGAGTTACAAGGAAGAGGGTGGGGAGTAATCTGAACTGGGGGCTCAAAGCAACTGCTGTTTCTTGCTATATAAGCAGCCCCTGAGCTTGTTTCCAAACTCTCAGTTGGAAAGCATTTGAAACTACTAGATTTTCAATTAGGGAAAGTTTTTCATAAATGCAGATGTTCTTGGTGAGTGCAGTTTAAGACTTGCTGCCTTCTCCTTTCTATTCACGCGTTTACCACAGAGCTGGAAACACAGTGTGAGCCATGCAAGATTCCAGGCGGTGCTGTTTGCTATTTATCAAAACATATGTGCAGGGCCCAGAGGTGATCAGTTTGTCTCTACTTAGTTTTGGTGCCAGAAATTTATACTCCAGCTAAGGAAACTTTACAGCTGAAAGAGGAGGTTCAGACAACCCCTCAAAAGTCAAACACCTCTTCCTTTCCCGATTCTACATCCTCAACTGGTTTGTGATGCGAGATCTCCCCTTTCAAGACTCCCTATGGAGCTCATTTCAAGCCAGCCAGTGCTGATGCAAAAGAGCCACTTGAATGTTTTAGCAACATCCCAGAATACTAATTTCATTTGCAGGGATGCATTAAAGAGCCAAATAAAAGATCAGAGCACTCCCATATATCTGGAGGGAAAAAAAGCACATTAGGAGACGATTGCTACACACACTCTATTTGTGGGTGGGTGGCTGGGAGGAACCTACTTCTTTACCAAATGTCAACACTTTCCTTTCTCATGTTAAGTTTTGTGGTCAAAGACCACAGACACACATCATATACACAGGCTTCTTATACGCTGTCCCAATAAGAGCAATAAAACCATTAAAATTTGTAGCTGTATTTCAACACTGTTTTTCATTCCTTTATGGGACCTTCCAATGTCAGATAAAGAGGTAGATCTGAGCAAAACATTTATTTTTGTTTCATTGGCCTGATTTTCCCTTTACACTGCAGATTAAGAGTGATGAATTCAGTTTAGAATCAGGTCTTAGTCCAAATGCACTGTAGTATGTTTAACTAAAACCACCACATTTAGAAAGTATTTTCTTTGATTCCTGAGGCTGTGATCTCGCATCCTTTAATATTTATTGAGTGAAAATCTGCAGAGCAGACCCTTGAGCTAAAATAATATGGCTGCATCTATGTGAGTGTAAGAATTTACCTGTATGGGACTAATTAGAGGATCAGGTCCCTAGACAGTAAATATATGTGTTAGAAAATTCTTACTTTGCAAAATCCTTGAGGATTTACAGTCTATGCAAAGAGCTTACAGCACAGCAAGCAGCATATCCAGAGAGTTATATTCCATAAAATATGTGAACCACAACACAGCACATGTTTGGAAAAAACAGCCTGGACAGGGAAAACCAACCCTCCTCTATTTAAAACTAAGCCCACTAATGCCCCAGAGTATTCAGCTAAGGCTGAGAATGACTTTATTAAGTGCTCTACATCTTCTTATTGACTGAATTAAGAAGGGACAGAAAGAGAGAAAAGTAAACGATAAACAATTCCCAAGTTTCACAAGTTATCTTCATGCTGGTGGGAACACACACAGCCAGTTTATGGGGATTTTTCTGAAATAAAGGATTAGTTGCCTGGATGGTACAAGAAAAGCAGATTTACTGCATCAGCAATCCACCTTCTGCTGGAAAATTTAGAGTTTTCATTTGGTTGCAGCACTTTAAAAATATTTGGTTTACTGCAAAGTTCTAAGGTGTCGGCAATTCTGGGAAAAATGCTGATTATATTTTTATGTGACACACATCATTGCATACTGCTGGCTTTAGCTCATTAGTTTCTGCAGGCTTTTAGAAAGCTTTATAGCTCAAAATTAATATGGTTTAGTTGAAAGAAAAATACAAAAAGAAGGCAAGAGAGAGAGAGAAATGATAAAATGTAGTAGCTTGCTCATAATTTCTTTGAAGCAACAAGCTTTTTAAGAGAGCCACTTGGAGAAACAGACTTGGCAGAAGCTTTGTCACACACTTTCAGGGTACCTGACATCAGGAAGGCATCCTGACTACATGTCTGAGGGCCTGATCCCAGGCTGGCTTTACCTGGCACAGCTCTGTGCACTTCAGTAGAACTCTGCTGTTTATGCCAGCTGAGGACCTTATCCTGGCAGCGAAAGAGGCAGTAAAATTATCAGCTCTCTAAAACAAAAGTTCATTTTCCTCTTCCACAGATGTCTGCTTTTGCCTCCCACAGAATGTTCATAAGCAGAGAAGCTGCCTGCATTCAATTCCTGCACAAACAGTCTACCTTTGAACTCTTCCTGTAGGCTTCTACCCTTGGAAGTTGTGACTCAGTCTATTGAAAACAGGAATAAACAACCCGTAGCCTTTCATATCAAGATCTCAGGTGTAGGAGGGGAAGGAGAGCTATTTTTCCTGAACCCGTTCCAGGAAAGATAACCCCACGCCTTACTGGCTTTTGGCATGCGGTGGGCTCTTCAAGACACAAATCCACCTGCTTTAATCTTCTCCAGCTGTTGTTTCATAGGGTCCTTGTAGATAATTAATTACACAATTGGACTTTCACATACCAGTGTCAGTGTTCCTTGGATGGGGAACTCAACTCCCTGCCTTCCTCTACTAACAGCTAGATAGGAAAAAGCAAACTTCCATAGGCTGAAAAAAAATTGGAAAACAATAGCTCTTTCCCACTAAACTATTGCAGATGGACAGATTTTTTTCCCTCTGGTTCCATTATAAGAGTAACACACATGCAGCTCCATGTGCATTAAATCACATATAGAATGCTATAAAGTTGGGGTGCCTAAAGGAAATATGTTCTCAGATAAAACAATCTTCATCAAAAATAACTTTGCAATGAACTGGGGAGAAGTGAAGACATTTACTTCTACAATCTAATGCTAACTAGAAACCTAGTGATTTCAACTTAATTCAGCTGCTAAATAAGCCCTTAAAGACTTATTTGAACTGTGAACTGCTGCAAAACACTGTCCAGAGAAGATTATGGGAAGAAAAATGGAAATTTCAGTTGAAGCAGAAAGGAGAAAAATTGTAAAGATTGGGTCATTTTTACCTTATTTCTCGGATGAGTCAGCTCTGCCTAGCCAGCACCTTATCTATATTCAGATATACAATGCAGGGACAGAGCAGCCAGCCTTGGCTGAGTCCTGTTTACTCCCAGCGCAGGTGATTAATCACGAAGCGGGTCCGTCCCGCCGCTGAAAACCAGCCAGCGCACAACGCGCTCCATCTGCATCCCATTAGGTGTTTCTGAAGCGCCAGGGATCCGGATGCTGCGAGAAGCGGCACTTCGCTGCTTTGCGCTCGGCAGGCTGAGGCTTTGCTGCTTTGAGCCAGGCAGGTGCTGGATTCCTCGGGCACCGCAGCGCCAGCGGCATCTGCAGCAGAGGAGGGATCCTCACTCTCTTCCGGCAGCAAAGACACCCTGGAAAGGGGACTGTGTCATGGAGCTGCCTGCCGCTGTCCCTGGGGAAAGCGTAGCTGTCACTGCTGGGGGACAGGTCACATCCAAGTCTGACATCCTTCCTCTGCCTGCAGGTGATGCTTATTTCAGGATACAGGGAACATCTATCCATGGGTAGGGTCTGCTAGAGGACTCCAGCACAGGTTTAACTTTGAATGGGGAAAAAGTGACTGCAAATGAGGTAGAATTCAGTTAATCCTCAGAGATCTTACAAGTCACTGCAAATGCTGTTAGTCCAAAGCCCCTGCTTGTTCAGATCCACTGACTCTCCGTGCATACATTTGATGCCCTGTGGCAGGTGAATCCCATGGCAGGTGTCTCCACCAGAACAGCATATCTCATTCATTTTGAGCAAAGATGTCTAAATTTAGCTCTGTTTCATCATCCACTGCTGGGAGAACATCTGTGTTGTTCAGCATATACAAATAACTGTGGCAGCATATTATTATCACTAATATCTTCACTGTTGTCGTGACTGGAAGCCCTAGTCATGGAGCCAGTGCTGTGCAAACAGGGAATAAATGTGCTTAAGGGCTTGAAATGTGACCACATACTTACTGGGAATATTAACTTAAAATTAAGCCAGGGTTCAAGCATTCTGCTTGCTAAGGACCTAAGAGAAGCAATCCCCTCAGAATGAAGCCGCAAAACAAGAATTTGAAAAAGAAAGACTTCAGCATGACTGATTCTGCAAGCTGTTTTGAGCAGGTCCAAGGGGTCCCTCGCTAAGTCACTTGCAGATTTAAAGCTTAGAGCAATAGCTTCATGACCAGTCCAGTCTGGCAGACATTGATTTTGCTGCAAAAGGGATTGTTCCTCTCAGCTCCAGCTGCTCAAGTCCTGGCACTGGGACTCATGGAGCCATATGGCAGATTGGCTCTGGGAACCAGTCTGGGTGTGGACTAACCATGAGTGGGAGGGCTGGTTGCTTTTCAGCTACATCAGTGCTCTGATTCAGTTCATTGCATGGCTGCACGAACACCCACACTGGCGTAGGGAGAAGGGGCACGAGAAACAGGATGGGCAGGCGGAGGAGAAACTGAGGACAAGACTGCCCTTCCTTGTGCCAGTGCTGGCTTATGCCAGCTTGTAGTGATGTGGAACTAAGGTTTCTGAATTTAGAGGATCCTGGCAAAGCAAAACTAATATTTTCAAAAGACTCTGGAGGACAGATAGCAGAGGAAAATGCTGGAAACTGACTTTAAGGAGCTGATCCTCCATTTATACAAAAAATCTGAGACCAATGGAAATACCTTTAAAAAGGAACCTTTAAAAAACAATCTCTTTAATGCCAAACCAAAACAGAAAGTGGCATTCTGCCACTTCTCACGATCTGAATGAGCTCAAATGCAAGAACTCAAGTGCTTGCTAAAAACACAAATGAAAGCTAGTAGTTACAAAAAGATAAACCAATCAGCACAAATGGGAGAGTAAATGAACATTTTAAAGGAACACTTCTAATCTAAACAACTTCAGGAATTATCTTTTAACAAAACGTCTTTTACTAGTTTGAGAGGACAGGCTTTTAAATGTTTCAGCATCCCATAAAAACATGAAAAATGCCCACTGCTGTGAATTATTGTTTGCCATGCATTAAACAGAAAAAATATTTCCTTTACAAATGCTGCAATTTGCTTTTTACACCAGTATAATCTATTATTAATTAAAAAAATTGCTTTGGATTTCCCAGCAGTCTTAACTCCGTCTGCCTAGTGGTTCTATTTTATACCTATCAAATTTAAGTGTAAAAATATGCTTTTGGTATTCTCATGCAGAAAGGGGGGAGGAAGAAAAGGTCTGAGGTCACAGCTGGAGGGGCTGTGTTGCATGCAAGTAAGTGTACTTGCAAATTTGTGCGGGGTCCAAACACTCTGAGTCAACTCCAGTCTCATCATGGGATAAAACCACGAAGGCAGCTGCTGAGTTTCCTGAGGTATCTCCAGTGGTGTAATGAGAAGCCACAAGGAGAACACATAAAGAATATCTATATAATGAAATATAAAGAGTAAATGCCATGGGAACTTCTGCTTCCCATATTTCCTAATAAATGAGCTGAGATACATTTGAGATGAAAAGGCCACAAAGGCTTAAGAGGGATAAAATTGTTTCTTTTTTTTTTTTAAATAGACTACATGAGCCGAACTGTGGAACTTGCTGCATTATGACATTACTAGAGGAAATACAGCTGCCAGAAGTTCATACACTTTTGAACAACTCTATTATAGGAACTATGAAAGTACCTATGATGTTATGGTACTAAGAACGAATGTGTTTTGTTCTGCAAGACATCGATTTTCACAGTTCTGTGAAACATGGCACTGAGAAAAACAGGACTTTTACTCCACTGAAAATCTGATTTCACATTTGCATTTTTTTGTAGTAAAAAATTTTGATTCTTTGGACATAGTCACTCAAGAAATACTGGCAATATGGACCTCAACCTAGTCCTCTTTCCCAGGCAGGAAAAATGCTGTATATCAGTTTTGAGGGAGCTACTACCTTCTCCTAATTTAGCATTTCTTGCCCTTCATTTTCTCAAGTCACCACAGAAAACACAACAAAAGAAGGAAACTGCAATAGCTGGCTGTGGGCTCTGCAGTATCCTCCCAGTCACATTGTCATTAATGTCTCACAACCATCACAAGTGTTGGTAGGGGACATACCCTCATGTTTATGCTGAAACAGACATTGGCTGTGGGTAACTTCCAGCTGAACAGTTTAGGTTTCACAGAATCACCCTGAAAGTGCTAACCTGTTCCTTCCTTGTGATGAAGCAGTACCCCCTGGGCCCATAAACATCTATTCATATCCTGCAGTCATGCATCTGGTATACTGATCCTGTCCTGGAAATGCACATCTCGATTCCTTTTCCAAACAACCATATTCTTACTAATTGAAAATAAGGAAGAAAATATATAAGATCAATCAATTGGATACACACCAGGATGCACAGGCAGTACTGCTGCACTTCTGGGCCCTAGCATTACCTACTACATAATTTCATCTGTGCTAGTCTTTTCTAGATCAGCTGCCTAACAAATTAGTGGAGAATAACTAGCAAGAAATCGAAGGGAATGTAATAGTCTTATATCTGGGAAAATAAAGAAGACCAAAAAATATGGATTTTTCTGAGCAGCAGCTTAAATGACCAAATCAGTTTTCCTTCTCTTAGTTTTCTGTTAACCTGCCAAGGAGTCAGTCGTGATGTTCAGATGGAAGAACATGCTGGATTAACACATTTGTTTTCCCCTTATTTCATCCTCTTTCCAACAAACACCATCTAGTTCACATGGAACTCTTTAGCAAACTCTAATTTCATTATTTTCTAAAACATTCCCAGTAACTTTTGCAAGGCTCACTCCCCTAGAGAAATGACCTCTGGAGGATAAGCCATTGGTGGACATCTCCTTAAAAAGGATTCCCTTTATAAGGGATAATCATCCAGTGGGCAGAGAATGCCATTTAAAACAAATTGCAAAATAAACTCCTATGGATCTGAGAGGCCTCCAGAGAACATGTGGTCGATACTACCCTGCAGCAACTTCGGTTCACTTGAAACTTCTCTGCTCCACAGCTCATGCCCTCACAAGAACAACTCACATGCAGGATTCACCATTTTCTGTGATAGCGGACCAAAAGAACTCTGCCAAGGTCATTGTCCTAGGAATCAAAAATATCTAAGGAGAGACAGTGCTTTCTCCCTTCTGTTCCTTGCTCCTTTCTAAGCCACCACCTTCCTCTCTCTGATGCCAAAGCAACACATTGTAGTGTGGTCCAGCAGAGCATTTTTTTCCCTGTATTTTGGGTTGTGGGGTTTTTTTGTAGTCCACAAGACAGCCTAATGAAGGAAGGCCCACATGAAAGAAAACCCAAAGACTAAAATAATGAGTCTGGCTCAGAAGGACAAGAAACAATTTTACACATCATAGCCAGCTTGCTAGCCTCTGTGCAATGAGTTGTGATATATGATTTATTCATTTGTTTTTCTAATCATTTGCATTTCATATTACAAGACAATTTTTTAAAAACTGACAAAACACTAATTTATTTCATAACGGATTTGCAGAAGACTTAAAAAGCTCTTATTTTGCGCAGAAAAACAAACATTGTGTCATTAAAAAACACTGCTTGTGGAAGAGAAAATGCTTCAAGCTCTTAGCCCTAAGACAGACACGCACATCTTAAATCTTGAACCCAGTTCTCCTCTTACCCTGCACTGAACTGCATACAGAATCACGCTAGCCGAAGAGCGTTCTCAACAGGCTTTGAAGGCCTGGAAGCGCTCTGCATGTTCCATGCTCCACACGCGGCATCTGCGCGATCCCGAGCCAGCCAGCCGCGGGCAGGCTCGGTGTCAGACCGCCCTCTCACGGCAAGCGCCCGCGCAGGGAGCGC
This sequence comes from Corvus cornix cornix, assembly GCF_000738735.6. Classification (NCBI taxonomy): domain Eukaryota; kingdom Metazoa; phylum Chordata; class Aves; order Passeriformes; family Corvidae; genus Corvus; species Corvus cornix. The sequence continues at coordinate 6,639,226 of NC_047056.1, read as the reverse complement.
CCGCGCAGGGAGCGCGCCCGGCCCGACGGCCCGCAATCCTTGGCCCTGGGCTTCAAGAAACGTGTCGGAGGTGGTCTCTTATATTGAACATATGTAGGCATCAGCACATGCAGCAGTGACCTTCCAAATTTCAAGCTGGAAGCAGTTTTTACGCTCTGGCTTCTCTGCCAAAATGAAAAGAGCGTCGCTTCCTCATCGTCTGCACATCACGCCGGAGTTTTGCTGTCTTTTGTCCTTGCACTTGGCAGAATTTGGCACTGGGACTGGATTCTTTATCCCTCCTTCTGTACTCTGGGGTCTTGTAAATTCCGGTCTCATTGAAGAGCTGCGATAAACGTCTTAATAGCCTCGTATCTGTAATTTGAATATCTATTTGAAACGGCCCTCTAGGGCACTGCAGCAGAGTAGTGCAGAGCAGTATCTTACCTGCTCTCATCTACTCTTTATCTCTTCCATTCCCACCTTATCCCAGTCATATCTGTCAGGGAGGACTAATACAGAATTAATTCTGTTAGTCTCAGACAAACTAAGAGAAAATAGCACTGCTGGACCGGTATAAAACATTGCAATTCAGAGCAGAATCTGTACCTTCAGCTGCATGTTAAAGAACATCATGACTCTCTGGCATTCCCGAAAAAAACTACATAAATCCAATCAGTTTTTCTCCATATTGGGATTTAAGTCCTAGAACACTGAATACATATCAGCATTGCTTTGAAACAGTAATAGACAGATATGTCACAGTTGTTTTGTTTGTTGTATAGAACGCATATTACACAGAGGATAAAACATCACGCAGAGGATAGAGCACGTCACACAGAGGATTGGACAGTAGCTGCATCTGCAGCTTCAAGAGACAAATAGAAATACACCTGATTTTTCATAAAGACACCAAGCAGTCAATGCTTTGGGGACAAAATGTAGTACAAAACCAGGTTCAGGACACCAGAATTGATGCCTGAGGGAGGTAGGAATTATTATAACCATCTTCTCATACTATTATTTAACATTCAATACCTGTTCTGAAATGCTGCACCATGCTTGAGTTGCTTGCCATTTTGAAGGTTCACACTTACAAAGAAGCTAAACTGACAACACCTAGCCCGTAAATGAAGGCATATCCTTATGAAATTGACTACAGGGTCAGACAATACTACAAGGGAAATCCATGGGTTTCTATTTTTTGCTGCAAAACAGGATGGGCTGGCTACTATGCAGCCAGAATTCCAAAATACTTCCATCCCTGCTACATGTGGATGAGCATGGAAAAAACCCCCAGGGTCGACAGCACTTAGAAGTATGATGATTTGGGTATTAATTTTACAATAAGAAGGATTTCTTTTGCATTGCCATACTTCTTTGCTGCTGATGACATTTTGCTTGTGTGTGTACCCAGGAGATGCTCTGGTCGCAGCTGAAATAAGGGAGGGAGGGAGGGAGGGAGGGTGGGAGGAAGGAAGGAAGGAAGGAAGGAAGGAAGGAAGGAAGGAATTTGGAAGGAAGGAATTCGGAAGGAATTCGGAAGGAAGGAAGGAATTAGGAAGGAAGGAAGGAAGGAAGGAAGGTAGGTTACCTTGTGCTGTCCCATCCAGTCCCATGAGGCATTTCATGGCCCTGATGATTTGCTCTGCTACGGCGGGACACATAGATGTGGCGTACACAGCGCTGTGAGAATGAGTTCGTAAAAAGTCCACAAGGTCCTTACACAAGCAAAACAAAGCATGAATGAGCTGTGAGCTGGCCAAACAACAGATCTCCCTCTTAACTACTGCAGGAGTGGGAATGTGCAAAAGGAAGAGGACATTTCACCAGCTCCTGGATTGCTTTCTTGGCTGCCACTGTTGATACATGGCCTGAAGAAACATCAGGCAGGTGCAAATACTTTACCATATAAGTGGGGCAATTACAGCTGAAACAAAAGTCTGGAATAGAATAATGTTTACTTCTGCGCTAAGACTTATTATAAAGGAGCCAAAATACTTTCAAGACCAATGAACAGCTGCGCTTAAAATAATGCTGCTCAGTTCCTCTCTGGTAATGAAACAAAGGCTATATGACATCAGTATAGGTCCTCTGCCACATGACCTAGCCCAGGAAAAGCAACCTTAATGGGATCTATCTTTGTCTATAAGCACATAAATTTTCAATCAAAATTTTCAATCACTGCGGCAGGTACAGTCATGTTAAGAGTTGGTATAATTGCTGGTTAACTAAGAACACAATCTGTGCTCTTAGAAAAACCACTGATATACTGTAGGCATGTCTAAAGCACCAGTAACTCTCCTGAATCCAGGCCTGCAGTAGGGAATTCAGATCTTATTAAGATCTTCATTGTTATAACAACTTATGTCCCTTAGTGCAAAATATCAGAATAACAGTTACCACACTAAGAGTTGAAAGCATGTTAGTGAGGAAGGGATGAGGCCTGCTCGAAAATTGACTTTGATAAGAAAATATAATCAGAAAAAAAAAAAAAATCCAGTGAGAGTAACACAAATCACTACCAAAAATACTGTATGAGTCTATGCAGTAATCCCAGTGCTGGGGATAAAGATTTACCTAACCTTACACAGGTTATGCACGGCCATATTGCAATTGTATTCCTAAGGGTTTGGTCAAAAGCTAAGGCGGCCTCTGGGCTCCAGCTGATGCAGAATAAACAGTGCCACTGAGAGCGTTTGGCTGCAGAAAGGAATGTAAGTGGGTGAATGGGTGAGCAGCCTTCCAAGACTGAGAAGCCTGAGGCAAAGCTTGGTGATACACACAGGCATGAAAAGAGCAACCTGTTTGCATTTAAAAAAACTTCCAAGGATTAGAGGATAAATTAAATCAAACTACTTTTCACAGGTCTAATCTTTCTATACTTTCTAGCTACATTAGCCACATTGTCTTTGGTAAGAAATAAATGTAGAGATACAAATTCAGGAAGCCAATGAAACAGAGAAAATTGATTCTTGATGTATTATGACACTTGGTTTTAAAATCTCCAGGGGCAAACCCAAAAAAGACAGTAAAATATACACAGTTTATACTTTCTTATAGCCCTTTTATTCTACTGTAGGACTACCCTTATTAATGTTATCCTGACAACAACCATATGGGCTGTCTAAACAGGCTTCCCACTCATTCAGCAGACTGCTTAAAAAATACATTCAGCTGGGTATGAAAAGAGCAAATAATCAGCAACCATTTGATCTCTCTGTCAAGCAACAAAACCAATGACATTTCACAATGGCGCTGATTATGCTTTCTCTTCTACACCCTCAGTTAAAGCAAGCTCAGCTCTACTTTTTGTTGACATCTGTTGTTGGCAAGAGACTGTTTTGTTAATGTATGTGGAGCAACTGAGGACACAGAATTTACTATTGCAAAAGGCCCCCAGTAACCTTTCTCCATTCTCCTAAAAAATGCAGCTATGTCAATCCACAACTCTTTAGGAATTTTATTATCAGTGGATGAAACTGTGGTTTTAATCTCTCAATATTGCTCCACACACTGTTTACAAATGTGAAACAAAGTAATGAGCAATCCACATGCAAATTAATGTAGGGAAGTATATTTAGCCAACCACAACATGTCCAAACGTTTCCAAGACAAACAACAATCATCAGGGTGGCACAGAAATAACCCAACTCAAGCAAATTACATAATGTGAACATGAGACAAAAATAAGGAAGTCTGACTGTTTGATGTGCATTTGGGATCCAGGCAAAAATGATGCTAACTTTAGAATAGTGCTCATGTTAAGCAGTCTGTGAAAAAAACCTACTGAAATATATCATGTATAATATGAAAGCAGTTCCCACACCCTTGATGTGAAATTGTTTATGATTTCCTTTTACCTTTCTGCCAGCTATGTATCCTCCAGCTGCACCAAAACTCTTTGTGAATGTTCCCATTAATACGTCAACATCATCGGGACTCATTCCGAAGTATTCCACAACTCCTCGGCCCGTCGCTCCCACTGCACCAATGCTGTGAGCTTCGTCCAAGTAGAGGTAGGCTCTGTATTTCTTCTTCAAGGAGACGATCTCTGGCAGGCGCACGATGGACCCTTCCATGCTGCACATGGGGAGAATCAGGGATGAACAACAAACCCTGTACTCTTTCCGATACTGGCAGAAAACACAGTCATTAATTGCCTTATTCCACCAAAGCTCTTCTGGAATCTCAATTTTTACTTACAAGCCAAAGAAAACTTGCAACCCTTTCCTGCTTGCAGGTGAGTATAAAACAGTTAAATAGTTTTGGAATTCAAGCAATCAAAACCAGTCCAAAAGTCTTTGAATGTTTGTAAATTGTCAACATGTCAGAGGAGAGAAGGAAAGGTGAAAAGCAAGGGAGAGATACTTACCCAAAAGCAGCACATTACAGTTCATCTCTACAAAACAAATATTATAAAAAACTGCTATAGTTCAGTCTGGTCCTTGCTTACTTCATCGTCAGCTACTGTGGCAATATTTGGGCATAATAGCTCGAGAGCAAATTCATCTGGTGCAGAGGAGTTGAGTCCAACATACACTGGAGATGGGCCATGTGAAACCCACAGCTGGTGCCATAAACTCTAAGCAATCCCAGCCTTCACAGAATCAGGGATTAAAACAGGCAGCTGAAACCCAGTCTTGCCAATTTTTGCTCTTGATATGTACTTTTTAGGAAATGTAGCCTGCTACCTAGTAATCAAAAAAAAAAAAAAGTTTCCATTCCTTTTCTTTTTTACTTTCTTACAGCCATGCAGAAAAATGAAATATTTTGAACTGGCACAGGTTACTCAGAGAAGTTGTGTCCCATACCTGGCAGTGTTCTAGGCCAGGCTGGATGGGGCTCTGAGCAACCAGGTTTAGTGGAAGATATCCCTGTCCATGGCAGGGGGGGTTGGAACAAGATGAGCTTTCAGGTCCCTTCCAACCCAAACCACTCCATGATTCTGTGATTAATAGTGTATTGAGATTTATAGGAATGAGAAAAGATGATAAATCTTTTGCACTGTTGGCAGTCATGTCAGTAAATGAGAAGACACAGAGGAGGTGTCCAGCAAAATGAAAGCCCAGGGAGATAAATAAGAAATGCTCTCTGATCCCATAAAGATGACATATCCAGAGTTTTGCTGTGAAGACTTGTGTCTTGAAAACCTTTGTGAGATGACTACAGCTATGCTTGGATATGCTCAGATGCACTCAGTATTCATTTCATAATGAGTTAAATGTGTTCTCTTCCACTAGCTCTAGTAAGCAGGTCTTTAAAAGCTAAAAACTTCCTATCAAACACAAAGTCAGCACGCTGTGTGCCAGGAAAACCAGGGCTCTTGTGGCTAAGGCCCACAGCTATGGTGTATCCACTTGCAAACTCATCAAGTTTCAGGTGAGCAGAAACACGGACTTTGGTCCCAAATAGCAAGTACAAAAGAGCAGTGCAATCAATAGTGTCCTGGGAATTTTTAGATCCTGGACCGATGACTTTCACAGGCTGCTTTGTTGCCACTCTACTTGTACTGTGCAGCTGGAAGTTTGGCACCACAAAAGGAGCATGATGTGCTTTTAGCACTCAGGAAATTTCTGACAATTTTAGTCCTTCTTCATCCTTTGGTCTTCTGAGTAAGCTTGGAAACTGTTTGGTCTCCAGTTTTGAAGGAGACCTGCCCACAGGCAAGTCTCCATCAGTGTAACAGCACGGGGGAGTAGCCGTAGACAAGGGTTGCCTGTGCTGTTCATACTGGGAGGTTCAGAGAGCCTGGCTGTGTGTGCCTGGAGGCATATTTTTGGCTGTTGGTGACTGCTGGCAAATCTTGCCCTTCTGTCTTGCCCAGCCATAAAAGAGGCAGCTGTGGGACTGTATGTTGGCACCATGGTCCCTTGCAGCAAAGAAGGGTGGGCTTGTACTGCAAGCTCCTGAGGACTGGGCTTTCTCACTTTTCCCAAATGGCACTTGGCAGCTGTGGGAGAAGCAACTTAAACCACCACAGCTATTTTCCTAGTGAATACAAGTCCTCACATAGCCCAGAGTCAAAGCATTAGTCAGCTAAAATGACACTGAGCCACTGGGTGTGCTTGGACATGCAGCATCCTACGTGCTGGGCTTGGCAGCTTTCAGCTGTGTCTGGTCGGTCTGCAGGAGAGCCAAGGAGCACCTCTGCAGAGGGAAGCACACTGCCATCCCACCCTCCACCTTCCAGCAATGCTTGGGCACAGAAGGACAAGAACAGTTTTTCCACATTTATATGGTCATCACTAGGCTTAGTGGCTCACAGAGATTCAGGCAGGACAGACAGCATTTAACTTCAAAAAGACAGGAGTAAAAAAATGGCAAATTAAAAATGCTGTGTATTTGTGTAATGGAAGGAAAGTTGTGCTGAATCCCAGAATACATGGAGCTGGTACATGGCTGATGCAAGATTTAACCATTTAGAAGATTTAATGAAAACTTTTCTTACTCATATGAGTAGGAGATTTCTCTTGGAACTCTAAGCTGTTTAGAAAAACAAGGTACTTGTATTCAGTTTCAGTTTTGAGTTACTGCTCTTGAAAGATGCTGGCTGACAAAAATGCAGTAGTTGACGGAGGTCCTAATGTGGCCTTGAAGTGTCCATGGAATAGATAAAGTGCTGCTGGAGTGCACATATTCTGTGCTGCCATTCAAACAAGTGTCAGCCCTCCTGACGCAGAGATGAGAACTGTTTTGCTGCCTGCTCTGGTCTTGGTCTCTCTTTTGACCCTGGGAGACGGTTAGTGATATGCACACCTAGAATTGCTTCAAGATAAAGCTCATTTCACATGATCCCTTGGGTAGCCCAAATAGAAAGTTTACTGAATCCTTCAGTAAATGTTGATGTCAAGTAGCTTAAACCAAAAAGCCAGAAATGAACTGTAATCGTTCTGTCTCACTCTGGTTGTGCCACACAGCTTTGTGTACAAACAGCTATTGGGTTCAAACGTATTGATCTGTTTCCAGATCTGCTCAAGCACACAGGGCATATAAAAAACCCCCAGGCACAGATGAACTCAAGCTGGCTCTGCCCAGGCCAGGCGTTCCCATTATGTGGTACGACATCCTGTCTTGTGGCACAAATTCTTAGCTTGGGGGCAGGGATGGAAAACTTCTAGATTGCAGCTGACCCTCATATCTCCCCTGTCTGGTGGACAGGCACAAAAACTTGAGTTAGTACACACTCATTTTGAACGTACTTCCAGAGGTGAGGAGATAATCCCAAATTTTGGGAACACTCCAGTTTGAAACTGGACATTCCTCCTGATGTAGCTGATGAATTGTGGACCCAGGTGCTTTGAGAGACAGGAGGTGTGTGCTTGGGATGTTCACTTCACTTGGAACGCAGGCTCACCCTTGACATAATACTGATGGTTTTTTTGCCCAGTTTATTTTGAAACTTCTTGGGAAAAGAGGTTTCTACATTCTGCTACATTACCGCAGTTTCCATTTTTTTTCCATCCGGAAAACTAATTTACAAATATTCCACCTGTTATCTACTTTGTAACAGCATCACTCAGCATCTCTAGACATGCCCTGGAGTACCACTGTCTTTTCAACATTTGAAGAATTTATCTGTTCCCCTTTCAGGCTAGTTCGTAATTGGGAAAATCCCTCCCTTCCTGGCCTGCTACTCCCAAGACATATACATTCCACTTTAACAGTTATTTTAGGTACTGTTTTCTTACATAAACCTTGTACATTCATACAACAATCTCTGTTTTGTAGTTTAGAGCAATAAATTTAAGGATATCTTTCAACTCTGCCCTCAAATACAACTCCATTTCAACACTGAAATGACAGAAATGTTAACCTTTAATGCTGGTCCTTGGCCAAAGACATTAAATGTTACCTCATTCTTTTCTGGAAGTCCAGTCACTTAATCCCAGGAAATAAAAAATAACCCCAATAAATTTCCTACACTATTGGAACTTCTAATGCACATGAAAAGGCATTGGACAATATCTAACTGATCAGAGCTATTTTCTTAGCTGGAAGGGAAAATACACAAATTAAATTAAAAGCAAGGAAAAAACAAATGAAAACCAATCTGTTTTGATCAGTTTCTGATGCCCCATAACTCCTGCCCTGGGCCTTGGCCTATCTGACTCCTAAGTAAATATGCATGGCAGAGAGCAGAAGCCTACCACAAACCATGTAAGAACACAGTAACTGATTAATCCTGAACTGGAAATGGTAGAAGCCAAGGGAAACATTAGCTGGAATTCAAATAATAAAAATATGATTTAGCAAGTCAGTTTAACTTGTGCCCTGGTCATTGCCAAAACTTGTTCATGCTTTTTGGAGTCAAGATTGATGGCTAGATGGCCTCCCTCAGTTTGGAACACAAATGGAATATATTTGCTCCTAAGCTGGTCCAAGTTAAGAACCAGCTTTCACTAGGAGTTACATTTAATTTTGATGGTTTTTTTTTTCCTTTTTAAGATAATAGAGACATTAAAAAGCAAACAAACATATACTTAATGCTATTTATTTGACATGTTGCTTGAGTGCTCCCCAAGTCGAGGGGCTAATTGTGCCTTCAGTTGTAACCAAACAAAATCTGTGGTTTATGGTATCAAACACAAGTCTGATTTCCAGAAATGCTCGTGTTGGCTAACAGTCACCCTTTTCAAATTTTGCCAGCTGGTAAGTTTAGGCTTATGCACAGTGTAAACACTTTAAGATACTCCTAATGGAAACAGAAGGCAAATTTCTTTCCATACCATAAACTTCACCATACTAAGACTATGGTGTCCCATATAACAATATTTTTTTAAAGAAGGAAAGCTTAGTGTTTTCTTTTACATCTCTGGAAAAAGCATTTCTGTAAAAATTTGCCAAGCCAAACTTGCAAATCAAGACATTTTAACTTTGAGAATGGCTCTGAACAAGTTATTTAAATTCTATATTTGCTCCCCCTGTAGCATAACTTAAGGAAAAAAAAATAAAAAGCAGTATTAACTATTGTAAGAAGAATACATTAAATACACTCTAACTCCTCTTAAACCCTCTTGATGAATGCTAATTTGGCATCTGGCAGACCTTCAAGAAAACTAACACTAGCCAATATAGGGCTGGAAAATTTTAGTCTTTCAAAAATCCCAGGCCAAGAAAGGAAAGAACATACACACGAAAAGAGTAAGAGTACTTCTATTCTGTCCTTCTCCAGCTGTTTTTTTGCATATGAAAGGTTCTTAGCTACCAAGTGGCTCAGACTGCCCGGCCTGTGAGCCTGCTCCCGGCGTGCCGCAGGGCTGCCTGGCTGCGCGTGTCCCGGGCTGGCAGAGGTGGCAGGGCCACGGCGCGGCGGCACATGGTGGCATTCACCCTCAAGTCACAGCAGATCTGCTTTACAACCAAACCACGCTCTACAATTTCTGATCTGCTTAGACCATGAAAACAACTAAGCAACCAGCCTCGCTACTGCTAGGGATAGTTTCCAATGAGAGACTATTAGAGAGCTGAGCTTTGTTTTTCTTTTACTTTATGCCTTTCAGGGCATGAGTGGTCTTAACATTATTTAGCCTTTATGGAGCTGAAGGAACTTTATGGTTCCTTTTAGTAGGTACTCTGAGGTTTAACATGCTTTTATTTTGCACTCCAACAGAAGGTTCTTTGAACTCCGGAAAATTAAATCTCATTTGAGAATGAACTGCAAAACTAAAGGAAAAGAAAACTCTACACCAAATATAAATCTGGAAATACAGTTATAAGTTAATGTAGTTAAATAGCTGACAGTGGATTTGTCCCACTGCTTGGATTGATCTGTGTTACCAGCCTACCTTCTTGCTCCCTAGTGGTCAATATTCAGGGTAAAGGATTTAAAAGTGAACAAAGCTCAGCAGCTGGAGCCTTTTCTGTCAGCCATGTGACCAATGGGAACATTTGTCAGTAAAATGTTGGTGGTCCACTTAATTTCTGCATGATCAAAGTCCTTAAATCTGAGCTTTCTTTTAGTAGTACCAAGCGATGTTTATTTGTAGTTTTGCTCTGTTTATTCTGGTTGAAAGGACATGTTCAGCCTGCTTTGGATCAGCTGATCTGCTGCCAACCTGTTTCACCTCTGAATGACACGTGTTTAGATAAGGACTGATTTGGTCTCTTTGCAGATGGAAAATGTTAGGCATAAAGAAAGCCCTGATTACTCTGAAGTTGTGATGACATGAGATCATAAAAGATTTATCACAAAAAAAAGCTAATTGGCTAAGCTGTGCCAGCGTTTTGCAGTAAAATGGCATAAGTGACTGCCCATCCAGACTGGCTGTATTTCAGCCACACATGATATGATCCCTACATATAAAGTTTTAATGCCACTTTTATAACCATGTCATGTCCTGTGGATGAGTGGTTCTGGTTCCCTTTTCCCTGGGGCAGGTCTCACTACTCCCCAAACTACCCTTCTCCTGCTCCCCCATCTCCTGTCATCACCCCAGTAGCCGTGCCTAGATCCCTGCAAAAACCCTCTTACTGTCCAAACCCCTGCTTCTTCAGCCCTTCCTGCCTTTCCCTTCTCCAACTCCTGCCCATCAGTGCCTCCCCTTCCACGAGCCCCCTGGCTGCCTTCCCAATGACCTTCTCCAGACTGGAGAAGTTGCCGGGGTGAAGCCCAGGATGGTGAGCCTGGCTGGTGCCACTGCTTTGCTGCTCAACTCCAGTGACTGTTTGCCTTTCTGCTTGGGTATAAGCTGCACCACAGGAGTGAACTGGAGTTACCTGACTGAGATGCTCTGTAATTATATTGTATTATTTATGCTGGTATTATCAGATGGATTCTCAAAGGCACTTCTCTCATTTGAATTCCTCCAGGGACCAGGGCTACATTAAATACCACTCCATAATTCTTTGAAAGCCAGTCTTTCAATTATTTTCCTGTTAAAGTGTGAGTCTATTAGATCCAGCACTAGTTACTAGAAAGGTGCTGATATCACTTAGCTTAAGTTTAGCTTGAGATTTAAGATTCCAACAGCTGGGCAAGAATTGGGCATGCAGACCTTAATTAATTCTGTGTAGTTGTCTTTTGATCTGCCCATGCATAACAAACAACTCCAGAAAGCTCAGCTTACTCACTTAGCAGAACTCCTCACCACCTATAGCTCCATGAACTCTATCACATCTGTCACAGCAAACATCACCTTATCTGTCTTGCTCTCACAGTACATCTCCCACTCCACTGTGATTTGCTAAATCAACATCCAGAACAATGTACAGGATCTAACTGGAGCTACAGGATCCAAGGTTCAGGATGACATAATGGAAATCAACATATTTATGAGATCACAGAATGTTACTGTAACTTCCACTCTCATTAAGATTTTCCTCAGATACCTACAGTCAGAGTTTGCCCCACTCAATTCATCATTCTGTCCTCAGAAATGATAGAATACTCATCTTTCTACAACATAAACATACCTGTAAATGCCCTCCACGAGGATGATAATTTTTCTCCATGCTCTGTGGGTGCGAGGCTGTCCATATATTATTGCATCCCTCAGCAACTTCTCGAGGCTCTGCATATCTTTATTTAAAAATAAGAAAAAGGAGGAAGGAAAAACATTAACAAAGATCTTTCTCAAGAACTTCCAATTTTCTCCTGGGCACTATTTTTCCTATACAGAAAAAGACAACATTACAAAACAATGTGTCCTAAAGATAAACTTCCTTTATTAGTAGGCAAGACCCAACAATTAATTTAATTGGCGTGAATGCAATGTAGTGACAAAAAGAGTTATAAAAAGCTTCGAGTAATACACCTGCTCTGGGAAACTTTCAGAAATCCTTGGCATACATTTTTATTTAAAGGCAAAAGGGAATCACTTTGCTTCAGTACTGAGGCTAATTGCCAGCAGCTCTGTGTAGGGGTTGCTGATACTCATAATTTATCAAGGCTTCAATAGTGAGTTTTGGTTGCTTTCCAATCACAGGCTCATGAACAACAAACATTTCTTTAGCAAAGGTTTTAACAAGGCTGCACGAAGCACATCAGGATGGCAGCAAGAGAAGCCTTGTCCTTCTCAAGAAGGAAAGCAAGTGGAAGGTTGCTGATGAAAAAGGAAGAGACAGGTGGATACAAGCACATGGCATGGATACACCGATTTGGGGCCTAAATGCTTGGTGCTTGTGGGACTTCAATAAAAGGAGACCTGGAACAAGGTTATGATCCTTAGCTGATTTCTTAAGGGCTGAGTGTGGGTCACCTAAAAAAATTCTTGAAGGAAAGCCATTGAAATTTTGAAAAACGTGGAAAAAGCAAGAAAAAACACCACAGAAATCAGGGTCAGACCAAATGTGGCTCTCAATGCACCAGCATTCTAGTGTCTCTAATGAATGGACACTGTTCAAAATGAATTATTCTGGTACTTTTCAGGAATTTGGATTGGTACTTCAAAATGTTTTCCAAGAACATCCTACAGAGTCTCATAATATCCCAAGGAACACTACAGATCAGCTCAAACTGTGGCCTGAGAAAATCAATGGCATTTTTTCCCAATATAACCCCATTTGCTTCAGCAACACACCTTAACACAGTTGATATAACCTACTACAATAGCACAAAGTTAATGTGTAAAATGAATTGTCCCAAGCAAAGAAAATACACCTTAGAAATATTAGTATTGATCTCTACTTTGGTTTCTGCCCGAGGGGAATGGGGTCGTTTGCACATTAAGTGCCCATCGTGAGTAACCTGTGCCCTGAGAGGTGGCCAGGTTATGACCCAAACCCTTCCACATCCTGATGCCTCACCTGTCCCCAGCAGCATTCAGTGATGTTGATGAAAGGTGAAGTTCTCAGCAACAAAACTGCCACTCTGCACCTTCCACACTGCCACAAGGACCGAGCAAGCCCTTGCTGTACTCTACAGAGCACAAAATAGGCATGAACAATACCAGTTGCCCCTTATTTCAGTGGTGCAATCGCCTGCACAGCTCAGTGAGCTCCGAGACGGAAATGCTGTTAGGAATGATGCACACAGCACACTTTCCACTAGATGGCAACCAAGGAAACAAAAGTTTTTTGGTGCTTTATAAGGGAAAGTTATAACCAAGCTGAGCATTTGCAGCTGCTCACGTTGTCTTTTGTTTCAAGAAGATAGTATTTAGAACTCCTCCTAAAGGGCTCCCTCAGGATGACAGAGAGCTCACAGTAAAATTTGGACACCCCCTTTTCTCCACCGAATTGTTCTCTACTGTTGTCACTGTCATCTATATCCTTTTGGGACCTTTCAAATCCTCTTCTGAATCACACAGGGTTTTTCAATTCAGTGTTCTATGTGTCAGTCCAGATTGGCTCTTGACTTCAGGGAAGTAATTTTGCCTCTGAGCTAAAAGCATGGCTTGAAGATTCAGTTGTTTCAGCACACATTCACATAAAAAAAAAGGAAAGAGGGGATGAAGTGAAATGTATAATTCTGTTTTAGAAAATACAAGGCTGTGAATAGCTTCTCTGTTCAAACTACTGTGGAACATGAGACCACAGACTGGGGAGAACCTCTCTGAGGGATGAGCTTCCCTGATTTTACACATAAGATAGTCCTGCTGGAGTACAGGCTACGGACATGCCTGTTTGCAGGGTCAGGGCTATTTCACTTTCTTTTCAATATCTCATTCCAAAAAACATATACATGTGACCCTTTCTGAAGCCTGTAATAGTCAACACATAATCTGTTCAGGTGCAAATGAATTTTACTGACCTACTGACTCTGTGCCTCATTTGAAAAGGGGAACTAGGCAGGAAGAAAAAATCTGTAACTTTAAATATTCCCCACAAAAGGCTGATTCCATTCTTCAAAGTGAAGACAAAGTGCTCTATGTGTTTGTGCTTAGGCTTTTCAGAAAGCAGGGATATACTGAATAGCAGGAAAAACAACAGTGCAACCCCAGGTGACTTTCAGATAGCAAATTATTTACCCATTAAATATAGTTAGATTGAGAGACATTAGGACATTAAGATGATGAGCTGCACGAGTCCATCTTGAATAACCAGTTACAGAGAAAATAACAGTCCTTCCTTGTTTGACCATCACCAGCCCAGGGTTTTCAGTGGCAATGGCCAACAACTGCTCACCAGCCCAGGAGCTGGTGTTAAGAATTTGACTTGAGCAGTCTGTCAAAGCACAACCAAATCTGTCCATGTTTTGCTTTCCACCTTGTCCTTATAGCATATTGTCCAGATATGGAGGGAAAAGTTTCCTAAGAGGGAACAGTGGATCTATCAATGGGTTGGTGGACTTGCATAATCCTTGTTCGGGATTTTTCAGAGTTACTTCAGGAGAAAACAAACTGCCAGTGGGCTGGAGCGAGTCTGGACCTGGGCAGGCAGCGTGTCATGCTGCCTCCAGTGCAGGTGGGACACCAGGCTCCTGGAGGGAGCACAGCACGCTCAGGGAGACACGGCGTCTCCACCCCTCATCCTTACACTGCAATGCTGGGGATGTCATCACCATTCCTCTGCGTGGGCTGGCAGCTGAATCCTGTTTAATTAAAATAAACAGGCTGCTACTACTCTTGTCACATTCTTCTTTTCGCTTTGTGCTTGTAACTCTGATTTTCAGTTTCTCCCCTTTTGCACTCTCCTGCAAGTTCTTGCAGACCCTGTGGCTACACATGGATATCTGTTTGGAACGTGGGAGTGGTGATCACTGCAGCCTCAGCGACAGTCTGAGACTGCCCTCCCTGCCCTGCAATAAATACCAATCTCTCTGAAAGGAAAGGGCACTGGCTCAAGAAAGCTCCCTGCTCACACTTGGCAGGTCAGACGTGGCTTTCTCAAAGCAGAGAGGACAAACGCAGACACAGCGTGCAGGGAGCAGGACAGACCAGTCTCCTTGCGCTGGTGGCGTCTGTATGTGTCACAGGGAAATACACACCCAACTGCCGTCCACCTATCTGGGCAATAATCCTGTCTCTGATAGTGGCCAGAGGCTTCAAGAAGCACAAAACTCTAGTGGGTAATGTGCCTTTCATCCTGCTCTGTAATAGCTGTAACACTGCCCTCCCTTCTGAAATTCAAGGCCTATCTACACACTTAAAAAAAAAAATATTAAGGAACCATCCTGTACTAAGCCACCACAAACTCTTTGGGTTTTGTAACCAAAGAGATCTCTTTCTCATTTTTACATGTTTATGTATCTCTTTCATTTCCCTATTTTATTTGCTTGCTTGATTAGTTGCACTTAGTTTACCAATTTTCTTTTTCTTTTTTCCTCTTCTTTCCTTCTTTTTAGCCAGAGAATATATTTACACTGAAAAATGAAGGCCTTCTGCCACTGAGAAATTCCTTCAGTATTAACTACAACTCCTCCAGGTAGCTGTGCTTTCTCTTTAAGGTGTCCTCACGGCACTTGTATCTGAACTCCAAAGCAGTAATTTGACTGAGTAGACTGAGAAATGCCAGAGTTGGATTAACATAAATTCACAGTTGTTGTCCAAGTTGGAAACTGTATTTTGTATGGAAACCTGGACAGCTCACACATGCATCACACACTTGTCATCAACCACTTGATCTGTGAGAAACTAAAAAATCCCTTACTACTTTCACAACACTGAAAAAGGGCATAAGGAGGAGCTAGGAACATTTTGCCCTGATTCCCATTTCAGATGTGGAGTCAAGCACCAGATTAGAGGCTGGATTTTCACCAAGGTGCTTGGTTATACTTTGCAATTCCCTGCCTTCTTCATAGGATCCCCTGTTCTGATTGCTCAGTGAAATGCCCTTGCAATGAAGAGAACTGGAAATATTTTTCCCCCGTGGCCTGATTTCTGTACCTTGTCACAACATTCCCACAGACAGTTCCGGCAATTGCAAATCTATACCTGAAAATGGGACTGCAGTTGAGTTGCCTGATGCTGCAGGGGAAAAATGCAGTAGAATTAGAAAGAATAAACAAATCCTAAGCCTTGTATGGTGCCTTCTTTTACAGGCTGATAAGAACAGAACTCACTTGGATATATAGTTAGTCCATAACACCCTCACCTGTTCACTGAAGGAACACCTGATACTGGTATAAGACCCAGAACTGCTGTGAGAGACACTCCTTGATAAAATCACAGGCGGATTGATTAATGGTTAAATATTTGGTTTTGCTTTTCAGGTTTTATTGGAAGTATTTATTTATTGTTACTTACCCAGATAAAGATCGGAGGTCCTGAAAAAGGGCTGTAAATGTATGGTGTTCTTAAAAGAGTGCCTTAGAAATTAAAAAAAGCTAAAAACCAACAGGGGATAAGTCAATCTCTCCCTGAGCCAGGAAGTAAATCCTGAGTTTAGCCCCCATTTAGCTGAAGGACCCCCATGCCTGTCACTTGGGGAAGGTGGGAGAGAATCCCTGGAGCCCAAGGCTGGTGAAGGTAACACCAGAAGCCTTCTGGCAAAAAACTAACCAAGGCCAGGCTACTACTACCCCAGAGGTGGGGAGAGGTTTTAGCCTCCCACTTTCTCCCACTGCATACTGGCTGTTGGACTGTGCTGCTGCCTGCATTCCCAGTGCAGCAATGCAGCTCTTTCCCATCTTCCCAAAGAAATCACTGCCTGGGAAGTGGTAACCTGAGTGGTGTCCACACCACAGCAGGGGAGACAAAAGGCAGGTGCTTTATGGGCAAGTTAGAATGATTTTAGTCCACTAAAGCACATTTAGGACTGCTTAGACCCTTAAATAAAATTGAAAAAAAATTAAAATCCCCTAGGCCTTCCTCAGAGCAGAGGCTCAAGGGAGCTGAACATTGCTCACAAAAACCTCACAAATGCCTGCCACAGAAAAACTCCCTGAAAGGCCAAAACCCCTGTGCCAATCCTGCTATGACCTGGGCAGGGTGAAGAGTAGAGACAGTGCTAATGAGAGCCCACAGGAAGGAAAGGCCCTGTCCAGTAGTTTTTAGTTATGGGGCTAAGATGGAATATTCTCTTACATTTCTCTCACATGGATGATCTGTAGGTGTGTGCCTGTGCATTTCTCTCAGGCCTGTAAATTCCTGTCTGTTTACAGGGAAGGGATTGTTCACTGGCAGGCAGGATGTAGGGCACATTCCTCTGTCCAAATAAAAACAGACTTAGAGGTCCACAGCACATTTTTGTTCCATTATTCACCTTAAGGCTTGTAAACCTTCTCATACACCTGTGCAATTTTTTTGTCAAAAAGGAGAGATATCTGGATGCCTTTTATTTCATCTAGGAAAAGCATAGAGGTCTAAGAATTTTGTCTGTTCTAGAAAAACTACTCAAATTTTTTATGGAAAGTGTAATGTCTAAGAGAGCTACTCACTTATTGAAATAGAACTTCATTAACTTTTTTAAGAATAAGAACTACATTATACATAATTAAGGTAATAGGTAGAGATTCCTTCTTGTCTTACCAATGAAATAATTCTCTATTAATAATAAAAGAATAATTATTTACTTTTGAAAGATGAAAAATCAATCCAATATTACAGATTTTATGCTTTGAAATAAAGTAACACAGTTTTACAGAATTAGCTGTAGCACAGCCTTTGAAAGATGAAGGTGTTTCATAGCAAGTTTAAAATGGTAGATTTTACTCTCTTTTCCGTGAAATATTTTTATCATAGAACAAAGTTTTGTATAATTTTTCTCTGACAAATAGTTTTTCCATAACAGAGCAGGGAAAGGAAAGAGGAGAGAGATTTATACGCTTGTTAGAACCTGATGGTGAAATTGATGCTTATTAAAGATCTTAAAGCAGTAACTTAAAGTGCAAAGTTTTCTATTTGTGCACAGGGCCAATACAGCACAAGGAGCCTTGCTTTCACATCAAGCAGTGTGACACAGAGCATGGCTCAATTCCCCTATTCCTAAGCATGACAATGACAGCACGAGCATACTCTGACAATTTGGGCATGCCTGTATACATCATATACCCACACAGTAGCAAGAATGAATCTGGGAGCATAAGCAACACAGCTCTGATCTAACAAAACAAACATCTGTCTAACTGAAAAGAAACCTCCCAACCCAAGCTGGAAGTTTTGGTTACTTAATTAATACAATTTTGGCCCTTAATTTATTTGCTGTACTGACTTGTTTACACTACTCCCTGACAGACCCAGAGAGAACAAGGCTGTCTGCTTCATTTTGGGTGAAACCATGCATCGTACAAAGGCACTTCCTGCTGTATTATGTTTTCCACATCCTATTTCCTCCAAAGCAAAAGGCACCTACATACATCTCTGTGTGTGTGATTTTAGATGTTAGTGATGTGTACTCATGAGTATGATTAAGGAAACATTAAAAGACAGAACTTTCTAACCATAGAACTAACAAGCTGAGAGACTCACAGAGAGCTGAGAGAAAGCATGAGCATGTGAAGCTTTCTCACATGAAGTGTTCTCTAAATGCAGCTTAGACTTGAAACTACAAAATTGTGACAACAAAAGCTGTCACTCAATTCCAAACAGTATTTGCAAAATTTTCCACTGTTTTATTTTGGAAATAAGTTAAGGCAATGTCTCAGCAATGGCATACACGACTGTCTTCGGCAAATAAAGATCTCTAATCTAGATACCAATGAGTTTTTCCAAAGCTTTTCCACTTGAATGGGCTTCCCCTGAGGTTTGCCAAGATTCTTAAAGGAACTGTCTGCATTTTCCAGTGCTGGATTAGTGCTGTTTGGGTAGCTCACTATTATTTTTAGGTTCACCCATTATTCAGAAGAGCATCAGATTTATTTACTGTCAGTGCAACAGAAGCTGGTTAGGTATCAGGTTCTGGGGAGGGGAATGAAATATTGAGAGATGGTTAGAGACCGAATTCCTTAAAGAGAGCGTGACAGCTCCAGGTGATATCTTCACAGCTTAGAGTAATAAACTCCTCAAACTGTGCTTGAATGTGCTTTGAAATGATGTGGGAAGTGACAGAAGCCAGCTGGACTGCACGCAGCATAGGTGGGTGGAGAGGCTGAGAACATTTGGATTTGGGTAGTAAGAGGTCAACCTGCAAGATGTGATGTAAACCTGATTGAATGGGAAAAGGCTTTGGACAACTAAGGAAAAGTTGAGAAAAGACTGGTGTGGCAACCATGCTTAGTATATCCAGATTTGTGGAAGCGGACCAAGTTGGGGTATGCTACAGGTTAATCTATGAATAATTAATTCTGGAAAAATATTCATGTTCAGATGGTCTTTAATTCTTGAATGATCTCCAGAAATTGCTTCTTGCTGAAATTATGAATAGATATTAATTATAACAACATCTTATATTATAATTATAGTGTGCTTTTCATTCCAACTCATCCTTAGGCCTTTTACAGCATATGCATAATTCATTTTTGCTCCCCTTGGGCCTGAACACAACACTTAATAAAGAGAAGGGATTGTATTAGCTATTAAGAAAGGTAATCAGACCTCTCTTCTGATTTCTCACCACTTTTCTAGTTTCTAAACCTTTCTTGCAATCACTGTCTGGTGGCAGCAGTGAGGATGGAAAAGGGAATTGCAATGGGGAATAAGGGAAAAGAACAAGGTCTTGCCATCAAAGGCAGTCCCAATGTCTGAGAGTAACCACAGCAGCTTTAACAAAATAAAAGTTAAAGAGCATGAGCATTTTATAAGGTAACTATACAACTGCAAATTAATGTGTGATTTCTACACTAAAATTCTATTTCAAAGAATATTTGGGATGATGCTCTTCATATAACCATCTGCATCTTTGCTATTAGATCCCTGGGAGTTCAGAGTAACTGCTTCAAAGGAATGCCAAGTTAAGGTAATTCTGGTTTCACTGAACCTGCTGGAAACAGAAGCATGTTTCTGTAATTGGGTTTCTACTGTTTGGGCTACAATGACAGTAACAATAAAACTTTTATGACAGCACACAATCATTCAGCAAGTCAAAAAGACACAATAGCAATTATAGTATTGCACTATTAATTTTTCCCATCAGAAACCACTCCTAATATTAAATGGTTGATCCTCCTGCCTGGACAAAAGTATCATCTAGGAACTGACAGCAAAGTAAGCATTGAAAGAAAGCATTCTTGCCTTTGAGATGTGAACAACTCTGTCTCTAATTTTTCCAACTTCAATACTCACTATTGTGCTTGAAGATTCTAATAGTGGCACCTGAAAGCCTCGCACCAAGAACGAGAGAAGTGTGGTTCAACTCATCACTTAAAATGAGGCAGCCCTGTGGAGAAGGAGTACAGTGAGCATCTGCATGAACTGGGAGGCTGCTGACACGTGGGCATGTGTGTGCCAGCACAGAGCATTGCACCAATTAAGCTGTAAGGATTAAACATGAAATGAATTTTCTGCCACTTTCCTGAAGGTGCCAGGGTGCACTGCAAAGGCAGGCAGAAATAATGGGATCAGATTCTCAGGCATTCCTGGTGGTGAAATGCTTCTTGTAACTGGCAAGCAGCAAATAAGCCTATTAAAGATTGAGTGCTTTATAGTAACATCAGGTGATGTTGCTTACTCTATCACCGGTCTACAGCCCATTTCGAGTTGTAAAGAAACTGCAGCCACCACCCCACACATAAAGACTGTGTGACAGCAGTGTAAGGAGGAGTAGTACTGAGGCTGGACTGACATCAGCAGTTTGGACTGCAGAAATGAGATCAGGAGAGACTGATGCCTTGTAAGTCCCACCTCCACAAAGATGTGGGTGAAGTTTAGGAACCAGAGTCTTCCTCTGGTAAATGCATATAGAGTTGACCTGTAGTATACTTTCTATTAATTATCTCAGTTGAAAACTCATTTTGTTTTTTGGAAACAAAAATAGAAATGCGGGAGAAGTAAATTTGTATATTGTACTAACAAGGGGCAGGACTCACAGCTGAGTTCCAAAGCTTGAGCCCTTGTTTAGCTCTGCTTTCTATTAACCATGTTTCGCTGTCCTTCATTACCCAAAGGGCAACACATCATTAAGCAAAAACTTATTCTCGAATAATGGATTAAGCCTAGGTTGAGAGATGCTCACACAATCCCCCTAGACACTGGTATGCAGAACTAACAGTAAGTGCAGATTCATCTTGACAAGAAAATGTAGCTGTTAGGCTTAATTATAGAGGAAAACATAGGAGTAAATCTCTCAAATATATGGTGGATAAATAATATTTGTAATATATAATATATAATAATACTGTATAATAATATATACAAGAATATATATACAAGAAATAATATATTGTCAAGAAAAAAATACAATACATATTTATTATCTTTATTTGTGCCACTTATATCTAAATATCCCACCTCTGACAGAAGCTTGAATCTCTACATGAGGCCAGGTAAGGGAGGGAAAATTATTATACAGCTAAGCAAAGGACAAGTACCTCACACTGTATACCTGCAATTTCATAAATTTACCTTCATTAATTCTCTGTATCTGTTCCCTTTTAAACTGCTGGACAGGTTCTCCAGCACTGCAGCAGACTGAAGTTCATGTTCTGGGCAGCTGAAGCAACTCTCCCTGCCCAACACTTGTAAACACGTATTTTAGAGATCTCTTGCAAAAGCTGCATTCATCTTCAACAGCGAGTGAAGAAGTGACTTCACCTCTACACTGGTGTTTCAGAAGAAGTCTTGGTCATACACCTCAAACTGAGCTCATTCCATTTCCACCAAGAGGGAGGTCATGTTTTGTATTTGCATGGCACACTTCATACTGTTGCCCAGCTGGACGAGCTGAGGAGGAGTTACCCACTTCCCAGCTATCAGCACAGTGCATCTGCCCGTGATCTCCGGAGTGATCAGTGGCAGGATGATGGATATCCATGCCTTTGAGTTAGGTACTCCAAACTGGAGATGAGGTCCCTTTGGCACCAAGTAAGAGCCCAACTTTTGTAACATGATGGCAGCTTTAGACTTGCATTTCCTGCCAGCTTTCTTCGAAGGGCTGGCTGGAGCTCTGTTCGCCAGGAATGCTAAGCACTGTGCTTTTTCTTTTCTCAAAGTGTTGTAAACTCTATCCTAATCATCATCTTTCGTCACAGGCAGCTGGGCAAAATCTCAGCAAGTAGCCCAAATACTTCATCCCACAACACCTGGACATGTGATTCAACATTTGCTTAATTTTTAGGGAGAAACAACTTCACTGAGAGGAGCTAGACAGCCATGTCACCGATCCTTAAACAGATGTTAGGTATGTGCCATAGCAACACTCAGCGCTAGCACAGATGATAAAGGAGCCTATTTAAAGTCACGAGGTCATCGGCTTTATGACTCACACATTCCTGATAGCAAGCTTTGTTCCTCGATCGAGCCTTTCCACTTACTGAAAGCCTAGAATACTGCAACAGTAGTTAAAACAATTAATAAACGATTGCTCTGCATGTTCCTGAAGGAAGTACTCACCTTTCCAACAAGGGCTGGAATATTCATCGAGTTAGTTGCAAAGCCCATGCCAAACACCATAGCATCTTCCACACCAAGGAACTTGGCCACAAGTTTCTCTAGCTCTACATGTTTGTCTAGGGTGCCTGCAGAAATAAGCACACGGAATATTAAATCTCATTAAACTGTGAAAGTTATTAAGACACAAAACATACAAAAGAACAGGCTAGAAGTGTGTCATTAAGCTCTACGACATTAAGTTCTAATGAAGGTCTTCCATTTGTATCCTGTGCATGTGGGCTAATGCAAGAGGTGCAAACCAGCTGTGACTAATGCTAACAAACACTGCTGCTGTTAAGGCAGCAAAGCAGTTGCTATGGGAAAAAACTTCCTTTTCCCGTAATAACTTTTGACATAGTTTATTCTGAAGACTAATTTTTTTTGTCTTTTTCTCTCCCCTGCAATGAGGGTAAAAATACCTCCTTTTTGCAAGAAATGTGGGACAAACATTTTAGGCATTCTTGAGTTCTCTCGATGTGAAAACAAATATGGGTGACAACAAAACTCTCCCTTTTTTATTGCCTGCCTATGTATATGTACAACACTCTTAATTAGGATTTTATATGGATAGACAAACAAAAGCAGTCTCCATATTTTTCTGCTTTGGAAAGTAAAAGCTATTCCACTCCCCATAACTGATGATAACTCTCCTCTTTCCTTCCTCTCAACAGGAAACATAAACAATAATGCAGCACTAGAGAGCCTTCTTAATTGCATGTTAATTATCTAATATTAGTGCCTGAAGTCTCCAAACAAGTAAGGTGCTCCAACTATCCAACAAAAACAGTATCCTTTCTGCCCAACTCACAGCGGAGGATGACAAAATACAAAAGGCAAACAAACAAAAGAGTGGTGTTAAGAGACTGAGATAACAGATAGCTTTGAACAGTAAGGAATCATCTCAACTTGCCAGCTCTCTAGTCCTTGGTTGCCTGGCTGTGCATTGCAGGGACCAAGGCAGAAGGAGCTCTTACAGGATGATCTGTGGGGAAGAAAAGAGAGTGGCCTGTGGATTCTGACAGCATTTCCCCTATGAATAAGGCTGTAATCAGAGAACAGAAGAAAAGAATTAGGCAAGTGAATATGTTACCTCACTTGCACTGCACAAACTGATGCCACAATAACATAAAGTGAATTACAATGGATGGGACAGGAAAGCTGTGCTCACTGTGATGAACAAAGGGCAGATGAAGGAGGAAAGCAGAAGCTTGGCTAGAGTGTCTCAACAAGAATGATGAGTCAGGAAGATGATCTTACCTTCACCATGGAGCAGAGCTCATTAAAAAAATCAAATATAAGTGGCAGGAGAACAGTTTCAGCAACAGCACTAAGTCAGCTGGTTACAGTGAAGCAGCGTTTTCATTATTTTTTCTCATTAAATATCTAAAGTCAGAATGACATCCGTTTGGAAATAGACTGTGACAAATATCTATCACACAGGCAGGTAACTCTCCAACAATCAGGGAGATAAGGAGCAAGGGTCATGTGGCTTCTTGAAAAACGTGGATTACATGGACAGTAAAGGACAGCAGTGCTGAGATTTTGCCAGGGCCCTC
Organism: Corvus cornix cornix; assembly: GCF_000738735.6. NCBI lineage: Eukaryota > Metazoa > Chordata > Aves > Passeriformes > Corvidae > Corvus > Corvus cornix. The sequence continues at coordinate 6,615,345 of NC_047056.1, read as the reverse complement.
CTGGGCTGTGCTAGACCAGAGCCTACTCCAGCAGAGCTTCAAGAGTGAGTCTGCACTCGTATCACACTGCATCTACCTGGAGCTGGGTTGTCTCTGTGCTCTGAGAATTAGGTAGTGTGATACAGAAAAGGTGGCTCTGCAGAAACTCCACTACGTGTGAGCTGAGTTTGTGTGAAGCTCTTTGAGGATGGCTATTTTTTGAGTTTGTACAACCCAAGATACACAAGGGTATGAGCTGGCTCTGCACACAGCCACTGTTTAGTAGCCAGGCTCCATGAAATACAAAACAGAGCTGAGCTGCTCACTGGGAATGTGGGTGAGAAATGTCTTAACTTGTAAGCCCAGCAGAACTCAGCACGTATTTCTGTGGTTAGTTCTGTATTTTTGCAAATTGGGCCCAGCTAGTCTTCAACCTGGTTACAGCTCTCATTGACAACTAAGAGTTCCAGCATGATCAGCTGCCTTAGTGTTCCTTTCACGTGTTATTTTGTCACTTGAGGGCTATCAGCACACAAAAAGGAGATGAAGTCGGAAATGGAAGCTTGAAGCCAAGCACACTACGGTCATTGCTTGAATTAGAAGGTTTGTGAAAGCATGAGAAACAAGCAGTGCGTGCTTTGCAAGGCAGGCATTTTAAGGCATGACACAGTTGTCCCTGACTATACCAGGGCTAAGTCTGACACTACTGGGGTGGAGTTAAATTGCTTTTTCGGGTTGCATCACATGTTTTCTGTTGTTGCAAACAGGAAAAGCCTGACTCAATACAGATTGTTCTGTTAAAGCTCCTGTTAGATGACCCACAAAGGAACAGCACTTTTTGGAGCTATTTTTATTGATTTTGTCATGGTGAAGAATGAGACATTCTGAAAGTGACTGATTCCTACTTACTATTTACTGATCCTAAGAGTGAATGCAGATGATATTGTACATCACTATTGCCTACAAATCCTGGAATACAAATTGAAATTGGTTTGCAAAACAAAATCCTGAATGACAAGGATTTGCAAAACGAGCCCTGGTTTTGAATCATGCTAATTACCGTGGCAATATTGTTGGTGGGAGGTAAGGTGTTGCAGAAGCAATACAACACACACCAGTACTGTCAGTGGGAGGTTCGTGACAGCTGTGTACATCGAACAGAGTTGAAAAAGCATATAATTATGCTTTTAATTTAATCATATCAGATTTAATTTAATCATATCAGACGATACCTCCACACAGGATGTCCTTGGACACTCTATAACTGACACCAATTCCATCACCTCTCTTCATTGGAAGAAACAAGGGGGCAGGTGTGTGCTGCTGGGATGAGGCTTGTCCACTAGCATTCCCAGCTGTCCCAGCCACCGCCACGACAAGCATAAGCAGCACTACCAGACAGATGCAAATTTGATCCAAAGGAACTGGCACAAGCTGAAACATCTCAGCATCTAAAGCTACATAACAAAGGCAGTAATTACACAGCTCTTCATTAAACACAGCCTTAGAGATGTCAAGTGAGGTTATCCTGGCCCTTAGAATGTTTTGTGTTGTACTAGATTCAAGGCCAGTATCGTGATCTGATGAATGAATAGTGATATACTGGCTACATTTTTTTTAATACATTGTATACACAGATACGTTTTATGCTTGCCCTATAAACAGACATTAGAATTTCCCCACTGACTGACTACAGCTTGGCTTGACCCAACAAATGAGGACACAACTCAATAATATACACCAAATCACCAGGCAAGATTTAAGGAAAAAAAAAAAAAAAAGGTAACTGCATCTTTAAGAGACAAAATTAAATCCTTTTGAAAGGTATTCTTCCCTGCTGAACAGCTGTACGTAATAGAGTATAGCAGGAGTTACTGTGATCTGAGACTATATAGGTATTAAGATCAAAGATCATATCAAAAGTGGACTTTCACAATGAGAACCACCTCCACAGATTCCCACACTTCTCAAAGCAAACCCCCTCCTTTTCAAAATCTGGTGACCCAGTTCCCTCCATTAACTTGCCACTGCACTCTGTTTGACAAGGAACATGAAGTACACTGTGTTTTGACAGGCTTTTTCATAGACTTACCCATGCTGTTGGGCTGAAAGTCACTGTCAGACTACTAGACTGATAAAGCTGGAAGATGGACTTCCCATGATCCATACAGCCATTATTTAGTTTGACATTTTCAGCTCGGACAAGATGGTTTATGCCACTGGTTAATCTGCCCAAGACAGTCTTTCAGGTTCTTATACACCAATGACACAGACTGGTTGAACTGCCAACATGGGCAACAGTATCTTGTAATAGAATTTTATGCTTGGAATTCCAAGACCCAAAGAAGACAGGGAAATACCTGCTCGCCTCAAGTTAAACAAAAGCTGGGGGAGGAAACTGATATAAGCAACAAGCCCTTGAAAGAAAAAAGAACAGCTGGGAACCCTACGAACCCCTGAGGTGACTCACCAAGGTGAATGAGAACCATTACACTATGAAAATGAGGGCTTGTCAGCAGCATCCTTGGGAGGGTGGGGAACAGAACAAAGCACCTGAACCTCCTTGTCGCATTTGACACTTATGGACATAAACTCACTCTGGTAAGATGCTTGTCAGAGATGAAAAAAATCTGTATTATTGAAACACATACACGTTTTTACAAAAGCAAGATTGGATGAGTTATCAAGAGAAGAATGAAGAAACAGAAGCTGGAGAAATGATATTATTTCTTTACACTGTGTTGCCAGAGTAGACGATGCAGATGGTATCACTGTCCTACAGAGCCACCACCAGAGGAAAGCCTCAACTTGTAGACTGAGACATGTTGAAAAGCGAGAGAGAGAAGCACACAGTAATGTTATGTAGTTGCCTCATTTGACACTGTATGTGCAGAAAAGAGTCCTAAAATAAAGAGGTTTTGATGAATCATTTGATAGAAAGGAAATACTCAAGTTTACTAAACATTGCTACCAACTGACAGGGCTTTCATACCACAAAGATGCCATGGGTGCCATATATCTAATAATGTACCTGTGTAATTTATTGATTCTCAGAAAAAAGGTGGATTAGTTTTAAAAAACCTTCCAGTTGAATTTAGATCTTCTGGTTTTGCTTCCTTTTTTTTTCCCTTTAGAAAAACGCAAGGTTAAAATTTCCAGTTTAAATGGAGCTGCTTCATGCTAAAGCCTGTATGGCAGTATCTTAAGTATCTAAATACTTGCATGCCGATAACATCATATATTGGCGATATTTTAGGTATTAAACAAGTCACACAACCCTTAACTCCTACAGATGCCTTCAATTCCACCTGCCAGCAGATGGACTATCCAGACTATTAATCTTGTTTTGCAAAGTATACTTTTGTAATGGTGAAATACCAGGAAATATCCTGACCCAATGATCCCAAGTTGTTCGTAAGTTGTTCATAAGTTGGATTAGTTATTTATGAGAGGGTAGGTACAAAAAAGGAAAAGGCTGTTAGTAGGAGATGACAAAAGAGAATTCTAATGTTTCCTAATTTATACCATACCCTATCAGAAAATAGCTAAGATTATGAAGAGTGTGTGTGTGTGTATATATACAAACACACACACAAATTCTCATTTTTGTGGCTTTATTTCTCCTTAAGATCCTACTTGGAAACCGTAAATTATGGAAAATTCAGTTCTTTATCTCTTTCTCCTAACTGAAAAATGAAACATTTATTAATGTTTGTACAGTATTATGTTTAAAATGAGCCCTGGCACTAATTAAACCTTTGAAGTAGTATAAAAGAAAGAACGGCCAAATAGTTATTTTTGTCTTTTTGAAATGCTGCTAGAAATTCATATTGGGCCTTAAAACCCAAAGGAAGGAGGTAAATAGGATTGAGCTACTTTTGTAGGTTGAATGTTGGCACAGATTTTCAGATCTACTTTTTAGAAATGAGACCACAATCAAGTGTAAAAAATCCTCAAAGAAAAAGCCCTAAAACTGAGTGCAAGTTAGGTGTTAAAGGGTAATCTCCTAATATGCCCTCCAGAGTGAATCACCCTGCAAGTGTTCTGTGCAGGCTCCATCTTGTCTTTTGGTCCAAGGCATAATCACAGGAGAAGGATTTCAAAAGGCAGGAATCCTGCCTGGCTGCTTAACCAGCACTAATGACACGTTTGCTCCAGTTACTCACGTATACCATCTCCATGAGGAATAATGGGGAGCTAGATAAACAGAGCATTGGAGTACTGGCTGTCCATGTGACAGTCCTGTCACCAGCCTGGTCCCAAGCCTAGGAGCACTCAGAGCACGATAATCTGCCTTATCTTAAAAAAAGCGTAACTTTGCTGATTTTATTATCATCTGAAAGCAGCAAGCAGGAAACTAATTGGCATGTTTCTCAATAATTCTCAGTCACATTGCTTAGAAAAGGCTGACTATAAACACTGAGCCACAGGATGGGCTCAGAAAAAAGGCTTTTGAGTCTGCTTCCAACAGTAGCCAGCTCCCACTCCAGCCATTAAAACACACTGATTTGCATGGGAAAAAGGATGTTATGTTCAAGTTGTCATTCTTTCATATTTTTCATTATATGGGGGAATACTTACTATTTCATATTTATTTAGGTTCCTATTTGCTGGCAGTTTTATTGAGCTAAAAAGTAACACTTCTGAGGGAAAAATTAACACACGGAAAACAGTATAGGTATTTTTGGGGCGTAGTTTACACGAAATGCCCTAATGTTACAAACACTCCATTAGTTGAACAGTTGCTGTCCAGTTACTTATGGAATCATGGAATGAATCACAGAATAGTTTGTGCTGGAAGGGACCTTAAAGATCATCTCATTCCAGTGCCCCACTTTGGGCAGGGACATGGACACCTTTCTCTAGATCAGGTTGCTCCAAGCCCCATCCAGCCTGTCCTTGAACACTTCCAGTAATGGGCATCCACTGCTTCTCTGGACAACCTGTTCCAGTGCCTCACCACCCTCACAGGGAAGAATCTCTTCCTGATATCTAGTCTGACCCTGCCCTCTTGTCAGTTTGAAGCCATTCCCTCTCATCTCGTCACTCCACGCCCTTGTAAAAAAATCCCTCTCCAGTTTTCTTGTAGCCACCTTGCGGTACTGGATGTCTACTTAAATCCTTCAAGATTCAGGAATTATTTTCCCAGACCCAACATTTATTCCTAAAAACTAAAACTTCCTACTTATTTTTGTCCCAGTTGGTTTCTTGATGTATAGTGAACAAGCCAAGAAATAAAAACAATGACCTTTTCCTGCACCTACAGGAGAGACTGCTGCTGACAAAAGCTGCTTTAATTTAAATAACTCCCATGGTCAATTTTGTCAGGTACAGTAGGGGCAGATCTCTCTGTATCCTCCCTTGGCATCTCCCACAGTTAATAAGGGCACTCTGAATCAGGTACAGTTTGGGTATTTCTAGTAACTATCAATGATCTCTCCTCTGCACGCGTGGCCGATGTCCCTTAGAATGCAAGGGAGTGAGAAGTCCTGGCACCTGCAGCAATGAGCTCCTTGGGTCTGCCAGCCTCCAGTATTTAGGTGAAAACCTTCTACCAGCTTCATACTGAAGATCAGTAGATCTGGTAGTGGGAGAGGCAATGGACAGTGAACCCTGACCACTCTTCCACATCACACATTGTATTGAACACTTCTACAATTTCTCCCTTTAGGCTCTTTTTGAGTGAGATGACAGGCATTTGTGACAGCTGAAGACAGCAAGCTCAGTAGTTGTTCACCCAGAAGCCATCTGAGGCCTTTGAGGATGTCTGTGGCCCTTCTCTTACACTTTCCAGTTTTGCTAAATATTTCTGATCAGACCTGCACAGAGTACTCAAGACAACAGCAAACAGCAGCTTTATGCAGTAGCATACTGAGGCTCTATGGCTGGCTTTCTGTGTACTTTCTAGTAACTTCTAGTGTTTGATTTGCTTTCTGACCATGGAACAGTAAGTTAATTCTTCCACGGATGTACCACTTATAACTCCAAGATCTTGCTCCTAAGGGATAGTAGCTAGCTTCGTCTCAAAAAAAGGAAAGTATTTTTCTTTCACATTGAAAGTCCCACAAACCCCTCAGAAATGTGTCTTAAACAACACCATTATACTAAGAAAGTAATTTATTAGTATTATAATTAAATAGAGCATGGAACTAAAAATTGAGAGAAAAGCCTTGAATCTTTTTATGAGGGACAAATCTAGGAAGGTCAGCCACTGTTTTCATCAGTTTTAACCATGCTCTAAGAGGAAACTACCTGCAACAACATTCTGGTACGACAGCGTTGTATACCCTCTTCACAGCCTGGCCAGTTGTAAGAGGAGGCGTGTAGGCAGAAGACCATAAAAGACAGTTTTACTATCATGTATTCTTTCAAATATCACTCACATTACTTTCACTTGTGTCTTCTTTGTTTTACCCTCTCTCTAAAATCTTCTGAAAGCAGTGGAATGATGCTTCTCAAAAAGAGAGCTACCACTGCTTACAGAGAGATCTTGGTAAAACTCAAACATGCCAGACACTTAAATGCACACAGGCAGAGCAGTACTTCCAAAGTCAATTAGCCTGAAAATATAAATATGTTCAAGTGCTCTCTTGGATTAGAACCCCACAGGCAATTTGCACAGCCTTGGCTCTTGCAGCTCACTGCACTTTTACTTGAAAACACTTTACCTCTGCACACAATAACAACAGAAGTTTTGAAATGTGATCTGCCCAGAAACAAACTCATCCTGTTCTTTTTATCTAAGATGAAGATGAGAAATGATAATTTAAAAAGTTAAGACCTTTCATTCAGACCCTTCCCTATCTCTCTCTTTGATACATTTAACTCAGAATTTTTCTGTTCAACTGTGATGAGAATGCAGCACAAGAATGTAAAGGAGCAAGGAAAGAGGATATCCACTATGAATAAGAGGCTGTTTTCCTTAGGCTGTTTATAGAGATCTTGGTGACAGATAGGCTCCAAAGAGCCAGCACCAACGAAGGAACCACTGCTCAGCACACAAACACAGGCCCTCTGTTACCTGCCCAGGATAAAATGCTGTGACTGCTCATTTACACCAGCTAAGTCAGGCCCAAACACACTGCTTTCCTTTCTTAATAGGTCTATGTCCAAGCTGCTCTCCGAAATCCACTTCCAAAAGACTGAGACTCACAAGGATTTTAGGATGTTCTTTATCTGTAGTCCATGCTTGCATTGTGAATAGTCTTGATGCAGTTCATGGGACTGTTTGTTGTGAAGGTAATTAGAATGAATCTAAAACCCTGCTCAATCAGTGAGGACAACAACAGCACAGGAGCTCAGATGAAGAGAAAATCCTATAAATCTCTACACACTGGCTCTCAGATACACTAAATGAAGTTACCTATTAAGATTTTTAATATTTGAACACAGAATCAATCTTTTAATAAGTTGGGTTGGTTTGTTTTTTTCTTATAAATTAAGCCACACAAGTCTTCCATTAAAAAAACTCAGCAAAAGCTACAGAATAAGGAACACCAGCCATAACCTTAGATGTACTGAAAACAACTTGAAATGTTCTTAGACAAAATAGAACCCAAGAGAAAAAGAGAGAAAGCTTCCTTCAGTACCTTAAAGGACTAGCAATGGTGACCACTTTCAAGCATGCAATGCAGGTTAAATAATATATTGCAGTCACCAGATGGGTCACCTACAAAAGGAAAAGTAGGGTCAATCTGTAAACCCTCTCTGGGTGGTGCCGCTGACATAATTACTATTGGCAAATCAAACCACAATGACAAGATAAGAAGCAGGTGACAAAGTCTGCATTACTTTTTTGTCTGAAATGGAGACTTTATATAAAAACTTAAATTAAATACAGTATTTTTTCTGTAAGATTTATGGAAGAACAGAGGTTACTTTGAAGATACAAAACGTAATTTTTTCAGGTTGCTGGATTAGAAACAAGAAGTCTATAAAGACTTCTGCATTCTGGGAAGCCTACATCTTCTTTCTTTTTTTTTTTTTTTTTTTTTTGATAACTCCCAAGAAAGGTAAAGCCTGAAGAGAAATATCCTCTTGCGTTTCTATGGCTTGAAACTGTTTTATTTTTTCTGAAGTGTAAGATGATGGTACCATAAGGAATGCAAGGCTTTGTGTAAAAACAGAAAGTTGAAGGTAACACTGCATGCAGCCTACAAACCAACAAAGCAGACAAATCATAAAGGACATATAAACCAAGAATGTCAGATGGAGCCTTCCTGAATTTATTTGCTAAAGGCAAACTAGAAATATTTTGTTTGCATTTGTGTGGAAACTACTGGTTTTTGCCAGTAGTATCTCATAAAACATTGCAATACATTCTTAGAACACGGGATTAGAAACATTATGTAAAAGATCATTTTACTAATCTGAAACCTCTGTGTGTGATCATTTTACTAATCTGAAACCTCTGTGTGTGGTAACTGATATAAATCTGTGATGCAGTTGAATTTGCCCTTGAACAATACTTGAAATCTCAGTGCGTTTTTTACTTCTCTTAAAATATAAGCCTGTTACTTCCGTCATTAAAAATCCCAGGCCAGTATACGACACACGTGCTTTTGCTTTTCCAAAAATCAGTACTATTTTTCCTTTTGAAAAAAACCCTCATGTGAGAACAAATAAAACACAGCATTCCTTCTAATTGTGAAACGAGTAATTGCTGATGTGATTAAAGTTCTCTAAGAATCCAATTCTTTCAAGATATCTGTGAGAAAATGAGAATAGTTTTACAGAAACTTTGGTGGCCATCTTGCTGTTTACTCACCCATTTCTTGCCTGGTACTGCAGACTCCTGTCCCGTATTTTTCTAACTCTATGGTCACAGTTTTCAAAGCATTAACATCTGTTTCTGCAAAGCCGAGGTAGTTATAAGAACCCATATTGATTACATTCTTGATAGTCCTTCCTGTAAACCTACAATTAAAGCAAATTTTGAACAACAGCGCAATTTTCCCTCCAATCCCAAATGAAAAGAAAAAAACCCCAAATTTTCCCACCAAATTTTGTTCTGGTGTCAAATTCCTACTTGGGAATTTACAATCCTCATACTCTAACAGCCCCAAAGTTTTTCTAGCCTTTCTCTTTTCCTAACTAAGTACTGCTTCTTGGTCAGAGTGCTTTCTAGAAGCCACACTGTAGATGGCAATATACTGGTAAATTGAATGGTGAATGGCTGCTTTTATGGTTTTAAATAAACAAACAAACCTACAACTTTATTTAAGGAACAACTTCCAGACATTAATTTTTCAAGCAAATTGTCAACTGCTTCCATTAAGTCATCGGTGTTCTCACACAGACAGAGAGCTTAAACTTGATGAAAATACGGGAAACACTATGATGCGTTCTCAGTAAGCTCAAATACAGCCAACCTACCCATTGTCTATGCTGTGAATTTCCATAGCTGCTTAATTCAGCTGCAATACACCAAAACCTTCAAGCTGTAATCTGCTTAAAACCCACTGCCAAAGACTCACTATGAAGGCAAGAAGCCACATTCATGCAATGCAAGGTATTATGATTTAAAACCTAACCAAGGGATAAAACAAATTTTGTTGTAATATTTTGAGTCAAGGTCTGTTATAAATGGAGTGTGAGCAGTCTTGTGCTGACACAGCCAAACAAAATCTTGCAAGCCAAATTTTTGGATTGTAAACCCGTTTGCAATAGAGTTGGAAATCCATACTGCATTTCCAAACAAATACTCAGATGAAAAGGATCAGATTGTCGGCATGGTGCTGACTGCAGAAAGAAGCATGCCGATGGATTCTAGACAAGGATCTAGACAGAACTTTCTGTGCTTTGCAGAGGTATCAGGAGTATGCTTATGAAGCTGAGAGCAGCAGAGTGTAAGATGACTCACCTAAATGTCCAGTTGTAATCATCTGTAACGCGCTCCATGAGGTCAAACTGTGGCCCAGGGACACTGCAAATTGGACGATTCCAGTTATCCCGTATTCTCAAATAGAGGTTTCTGGTGTAAAAGTTCTCAAAATCTTGATAAAGTGGCACAAAGTCCTGGTTTGAAAACATGCACAGGGTTATGTTGCTGGGAAAATATCTGCTTCTGTACCCAACTCATTCCTATTAACAGGGAAAAACTGATTCATCAGTAAACAGAGCGATAGCAGCCACAAGTTGGTCTAATTCCCCCTACATACCCTGAATGTTGGAAATGGTAAAAAAATCAAAATTCTTTCATTTAAAGAAACCAATTGTTTCAAATTGATCATTTTTCTACATGTGGAGCAGATTGCAAAAGACAACTCACTACATTTCATGAAATGCTGGATACATTAGACTAAATCTAGTCCAACATATGGGATTTGGGCATTACTGGCCTGACCTGGAGGTGCAAACATCCAGTTAAGACAATTTTTTTTGGTTGAGAATTAGTGTCTATCTAAGGATTTTACTTGGAAATTAAATTTAAACAAAGCTTTATATGAAACAGCAATATATCCATGTTGGGCACTGCATACAATAAACTGATAAAATAACATGGCATGCAGTTAACATACGTGGGAGAATTAAATAAACATGCAATCCATAGTGAGGACAAAAAAATTTAAGTGGCACAACTGGAATCAACAAATGGCTAAATCATGAAGTGAATTGAAAATGATATTCATTAAGTTATGCACACATCTTTGAAAATTGAAAACAGGAAACAATTTCAGGAATTTTATTTGCAAGGGAAACAGTAAGACTCTCCATGTTTTTCCTTCGTTATGCCAGGTGTTACCATAAATGATGACTCAAACTGCACAGAGGAGGAGGAGCAACCAAAAATTCTAAACAAAATTGGAAGGCTGTTGATCTTGCAAAGGTGCAAGTTTCACTTAGAACTATGTGGGATGAAAAATTTCGGGAGTTACAAGAATTCAGACTACATCCGCTTTGTTCTGGGACATGACTCCTTAGTGCTCTGTGACCAGCAGTTCAGCAAACAAGCCAGCAATTATAACAAAGTTAGTACTGCCTCGCTGTGAAAGACAACATAAGACAGCCAGATGGGACAAAGGAAAATCAGGGTTTAGGAGATTTGGAAAGATGATATATTTAACAATAAGGCATTTCTGAGTTTTCTTTTTCTGTGGATTGACCTCAAATACTGAGATTCTGTTTTGCTGAGAGTATTATGGCACTGTTACAACAAGGTGAACATGTGCCTGGGTAAAAATCACGACTTTACATAAATGTAGGTACATAATCATACACATGCATACAACTCCACTGCAGGGTGTGTTCACTCCTCTCACCCCTTGTGCAACGTTCTGCAAAAATGAAAGTTGTCTGCCTTGTTACTTCCACAAGTCACTGTAAATCACTTGCAAGCAGGGGAAAACTCAGCTGTGGATACATAACGACCTTTTCATACATACTTTTTGTTGTTCTCTCTCCGCAGCAATGTTACGTTTTTCTAGTCCCCAGGCTCTCATAAAATCTCGCAGGTAGCCAAATATTGTTCCCACTGCAAACCCCACGAAAGTAAAAACTGCAACATACATTGGTGCCTGTTCAAAGTGCTCAATAAATGTTTTTTTGTAGAGAGTTCCGTTTGATACTCCATTCTTCTGAAAAAATAGAACAGAAACTTTTGATTAATATGTTTCATCTCATCAAAACTTAGACCTTTAGACCTTGGGGCAAATCTTTTTCTCTAATTAGGAGAGACTTTTAGACCTCACACTGTATCAGCTGAAGAAGAGGACCTTTAACACTGAAGCTGCTACTGACCACTACAAGTATCTCCCATTTTCTCTCCTCTCATATCCTCAGTTGCAGGTGTCTTCAACACCACTCCCTTGTCTATTTTGAAACATGTGAAACTTATGAAAGGTTGGCAATATATTATTGTGCAATTGAACAATTATTTCAAAGGTGATTAAATGGAAACCACAATACTCTGTCTTGCAAGACAGAGCTATAAAAAGGGAAGGGCAGCATTAAAAACTCACCTACACTGTGCCTGACTGCTTCTGGAAGTCTTGTGTAACCCATTGCAGCAACTAACCTTTATAAAACAAATCCTGCCTAAACCAGGGCAGCTTTACCACAATGTTCTCCAGACCTGACGAAGTATCCAAAACAGTTATGATCCAGGCCTTCTATTTCTCTTCTGATTTCACAAATGCTTTTAATCACATTTTCAGTGACCTCTCCCATAATTCTAAGGGTACTTAAAAACAAAATAGAGAAGAGCAAAAGAAAAGGAAAAAAAAACCCCAGAAGACACACAGACAGCCTTGCTTGTTAGAATTAGTGATTCCATTGTGAGCAAATTCTAGAAATTTACAGCTGTGTGTGGACAAAATATTTTTTCAATAAAACATATTAAGATTTCAATTTTCAAATTAAAGAAGTTAAGTTTTTCAGTTGCAATATTCACTAGGCTCATCAGATTATTCTTTGGAAGAGTGGTAACTCCCTTATTTCTGCAAAACATCATGGCCTTTACAGTTACTGTCTAGTAACAGCCAATTTTCTAATTCAAAACTAACAAACCACAGTCCAGAAAAAAAAGTGCCCTGTTTAAAAAACCCCAAAACCAACCAACAAAATACCCAAGACATATACTTTGACATATTATAAAGCAAAACTACTAGCATATGAAGAAATACCATTAATACAGTTCTGCCTGTGGGAAGGATGAATTAAACAGAGTAGATTACCTAGTTATGTAATGAAGCTAGCTGAAATACCATATTCATATTAAGAACAGTTGCCAATTCACTATACTTGTAAGGACACATTATTATTGATCTTCATACTGCATCAAAATGTTTTTATCCTCAAAGGATTTAGATTTCTGTTGTAACTTGCTGTCCAATCCTGGATTCCCAAGGGGTTTTTGGGAGAAAAAGAAATTAAAAAAAAAAGAAAAGCATTGTTGGCCACAAGAGAAAATAGAAAGGCTGTGAAGGAAACCCAAAAAAGAAAAAAATATTGGTTGGGCTGAACAGAAACACATTTAGACTTTGGAAACACTTATTGCCCTGCAAGGGAGAAAGAATGCAGGGCTGGCTCTCACCATGAGAGGGGACACCTTTGAAGCAATGCTACACATGCACTCCTACCTCAAGCTAATTGCTCTTTTAGGGCAACCTATTTGCCATGAAAAACATTTTATGAGGACGAGTTAAATACATGGTCAAGTCAAATTTCACATGAGTCACAACAGCTGTGTGCACACAGTGATGAGACAAATATTTCAGACAGGATTAAGCTCAGTCCTATTACCTTACATTTGCCATGGGCTAAGAGCACATTTATGGTCATCTATGGGAAATTCAAGTGGCATTGTAGCTTGATGCTCTTGAATCAATTGGCGTCAGGCTGTGATGATGTGATAGTGCACCTGAGCCAGAGGAGAGAGTTACAATGTTTCTCTTCATCGATTTTATTAAGAAACACTTAATTGCTATAAACCTTATTGGTAAAGGAATGGGAAAGCTCCTATCAGACTTTTGCATTGCAACACTCTTCTTCCACAATAAAACTCTGCTGTTGTGGAACTCTCATTTCAGCAGGTGCCATTTGATGCAGTCAGTATGACACATGTATTTATCAGGTAACTGCTGTCACTGTCCTTAACACAAACAGCTGGGAGTAAAGAGCATAGACAGTAACGAAGTATGAAGAATGCAGAGTCAGATGTGACCCACATTCTCCAGGCTATGAAGGAAAAAAACCAAGATTCTTCATACACTTAGTCCAAGGCTGGGAGAACAAATTCAAAAAACACAGTGACATCTTGCCTAAAAAATAAAGTGAGGAAAACGAAGCGCATTTAATCCATCCCCAGAGTCCCACAAAATAGTAAAGAGAGAGTCTCAAGAAAGAATAACCAAAACAAGTGGATTTGCTGCTTCTGGAGAGCGGGAGAGTGGTAGCGGGGATGTTTTTGTGCAGCACTTCTGATCCAAGCATGGGGTACATGAGTGACTGACTGAACATCATGAGGCTGTTCAATTTCAGCCAGTCTAAACTGGCTGAATTGGTCAGTGAATGAATGCTTAATCGTCATTTTGCACTACATTACTGTCGGCTTTTTCTGTGTTACATGAAGTTTTATCTCAGAAGAAAGAGGTGGATTTGGAGACTGTGCATTTAGAACAGCAGCTATCCAGTGAAGGGTGATTTAATTCAACTCTGACTGGCATTGAAATCAAACACAGCAGATTTCCTACAAATGGCTGAAACGACTCAGAGATCATTACTTACACCATTACCCAGTGGGTGCTCTGCTGAACTGTGCACCCACAAGTGTCTTATTACCTGTAATAACACCTGCAGAAGACAGTGCATTTTCTCCTCCATACCTTCAACTGCAGCAATTGATTGGCCAAAGATTCTAAAAAAATATACATTCTCCCAACTTCAGCAATTGGTGGCTTTGAGATTTTATGACTCTAATAGTGTGTTATCACCTACAATAGTCATCAGGGATAACTGTGCATGTGTTCACCGTTTTTGAACCTAAATATGTTGGGAAAATGAATTGTGACTTTTGATAATTCATTTCATTTTTAAAAATCTGTTTCCTTTTCTATAATAAAATTACCTGACAGTGTCACGACAGTCTACTTTGACTGTTCTTGTCTGTTCAGCTTTCCTACTCAGCCAGTTACACAACTCATAATTTTCTATACCTAAATAAATTCTGCCTCTCCACTTGTCTCTTTCCAGCCTATAAGAATCTGAATCTATATAACTCTAGTCCAGTCTCCTTGTGCTAACATGGACTTAAACCCCCCAAAAATAAATGTAAAAACTCTGTATTTTAATTTTCGACTTTCTATTCACTCTGCAAAATTCAATAAAATCTTTCTGAGATACAGAGGATATGAATTAGGATTGCATACCGCACTTGAGAGCACAGTATGGATTTATATACCTGCAAATGATGCTTTGTCTTCTTTTCTGTTGCTTTTTAAAGACTGTTAACATTCTATTTGCCTTCTTGCCACAGTTCAGAGTTTCACCTCTTATGATTACACATATCCTTCCTCAGTTGCAAAAATACCAAATTTAGAGCACACTGCTATTCGCGCATTCTTGGGACCATTTTCCCTTCCAATTAATTCTTTGGTTTTTATTTAGTGACCTGAAATTTTTTCTGCTCTTTTGTCAACATTATACACACTACCAATGAGAAACTTCTGCAGAGTTTCTTGTTCAGACCAAATTTTTCAGCAACCTGAAGAATTCTGTATTGTCAATACATACTGTCACCTATTTCTCCTCGTCCCTTTTTCCACACCATTGGTGAAAATACGAGAGAGTGCAGGTCCAAAGAGTGGTCCCTGGGGGACTCAACTCCCTGCATTTCCCTCGTCACCTTTTCAAAAATTGTTTATTTGTAACCCCTAATTTCTCTGGCAAAAAGGCCAACATAAGCAGCAGCCCAGAATTATTCAGCAACTTTGTCTTCCTTTAAAAATCTTGAGTAAATACCCCTTTCTGATGTGTTAATCCACAATTTACTGGCTGTTTTAAAAATTCTGTTGGCATTCCAAATCAAAATAGTTTCTCAGTGGCCTGCCACACAGTAAGTTTACCTTCTAGGCACAAATGCAGGGAACCTACTGGTGCAACATAAAGGCACGCAACACAGAAAGGCTATAGGCGAAATTCAAGGAGAATGGATGTTTTACCAAGGAGTTTTACAAATCTAAGATTTCATCAACTTTTTGGAAACCACAAGCACAATCAGGGTAGGCAACTTTTGTGTGTTGATCCTCTGCTTCACTGGTTTCCAGTAAGATACTGCAGCAAGAGAATTCCTTGCAGCAAGATTTTGATGCCAAGGAAGTCAACAGGAGTAATGGCAATGCAGCAAAATCAGATTTATGTACAATACTCTTAGATTCCCATTCCCTATAATTAGCCATAGTATTTCAAAACTCTCCCCTAATGAAGAACCCCTTCCAAAATGCCTTCAGGTTTTCAAATGGAGAAATCAACTCTTACAACAAATCTCAGAGTGCTATGAGAATGGACGTCAGTATAAAATACTGAATATAGGGGACACACAATGTTAATCAAAATAACTTACTCTAGTAATAATGTAAACTCATCTTGAAGTCTATTAAACACTTCTGGCAACACCTTTACAAGGAATAGTTACAAAATATATTTGCATTAGCAAAGAAAAAAAAGGATAGCTATGCAACAGCATTAATAATACTTAAATATTTGTTCACACTACCATTAAAATTAGGAGATAATTTTTCATTGCATTTAGGTCCTGCAGCCCTTGGAATTGGCTAATTGGCATGCTAATTGGCATGAGCCAGATTTGCATTGAGGGGAGAGTGAAGAATTGAGCAGCACAGACACGGTGCCACAGTACCAACCCTGCGTGCTGGCCCTGATCAAGTCCCCAGCAAAGAGGTAACCACGTATGCTGGCACAAGGTGTGAGTAAGCCCGTGTGAGTGGAGTTGTATCAAGGAACCAGAGACCCAAGAACTCATGTTGACAAGCAAGTCTGTTCTGCAGACAACAAGCACTAATTAAATGTTCTTCTGCTATTATGGCCATTGTCCTTATAGCAGCAGGAGGTGCAGACAGGTATATCTTTGAAATAAAACTACTGGGAGAACAATAAAGTCTTTAAATATAAGTTCCCTGCTAGGAATCAAATCTGATCCAGAAGTGGATGAAACGTTATGTGTGTTTCTGGATCAGATTTTATCAAGTTGTTGCATACAACCTATGAAAAAACAATACAAGCTGACTGATCCTAATACTTCCCTACAGATATGTATATGAAGAGAGAGGTGTTGAAAACTGTGAACCAAGTGACAACCATGTTTGCTCAATATCTGACAGACCTACAAGATGACAGTGAAATCTTAAGCAAATTAGGACAGGGTGTTCTTACAGCAAAAAACTGATGGGAGAATAGACATAATTGCTAATGCAACATCTGATTGCTTGTAGACAGTTTGGTTCTAAACAGGTGTTTCCTCCCCAGCATTTGAAGAGCATCTGGGACAGGACCCTAAATGTAGATGACTTTACATGTCCTAGGATGTGTGAGACAGCGACATGGGGAAGAATACAAGTATCTACATAACTAATAACATAAACAAGTAACAGGATCTACAGAGGCCTGTAACCTTCTGGAGCAGAAGCTGAAGATGGGATACTACAGGATTCCATTTCAGCCAAGGGAAGGGTATGGTCCAGCTGAATCCCACTCAGAGCTTGCCACTGGATAGTCACAACTTGAAGCGACTGGTGAGCAATTCTGTCTCCTATAGATCACTGTCACCAGAGGGCTGGGTCCCAAAAAATAAAACTGTCAGGTTCTGTGCAAACCCACCAGGATGACTGTCACAATTACTACTTTTCCCCCAAATCACTTCAGAATCCATTAGACACTGGAGGAATCTGGGTGATTGCATGCAGTTCCCAGGAGAGAAGAAAAAAGGAAATTGAAATTATGAAAGCAGAGGTTCCCTGTAATGAATATACTATTGTCACAAATTTAGATTACTTCATAAATCTCCTCACTTACTGGCAATGATATCCTTCACTTTAAATGTGTGATTTCTTTTCTGTAACAACACATTTCATATCTTATGGGCTCAAGTTTCTAAACCGTAAGTCAAAAATGGCTACTCAGGGAATTCATATATTACTGAGCTATAAAGACAAGACTTCAATTAAAAATAGCTGTGAAACTTTTAAGTCCAGAAGGTGCTAAAACGAAGGTCACTGCCCCACGCAATGTAACAAAGCCACAAGAAAGTGGCTACAAAACAAACTGCAAGTAGCAACCAAGCCAAAAAAGCTTTAGCTCGCAGTAGTGTGCCTGCAGAATCCTCGTTTAGACTGATTATTGATTTCTACTGAAGTTTCAAATAAAATATACACCTGGTAGTAATACAGTCAATAAGGACTAAGAGTAAAATCTCCAAGATCGTCCAGAAGGTTTAGGAAATATAAAACACCCTCAAAATAACTTAGAAAACCATGTACTCTTGAACTTGCCAGAGATTCAGGATTTAACAATTCAGAAACTCTATAAAGTTCACTCCCTGTAAACAGTATTAAATGCTGCTTGTTCTGCTGCTTGAGGTTTGTTTGAAGATTGGGTCTTCACCACACTTTTCACAAGCACCAGGAAATGGCTTTTCATTTCTTAATCAACTGTCATCTAATTGCTGGCTGAAAACTTGCAGCCTCTCTTCAACTACAGGCAAACACCAAAACGGTATGAAAAGATGGGATCTTCACCTTCCAGACTTGCATAATCTTTTCAGCTGAACGCAAGCTAAACTCCAACATATTCATCTTGCAGCAATTCTTTCAGCATCAACTAAACAAGTCCTGCAATGCTGACTGTGACACTAATATTATGAAAATACAGATGTGAATGACAAACACATTAGAAAAATACTGTGAAATACTGTTATGTAACGAGGAAAACAATACACATACTATATAATTTTCAGACTAACACTTTACTCTGATGCTAAAATGATACTTTTGAGTGCAACTTAGGAGGTTGGGAGGATACAGAAGACTTACTCATTTATAATGTCGGGGACGAACATTCAACAGCGGCAAGAGTTCCAAACAAGAAGAAACATGAACTCAGAAAGTACACATTTTATCTCAGTTTCGTAAGTTTTTGTTAAGGTATTTATATTAAGAAGTACCTTATCTGATATATCAGAAATTTTAGCCCTGCACACACTACAAGCAACATGCACTCCAGCATCAATGAATGTTTAATTTCAACTATTCAGAGACTGTCTACTTTGTGCAATTTTTCAGCAGGTAATGGTCACACCACAGTGTCTGCCAAAAGAAAAGCCATATATAACTCTTTATAGCACAGAAGCTTAGATTAATGCACACAGACTCAGAACAAATCCCAGGAGCAAACCATGAAAATGCAATCTCATGAAGGGGAGAAAAATAGTAGAAAACACAATTCTGAACTTCAAGGTTCATAAACTGCAATATAAACCATAACAGCTACTACCCAATACCAAATAACTACGGTACTTACATCAAACAGTACACGGGAGACAAAAACAACTGCATAGCAAACTCTTTTCCCAATGGCTTTACATCTGTACATTTCAAGCAATAGTAAGAAACAGTAGAAAGAAAAAGTAACATGACTGTCTTATACAGCTGTTATTCTGCTGTTACTCCCAGAAACTTCAAAGTGACTCAGCGTAAATAGGAAGGCATGAGGGCAAAGATGGAGCTTAGTAATTTCAAATTACTAGAGACAAAACAATGAAGTTCACTACCCAGAGAGATACTTACAAACACCAGAAGGTATTTCCTAACCTTACAGCAATTACAGAGCAGAAAGCCAGGCATGTGGGATCAGAGAGAAGTGGATGAAACACCTGGGTTACAGCAATCCCGACATAGTTTGTGGAGTCAAGTTGCAGCAAGAATTTGGTATGATTTCCAAAGCTTAAGGTAAATTACAGGATTCACACTGCTTGGCCACATCACAGTATCTCCTGATCATCCAAATCCTATGGCTTTGGCTTTAAAAATAAACAAACAAACAACATGATGATGAAGTGGTATCACTTCAAAGGCTGCCAATTTCTGCACATCGCTGGTGATGATCTACTAATATGGGAAACTACTTCCAGAAGTGATCCAGCATTTAGAAATTAATCTTATGTATCTCACATACATTTTTGATACGAAATTGTTCGTTGGGATGAAGACTGTAGCTGAATGCAAAGTTCTCAAGATGCGCTAGACAGATTGCTACTGATTTTGCCCAGTGTGGATTCTGAGTAAATATCCACATGAAGCAATCCACCAACTCCCACATATTTCCTACACAGTGACTTTGCACCAGAAAATGTTTTAATTAGCCATCAAATTCCTCTCCATGCAAAATTCCCTTGTGGAGAAAATGCTTCATCTTCTGCACTAACTAGCATAGTGAATCCTCATTGGATCCCAGACCCTTCCCCATTATATGGCACAAACAGCTTCAAACAGGGCCAGGATTTTGCATCGTTTTAATAATGAGTTTAATAATGACACACACATTCCCTATCAGAATGGATGTGGCCATGGATGCTGGATCATGCCAAATACATTGCAAGCTTAAATCTTAAGGTGTTAAACCTTTAGAGGTGGTCTCAGGCCATCCTTGGTTCCTGAGATTACAGCAGCAGTTTGGAGAAAGACTTCTGGAAGTCACAATACATCCCTTGTTAAAGGAGCACAAACGTATTCACACTTCCTACCTTGGAAGTTGCATAACATTAGGATAATTTGCACATTATTTTGATGATTCTGAGAGTTATGCACAAGTTAAGTTGAAACTGTGTGCCTTCCAAGACATTCCTATTATTGCAAGGAGTAACTTGTTATATTTCAAAAACCTGATGAAAGTCGTTGCCAATTTTGTTAATGCAATCAGTTTAGCTGGATTTATGCTACCTCCTCCAAGGTAATTAACTACTTTAAAACAATACTTAAATATAAATATCTTGGCATACCACAGATGGAGAGGAAAGAGAGAGAGAAGAAATTCCACAACAAAAAACCCCAATGGGGAAAGCAGAATTTCTCATGAACAGATGAGAAAGAGGCAATCAAATTTGGGCTGCTAGCTTGACAGATAGGGGGATTAAAAACTCAGTAGGAAGATGATCGTCTGGGTAGACAAGGTCCACCTCCGAGCTAGGATAAGAATTCAGCATCAAAAGAGAGCCCTAGGGTGAAAAAACATCAGGATAAGTTCAGGTAAGGCATAGCATATAGGTTTGTAGGACAGAAGATTTCGAGGAAGGTGAAGGAGATACCCATCCTATCAACGTGTCAAGAAAATGAATAGCTTGACACCTTCAAACACAATAGAAGCTGTTTTAAGCAAGAAGACAAAAATGCATTTAGCCAATCGTTAGGCAACTTGGCAGCAGTGACCACGGCTAATTAAAGTCAGTTGCCCTATACCAAAGCCAGCATCACAGCTGGTACCTGTGATCAAATCACTGCACCATTTAATTTCACAACATGACGAGGGCTGCAACCCACCTATCATCAAAGTGTCTTCAGAGAACCCCAGTCTGGAGTAACCCACATTCACCAGCTTGTGCCCTAATGCAGCGAAGCTACTTCGTTTAACCAGTGACAACCAATTACTTTTTCTTTTTTTCACCTAAAAATCTACAGGAGCAGTAACATCCTTCTTTAGCTGCTTTTTTTTTGTTTGAAAACTACCAGGAAAAGGCATTTTCAATCTGTCATGGTTAAGTAGTGCCCACACCTATACCTACGAGAAACTTACAGCTGGATGCCTCCAGGAACAGCAGCTCTGCAAGAGGCTCTCTCCTCTTCCCACCAATTTCAATTTTTTCCTTGTACAACTGGAAAAGATGATCTTGGCCTATATGACTTCTTAATGGCTATTTAATTGTTATTATGTTAATTAACTATTATTAAATTGACTAATTCAATCAAAGGTCAAAAAATTTCATTTTGCTTCAATTGCTCAAAGATCAATAAAAAAGAATCTAGAAATAAATTAGTGCTTTTTAAAAAAAGAGTGCATTCTACATTGAAATGCTCTTTATAAGTTGTTCCAGTAATTATCTAAGTCATAACACTGAGCATGAGAAGTGCTAGCTTTCTCTCATCTGAACCTTCTGTAACTACCCAGGTTTGCAGAAACATCTTTAAATAAATGCTCTCCTCAGATTTTATAGCAGTCTAGACACAGACAAAAAGGGAAGTCCTCAACCCACCTTGTACTGATTTTCACCAGCGGGTCAATGTCTTCCTAGAGGTTAGCACCTAGAGCCTGTGGTTCTTGGCTGGAAAGACATGGGTTAGGAAAAAGAAGCACACGAGAAATTCAAGAGACAAAAATCAGGTGCAAGAAAACTGAGGGAAAGAGATGACTGAAGTGTTTTGTTGTTTCAGCAAAGGAAGACACCTCAAATGCACTGCAAAAAGTAAAAATTCAATTGAATTAGCCTTTGGGTTTGAACAATCTTAGCTTTTTTTTAAGAAAGCAATGGCCTACTCCCTCATGTTACTTCTCTCTCTGCAAGTACTCCTCTACTAAAGCTTTTGAACTCACAGAGCATTTCCATCAGATCTGATGAGGCCTTCATGATATCAAATTTTCTAAAAGCTTCAGGAAAATGTAACCTTGATAAGGCAAAGGGATCCAAATCCCTGAACTGAAGGACAGGCAGCAAAAACTTGGCTCTTTAGCCATTCTTGGAGTGAATTACACAAGCACAACTGTAATAACCCATGAACCAGCCTCTAGTTAGGTCTGAACAAGGTTCAGCACATTCTGCCTCTTGCCCACCTGGAAAGCAAGGTAGGCAAGCTGGGATGTTCTGGGGTGGCAGAAGATGCTGGATATGTAACAACATGAAATCACTGCTTATGGAAAAAAATGCTTACAGGCATTTCACAAGTCTTTCCCTTACCTCTATTATTATTTCCTCCCATTTTGCCATGGGGCAAATTGGAAGACAATACTTAAAACATTGCTGCACTTTGGAAGTAATTTCAGGACACATTAAGGTGTATTAACTCAAAGTTTTCATTTATACTGATAAAATGGTAGAAATCAAGGGACTTAGGAAAAGTAGGAAATGGAACAGCAAAATCACAGATTTCAGAAGAGCACGACTGTATTCAGAAGTAGCAGGTATTGCTCTAGGAAGCAATGTTAAAAGTAGAAGGAGTTAGAGAAAAAACAGCTATCTCTTAAGAAACTCATGTTAAGGGCAAAAGGACAAACCATTCTAGAGCTACTAAGCAGTACTAATGCAGGTCTCAGCTGAAGTGTCCATCCAGCTTCAGACACTGCTTTTTGAGAAAGAAGATGTGAACCAGATGGAGGGAACTGGGAAAGAAGCATAAAGTCTTGTCAAGTAAGTTATGAGGAAAGAATGAATGAATTAGAATTGTCTAGTTTAAAGAGAAGAGAAAACTCTAATGACTGGCAGCCTAAGAGTCTTCAAACATATAAAAGATAACTGCAAAAGAAAGAGAGTACTCTGTGCTCTATTAAGCATCAATGTGCTTAAATCACAGCCAAAGTGATCTAAACCAGACATTAGAAGGAGCTTTGTACTGATAAAATCAGTTAAATGTGAATCTAGAGCAATGGAGGTGTTTAAGATGGACATAAACCACTGGTAGGGACATTTCATGTAAAGTCAAAGCTAACATTGTCTAGCAGAGGACAGCAGAAAGCAGTGCTGTCAGTCTTAATGAAACCCCAAAACAGAGTGGCACATCTTATGAGCTGAGAGGCTGCAGAACAGCCTTCAAGATATTCCAGCAGAAAACCAGCCCTGGATAAAACTGACTTGCAGAAACTGACTAGATGACATCTCAAAATACTTTTAAGCCTCATGTTCTATTTTTCTGCTTACCTGATATTCACCTCACTATGACATGAAATGTGGAACAGAAATGATTGAGAACTGCAAAAACAGCTGAAACATATCTTCAGAGGGTAAAATGTAAGCAGATAGAGAGAACCTCTGAATCACAGGTGCTGGAAGAAGGAAATAGGTATACAGACTTTCTGCTTAAAACTAAAATAAAATTAATATTACTCTGGCTCTAGGCAGCTGTTGATGTTTGGGAAACCTAAAACTGTTCAGCACATTTCACAAATCTGTGTAACAAAAAGTCCATATAGACATTTTTTTCCCCTCTTTTGTGGACAAACAAAACCCCCCTGTTATCTTTACCTCATTAACATCTTTACATATCACCATTCTAGTATATCAACCCTCTGAAAGATACAATAAGGTTTCTTTGACTTTTCCTTAGGATAACACTTTGGTACAGACGTCTGTGCCCGTGCTCCTAAATTTGGGAAGTACAGAGACAAAGTGACAGTAGTTGGCAAAGCAAAGGCTAGGCAGGGTCATCTAGAAGGATGTGCTGAAGCTCTGATCAAGAACACACTCTCCTGAGCTACCTGATATGTTTCTAGAGCAACAGAAGATGCCTAGACACCAATCTGACTTCTTGTCAAGGCAATCCAAAAGGAAAGCTCACGTAAAAAACATAGTTTTAAAGCCCATTAAAATGTAAAGATTTTAAAATACTAGTAGTCTCCTACTTCTGAAAAAAAGAAGTTACTGTTTAAACTTATACATGATAAGCAAATAACAGTAAACCTTCATGCAGAAGATAAATAAACGTTTTTCAGAAGACCTCATGTTTCACCTCTACCCCTCCTCATTTGCAAAAAGAACCCCCCAAAAAATACGAACTTGAGCATAAGACAAATGTTGTACCCTTCTATAATGGCTGCTACAAATGTATTTCTGCAATGAGGCAAATAATGAGCAACAACAAAAGGTGCCAGTGTCTCTCTCAACTGCAGTGGAGAGAGGGCCTCAAATTTGTTCTGACAACTTTAGTTCATCCAGGAACTCCCCTGAAAGGATGAACTACATACTTACAGCGTACCATCTAGCAGAGAAAAGTATAATTTATTTGTGAAAAATGTCCACATGTGCAGAATGATCTCACTAGCATGTCCCATGGTAGAAATCAGTTAATACAGAATGAATGAAGTTCAGCTACAATAGGGAAAAAAACCCCAACAAACTACTTGAGGTCCCATGACAGAAGCTCCTAACAAGATCTAAGGAGACACTCCTGTAGGTAAGTATTTAGATGTTTCAGACATAATGCTTTACAGTGAATTCTGATACAATATTAGTATATTCTGATAACTCCTTATTTTACATTCTTTCCCAGTCCACAGGGAAAGCTGTGCACTCCCCTCATACTCAGTATGAAATTAATCATAATTAAGAAATTTTATGTGCCCATCCTGACAGCTCCCTTATGGACTAATGGAATAACATCAGCCTGTGTGAAAAATATCAGTTGATACAAAATCAAGAATGGCAAGAAGGACATGCAGAACAACCACCATAATTCAAGAATATCCCCCTCTGAGGACCAAATTCATACTAGATAGTATTGTTGTCTCTTTTTCCACCCATCTTTTTTCTTTATTTTCGTGGATCAGATCTAATCTCTTAAAGCTGCTGGAAGACAATAAGTACACTAAAATACTACTTGCAGTTCCTACACCATAATTTTTTGTCTGCATTCTGCTTAGGAGAAATAAAGTAGAAGCCCGTGAACAAAACTCAGGTGGAGCTGCCCCCCAGCACGGACTCATGAGGAACAATCTGGGGTCACTCAATGGGGAATGCAGCTAAGGCACTGTGAGCTGCGAGGAAGGCACAACTCAGTACTCGGAAGCACAGCTGTTGGCACCACCCCAGGGCCCTAGAGAAACTTGGAAAAAAGATCAATCTTGCTATCAGAAAAACAGAACTGTCAGCTGTAAAGGCTAAACGATGTAATTAGCTTGAATTACCTGTTTAAATAATTGCTTGAGTATGGGAGGTCTGGATAGTCCCAACAATGCCTTTTACTTTCCCCCTTTAAGCAGCAGTGCTTCCATCCAGGCTGCAGGAGATCACACACAGGGCCCTGTGCTGCCCAGCTGCACTTCTTGTTTGACAGTCAGTCAGTCAGTTCGTGTGGCAGGTGCTGTCTGCAGTGCCTGGAGGCACGCTCTTGCCTCAGTGACACACAGGGGCTCCTGGCTCCCAGCCTGGACAGGAGCTGGCAGGTTTGTGAACTGCTGCCTGATGCTGTTTTATGAACACAGGACACCCTGGCAGTACCTTCCCTCTGTGAGAGGCAGCGGCTCTGGAATCCAGTCAGCTCAGTCAGAGGGGTGGGCAGGTGTGAGCCTTGCCTGCATCCACCCAGAAGGAGATGACAGTTCATGTCCCTGTCCTGTTATAGAGCCCAATCCCTGAAGTGCACCATGATCTCTAGCTTTAAGTCAAGAGAGAAATGAATGAAAGGCTTCTCCTTTTGGATAAAGGCAGTTCAGACTAAGTCAAGTGCTCAGTACAGCCATGTCCACTGGAGCTGCTGTGTGAAAATGATACAGAAATGTCCAGTAAAAAGCACTGGCTTGCCTGAGAGACCCTGAAAGGTACCAGCAAAATGTTATGCCAAATTTGGAAGAGCCAGAGAAAAGCATGCAGAGAGATTATATCCTTTCATGTCAAATATTCTAAAACATAGATTCTGTATGAGTAGTTTACTTAAAGGTCTGCCTTGACCAATGCATTTCTGCTTTATTCTCACAGAATCACTGTAAGCCAAAGCACAGGGTAAAATCCAGTATCCTGCCATTTGTTAATTAACAGAATAGATTAGAATTTCATTTAAAAAGCCCGGACAAGTAGAGGAGTGTCCAAACTGGGGTTCTATCAGCCAAGGAGGAAGATTGGCTCCTACACCAAGAGAACTGAAAATGCAACAGACAGTGCAGTGAAGGTATACAGGAAGATACAGAAAGGAAAGACAATTATGCTTAAGGTTCAGATTATCACATAGGTCTTGACTGGAATGGAATGTAAAATCTTTAAAGTATCTTCACTCAGGTGCATCACACTGTATAGATTATTTACATTAAAACAGAACATAACCTCTGGGGGAATAAATCCATGCCAGGAATGGAAAATATTTGACGCAGGCATTCCTGCACTGTCAGGAGAAAAGATCACAGACCACAGAATTTTGAAATATTTTTATTTTCTGTGGGAGCCATTCCAAAAATCTGACCACTTAGTTTGCAAAGCCTAGTGGAATTATTTTGAAATTCCATATATGTCCTTTTGTCTCTGTAGTGAACTAGAGTTAAGTGCTAACAACTTTTTCCTGTGTTATAAATCTCAAAAGAATAATGTGGAAGTCCTGCATTCCTACACAAACCCCTAGAATTCCATCCTCATTTCCTAAGATCCATCTCAGTCCCACACAGCCCTCAAATCTGCTTTTGCTATTTTACGAGACATGCTGCAGAGGACACCACATTTCCCCAGAAACACTACAATTTTGGAGCTAGCAAGAAAATTAAAAAAAAATTAAGTATATCCTTGAGGGACATATGACAAAATGGATTAAAGCACTCTTACAGACTCAGAAAAGCAGAAGAAAGGTGTTGTAAGCAGTTACAAAAGAGCTTGTGCTAGAATTTTCCTAATGGGAGTATGGAATAGAGCTGGTGGTAGCAGCCTCTGCTGCTTCTGTTTTAACTAAACATCCAGTCAGCACTAAAGTATTTCATTTCTGAGTACTACACTACTACACTCTAGTCAACACACATTACCTGTGAAATTATTCTGCAGCAATCCACTTTCCAGTCCTATTTCTTTGCTATTTATGGAAAAAAAAAAAAAAAAGAAAAAGAAAATCAACTCCCTTTAAGACTGCAGTTGCTTACAGATCTCCATCTTCCCCTCCTTGTACCATCCCTTCCCTTTGGTTCCTTGCCGTCATCCTGGCTGGGATCACCTGCTACAGACTCAACCCATCCACCTTTCACCTCCTCTTGGCTTTCCCTCCGTAGCCTCGGGCTACGCCGGCACCACCAGCGCACCCGGCACGCCCTGACCCAGTTCTCACAGCGCATTTTGCTCCCTGGGGCAGCTCCACCTCACTCCACCCGAGCACCACCACACTGCTGAACACTGCTGAAAGCAGCTCGGGACAACCAAGCGAGCCAGACTCTCCAGTCCAACCACTGCTTTATCACACTCGCTCATTTCCACCCCGCCTGGCCAGCCGTCACCTGGGAGAGAGCTCTTTGTCCCTTCACTAACACAGATTTCACCGACCTGGCCTTGCAAGTGAGAAGGAGTTACAACAGTTCAACTGTGATTCCTTGTCCCTGATACTGAGACCTGAATAATTACAAACTGTTGCAGACATGAATGTCACGTTTCCAAGTACGTTTTTCTCAGATGTGAAAGTGGGACCTAAACAAAGTGTTTGTTTATAGCTGTAACCTGCTTGGCTTACGACATAAGCAGCTTTGTATCCAGCTGGTGATCACCCTTAATATGAAACTAACCAGTATTAGGTTAATTAGATATCCACCATAGCTTGAGAATTAATTTTCATAATGCAAAAGTGACCAGTATCCGTACATAAAGACCTGTTTCTGGCAGCTTTCGAGACATCCTTCCCTTTCAAAGCCTTGCATGTGTATACATTTTCTTGTTCCTTCCATCTCCTCCACCCAAGTGAATTCTCTTTTCAAAACTCAGAATGTTTCAATGCACTGCTAAAGTTCTTACCTACTCAACTGTTTAAACACTTGTTTATGAGCTCTGCTAAATCTTACATATTGAACAACATGGACTGAAAGACACAAGCTCCTATTCAGTTTTGCAATGATCTGTCAGAAAACGTGAATAGATAAAGCACAGGTGTGTCTGCTCGTTTTACCCATGCCTGAATGAGGCTAATAAAGAAACAAGACTCCAGCATCTGCTTCAAGTTAAGAAAAATATTCCTTTTTCCAATAGCACAGAAAGTAACACTAGTTAATTTGCCTCTATCATAAGTTTCAAGAAATTGTGTCAGAAGATTTATCATCAGACTTGGTAAATCCTTTTATCACCATAATCTCATAGATAAAGCTGTTTCCTATTCCAAGAAAGTATAGTTGGCAAATATGATTTGTTACAGATGATTGATGCCCATCTCTGTTACCTCTGCTGAAATACTGCATTGCAAACCCTGCATGAATCCTGTGGAAAAGGTCTCTTTTATTTTTGGCCACACATCTAAGTGGGGATGTAGCACAGCCAAGAATGCCACACACTGTGCAACAGTGACTAAATGCAGCCTTGAAATGCAGCCATAAACCAGGAAGATGTACAGGGCTGGAAAAAAGAAATACAGGAATTAGCAGCAAACAGTGGAGTCTGCAAAAAAATTATTGTTAGTCAACCATGGTGGTTGCTTATTGAAAAGTGACAGAGTGCAGAGATGTTTTGATTAGCTTCTCCAGCAAAAAATCACTCTATAAAAAAAGAAAACTAAAGAACCCTCAAACCATCCTCTGCCAGTTATTTCCAGTTATAGTTTAGAGGCACGACCCTTCTTGGATATCTGGTTAAAAGCTGTTTAAAATCTTTCCACACTATTCAAGTAATTCTGTGTGTAGCTCTGAAAAATAAAATATTCTCATCATGTTCATATTAATCTCAAGGAAGAAGTATTCAAAGCCCTCTAAAATGCCTGTGCATCAACCTCTGGCCTGAGCTTACACAAATTACCTGTCACAGAGTGAGAGGTTTGCACTTCTGTCTTTAAGCTGATGTCCTGAAATACAGCTCCAACTAGAATGCTGTTGCTGAGCAGGCAAGGTACTTGATCAGCAGGAGGTGAACTGAAATAACATGGCCCTTGTGAACAGGAGGAACACCAGGCAGACGACAATGATGAGTTTGGAACTGCTCGCCTTTGGATAAGACTGCTCTAAGGATGAAGAACTGATGTCTGAGTTAGGAACTGAATTACGGGAGAACATTAACATTTAACATGAACTCAAGTTTCATCTGTAGATAGACTGGGAGAACAGAAATGTCCCATGAGAGATGCCACCAAGGCACACTTCTCCATCCTGACTTAGTAGCATCAACTAGAACAAGAGGCAGGGCAACTGCTTTACACAATACTGATGACAAATCAATGATATTTGAAAAACTGGGCGACTTTGATAAAAATCCCTGTGAATAAAGGTACCCTTAATGGACACTGATCATATGTGTACCAAGTATTTTACAAGTAGAGACCAAAATAAAATGTCTTTATGTCAGAAAGTTTATGGACTAAACAAATTCCAGAGAAATGCAATGGTAAGATACACACCATGGAGAAATGAGTTGGAGCAGAAGTAAACAGAGCCGTGCGAGCTCTGGGAATAATAAATCCTGGGGTTTTTTTATATGTGTCTTGTGTTTGCTGACTTTGGTGTCAAATAAAGGAACACACTGACAGAAACTTCTTTCTTATTTGGAACATAGGTCAAATCTCCTTTCTGCTGCAGACTGTCCAGGTCACTGGAGGAATCAGTTCGCACTGCAGCATCTCTTATTTCAGCAGGGAAGGTGCTGGGCCTTCCTCCTGTGCCCAAAAGCCTACTTAAAGGAAGGAGTGGATGATACAAAAATGGTTCACGAGTTCACAAGCTGTTAAGGAGTTGACAGACAGATAGTACAGTATCGCTAAATAAGTTTTGTTTCTTTAGGATACCAGCCAAGATTCTATAATGTTACCATGCTGAAAGCTCAGACTATGTAGGTAGGTTTTTTCCCCTCATGTAACACTCCTGTTCCCCAATCACATACATTTTGGACACCTATGAAGTGTTCGGTGGGGAATAAAAACAAATAGGCCTACCCAATGTTTTAAGAATCTGCATAACTTGCCATTGATTGAAATTTTGTTTCCTGTAGATGTTAACATCTTTGTAACAATATCACAAGCTTACAACACTGTTTCTCAGCAGCTACACATTGAAACAGTCAAAAAAGCCCAAGTCTCTTATGATACCAAAAAAAAAAAAATTGAAATCATGCTTCAATTTACTTAAATATACCCATGTGATTCTTAGCCCACATGCAAGTACTCTAAAGGTCTTCAGTTACACTGAATCACAGATATAAAATTACCTGCTAATGATACCTTATTTCTGCAAATTTTAAAATGTTTTCTACCTATTGATAGGTAAAGCTAATTTTTACCTTCTGACTTGCTTGATTTAATTATGCTGTGGTGAAACCATAAGGA